>NW_004443937.1:3742621-3786864 GCF_000243295.1 Trichechus manatus latirostris
GGAGAAAAGATTGAAGTTGTCAAGGATTTCATTTTACTTGGATCCATAATCAATACCTGTGGAAACAGCAGTCAAGAAATCAAACAACATATTACATTGGGCAAATCTGCTGCAAAAGACCTCTTTAAAGTGTTAAAAAGCAAAGATGTCACCTTGAAGACTGAGGTGTGCCTGACTCAAGCCATGGCATTTTCAGTTGCCTCATATGCACGCGAAAGCTGGGCAATGAATAAGGAAGACCAAAGAAGAATTGACGCCTTTGAATTATGGTGTTGGCGAAGACTGCCAAAAGAACAAACAAATCTGTCTTGGAAGAAGCACAGCCAGAATGCTCCTTAGAAGCAAGGATGACAAGACTTCACCTCACGTACTTTAGACATGTTATCAGGAGGGATCAGTCCCTAGAGAAGGACATCATCCTTGGTTAAGTAGAAGGTCAGCGAAAAAGAGGAAGACCCTCAACAAGATGAATTGACACAGTGGCTGCAGCAATGGGCTCAAGCGTAACAAAGATTGTGACGATGGCACAGGACCAGGCAGTGTTTAGTTCTGTTGTACCTTGGGTCGCTGTGAGTCAGAACTAACTTAACGGCACCTAACAACAACAACAGTTTATATGAATTGAGGAAGAGATCAGAGATCAGTCTGAATGTGTGGATGTTCTAGGTAAGTATCTCCCCTGCTCCCTACTCTCCCCCTGAAGTGAAGCTGATTCTAAGCACAATAATCCAACCTAAGATAATGTATTGTTGAAATGAGCATTCAACTCAACAAGCATTGAGACCCTACTTTGGGCCAGCTATGGCCTTGGTGGTGGGGAGGCAAGACGAGTTAAACAGAGTCCCCCTTGCTTTAGGAGTACTTAGGGTTTCATGGGAGAAACAGTCCCACAGTGTAAATAACAACAGCCGACATTAATAGAGCATTTACCTTGTGCAAAGCAATTCCCATGGATTATCTCACTTAATCCTTGTAGCCTACCTGTGAGGTATAGGTGTTGATATTCCCATTATGCAGATGAGGAAATGGCAGTTCCAAGAGGTTCAATAATGTTCCAGTAGTTACACAGGAAGTAAATGGCAGAAATTAGGATGAATATCAGCATAATGTGCTGAATGCCGTTTTTTAGAATGATTATCATTTATTGCCAGAACATTATTGGGCACCTCATGTGTGCCAGCAGTTTATACTCTAGGGAGGAAAAATACAGACATTCTCAAGGAATGCAATGGCAATACTTAGTTAAAATCTTAAAAGAACTTGTAGAGTGTAATTTGTTGTCCACATGACAGCTGTTTATATGCATTTAGAAGCAAAGCAGGTGAAATATCTTTCTCCATAGTGTAAAAATTGCCCCTGCAATCTAGTAGTTTGCTGGGTCAAAGTAGATGATGACACTTTTCTCATGCAGCCTCTGCTTTAGCTTTGCAACACTCCCTAAGACCAAGGTTTGGGCTAACAGGGTCCAGCATCTGGCTCAGCGTCTCATGATGTTTGAGTGCCAGAGTCAGGCCAGGTAGCTCTTCTGAAGGCCTGGGCCCAGTGCTTCTTCCCCAGTCTGCCACATGGACCCTTTTACACGCATGGCACAAGGATCCCCCTCCCCCCACAAGCCATGGCCCTTGGCTCCTCCTCAGTCTCTAAATGAGAATGGGCCAAGTTATTACTTTTCTGCTGTCTGCCAAAGCTCTTCCTAGCTTTAATTGAGGACCATTTAAAGACAACCCCAATGTGGAAGAGAGCCAGTTTAGGAAGATGGAAGCCCTGGCCCCTGTTGACGTAATGCTTTTCTAGCCATTGCCAGGACAAGCTGTGGGATAGACAGTATGCTATGCTAGAACGTGATTTTGAATCCTGCTTGTAGTACGAATGAGGGGTCTGGCCTTAGGCAGAGAAGTGGAACCCAGTCTCTGGGCATCTCCAGAGCAGAATGTTGACTGAAGACTCCTGATTTGCTTAGCGTGTGCCTAGCTTAAAATAACAGTAGCCTTAGAATCATGGTCTCAGGATAATAACGGGTAGAAGAAAAGTATGTTGCTTGGCTGTGACAAGCTACACTCGGGCCTAAAGCATGGCTGTGAATTTGAGGATGTGATTTGTGGCCTTTTTATTTTTACTGAACCCTTCTGCCCACCTACTGGAGAGCTTGCGGATTTAGCAGGATGGCTTGGTTAAGAGAGAGTAAGAAGGGTTTCACATCTCATACACTCTCTTTGTAATTGGCCTTCAACCTCCCAGCAACTCTGAAAGGGGCCTCAATAAGGATGGCATTTTTCATGATCAAATGATAAGAAATATTTGAGTATCAGTAACCTACTTATCTGATCGTAGTCTTGCCTGCAATTTAGGTTGAGGTGGGGAATGGTCCTTCGAGGTTCTTTTCTCAGATATAGGAACTTGCCAAGACTGGTATAGAAGAAAGAACACTGTCTGACATCAGAACTAGCTTCCAGTCCAGTGTCTGTCACTATCTGCTCTGATACCCTGGGGAAGTCATTTATCTCTCTAGGCCTCAATTTCCCCATTTGTTAAATGGAGTTTAAATGAAGTGACTCCCAAGATCCTTCTGTCTGGAAACTTTGTGATTGGTGGTAGAAGCAGATAGGTTAACATTTCACAAGAAAGCATTCTTCAGAGCCTTGTGCTGTCTAGAAATAGGTTTCCATTTCTTTAGGACTATAGGTCTTATTTGTCAAGATAAGGAGCCCTGTTGGCACAGTGATTAAGTGCTTGGTTTCTAACTGAAAGGTCAATGGTTTGAACCCACCAGCTACTCCATGGGAGAAAGATGTGGCAGTCTGCTTCCGTAAAGATTTACAGCCTTGGAAACCCTATGGGGCAGTTCTACTCTGTCTTATAGGGTCAGTTTGGTTTTTGGGTTTTGTCAAGATAAGACTGATAGATGAGAAACAGCCAGGCCTTACCCTGAGGCCAGATGGGACACAACCAGGACTTGGATCATCCGGGTTAAGGTGGCCATAACAAACTCACTGGCTTACTTTCTTTCAAACAACGCTCCTTCGCTGCACATTGTTTTAATTGTTGCTAAGCAACATTATTTCTTCTTCTTTTTTTTTTTTTCTTTTGGCAAGGCACTGAAGGAATGAGCCCTTATCTTATTTAGTTTTAAATACCCACAAGCAAAGGGGAGGGCCTAACTTAAATTTTTTTGTTCTTTTGAATGTAATCCATAACCGGTCTTTAGCAGTGGGGGTACAAAAGACTTAGTTTCTGCCTGTCTTGTTAAATTAGGCAGAAAAATCAATCTATTTAAGGTGCTTGTCAAGTATAAGCCTCGAGGCATATTGAAGGTTTTGTGTATGTGTGTGTGTGTGCGCACACGCGCGCACACGAGTGCATGCACAGTCTCTTTGTAGGGGAGTCTCCTGCAACTTGTTTTGTATTCAAGGAAATCATTTCAAATTTAATAAAAAGATTAGTGGGTTTTTTATAATCTTCATTTCAGATTTATAAGTTTATCTCAATCTTGCACCAACAGACTCCATTTAAAAGGAACAAAACTGTAATTTAAATCAATTCCCTGGGCAACATAGAACATGCACAGCATGTCACACAATTGCTGAGGATGGTGCCTGCTGCTTGATTATGCTGGAGCCCCACACACTGCAGCGGAGCCCCCGCTGGAACCCTGCCTACTTGCTCAGAGCTTTGAGATTCATGTCTGAGGGCGCTGGGCAGCCTGACCACGGGCACCAGGGAGCTTATGCTTACCTTGATGCCCTGGGTAGCTTCCTTTTTGCATACCTGAGCCACCCATGGAAAGTAGACCCAAGACCTTTATTTCATATTCTTTTATCTTTAACAATTCAAATGTTAATGGAGAGCAATTTTTATCTGTGTATGCATAAAATTCTTCCAGTGCAACCAATAATTTTACTTTGTCACCAGATTGGATCCCAGTATTGCTATAGTACGTAGGGTCACTATGAGTTGGAACGGACTTGACGGCACCTAACAACAACAACAACCATTGCTATTGTTGGAGCCCTGGTGGTGCAGTGGCTAAGAGCTCAGCTGCTATCCAAAAGGCTGGCAATTCAAATCCACCAGCCTCTCCTTGGAAACCCTATGGGGCAGTTCTTCTCTGTCCTATAGGGTTACTATGAGTTGAAATCGACTCAACGGCAATGGGTTTGGTTATTTTGGTATTGCTATTGTGGTTTCTCCCACTGAGGACTAAATTGATTTGGAAATCAATACAGTTCTCCTGAAAGCAGTAAATACTGGATGATTAAGGACCTTTTGGTGAAGAGTTTTCTAATACTGTCTTTAGAGCGTTGATGAAGTTATGTGATGAATCACTGGAGCTTAAGGTAACTCTTCCTCTTCCTTGACAAGTGAGGAAATTAGAAAGGTGTAGGAAGCCTTCAGTGAAAACGAGGCAAACCCTTCATGAGATGGATGGACACAATAGCCACAACAATAGACTCAAACATAGCAAGATCACGAAGGTGGTGCAGGACCTGGCAAAGTTGTATTCTGTTATACATAAGGTCGCCATGCGTTGAAACCGACTCTGCGGCAGCTGACAACAACAGGAAGCCTCTGGGGTGGAAGAGCGATTCTGGGTCAAAATTAGGATTAGGGCACACCCATACTGCTTTTTAGTCTGCTGTGTTTGGACCAGGGATTAGTTTTTTTTTGTCCCATCACCCTGTATAATATGATAGTTTGTCTCCTGTAAATAAAAATAGTAGTGAATACCTTGGATAGTGCTTACATACATTATTTTATTTTATTTATTCAATCTGTATAGCTCTCTTAATACATATTAGTTTAACACATAACAACCCCATCAGGCAGGTATAGTACCCCCCTTTTATGGATGAGGAAACGGAGGCCCAAGATGTTGGGTGTTTGGTCCAAGATCTTACAGCTAGAATTGGCAGAGCTAGGATTTGAAAGCAGTCTGACTCCAGAAACCCTGCTCTTAACACCTGTTCTACACTGCCTTTGGAAGGGAAGTGGTCTTGAAATATTCATTTACAAAATTACTGGATTCCTTACTCAGTTTCCTTCTCTACCACCCCAAAATATTTCATTCTGAGATGTGTTGACACAAGAAGCAAATGCCTATATACTAGAGGTACTTGCTAGCGCCTACTTAACAAACTCTAGCGCTTAAGAACTTGGCTGCTAACCAAAAGGTTGGCAGTTCTTATCCACCAACCACTCATTGGAAATCCTATGGGACAGTTCTTCTCTGTCCTGTAGGGTCTCTATGAATTGGAATGGACTTGATGGCAGTGTTTTTTGTTTTGTTGTTGTTTGTTTAGAGGGACGAAGTCTTGCCCTGCATTCCTGGCTCAGTGTCTGCCATAATGTGAGTCCTTAGTTAAAAGCTGGTTGAAAAGGAATTAGTATTTTTTCTAATTCGGTTTTCACTGTTCCTGATTCTAGAAGTGTTCTTACTGATGGCATTATAGGTTAACTGATTGCTGATCTTTTTACAGTGATGCCTTACTGTCCTATAATCCCTTTTCAAACTACCAGAATCTAGTACACCTGGAAAGATCTCTTATCGTTGACTTTTCTCCCTGGGAAGCGAACTCTTACGGCCTCATCCTCTGAGAGTGTCTTCTCCTTGACCCCTGAATGTTTTATCTTTTTTCTGTTCTTCATGCCTTTAGTGTGAAGATTCCTTGATTTCATTCAGTATATAATCAGGAAATACGAATAATTATTAATTACCTGCCTCCTGTGTGCCTGGCATTCTGGTAGGGTCTTTTGCTCTTAACCCAAATTGGGATGTGTTTGTGATGTGGGTGGTATTGTTATCCTCATTTACAGTTGGGTACCATTCGGCCTAGGGAAGTTCAACAACCAGGCTGAAGTTGAGATCTGAACCCAAGTCTGGAGACTTCAAAGTCTCTATTTAACCATTCAAGTAAATTAATAGACTTGTGCTGCTCAGAAAACATCTGGGACCTCTTACCTTGTCCTGGGTTCCATATTTAAGAGGCATCTTGCTCAGTGGGAATAAAACTAAAGGAGGGGCGGCTAAGAGGATAGATCTCAAAACCATATTGTCTGATGAATAACTGAGAGATCTTGAGACATTTTAGACTAGCTCTAGCAACAACATTTCTCAGGAAAGTTGCCGCAACAGCCTTCTCCCCCTTTCTGTGTTTCTGCCTAAGCCTCCTTGGTGCCTGAGTATAGTCACCCTTCCAACCCGCCATTCACTGCTTTCCCTGTGATGATGTCACTCGGCTGCTTGGAGCCCTTCAGTGTGTTTAGGATGAAGGACATATTCTGAAGGTCCCAGGACCCTGCATGAGTCGGCCTGCTTTCGCTCGGCCTCACCTGCAGCTCCCAGGCGATGCCTATGCACATTCTGTGCTCTCGGTAGACTGATTGATTTCCTTTTGGCAGTCAGCAAGCTTTCTCTTCTCTCTGGGCCTTTGCATGGGCTTTTTCTTCTGTCTGCAATCATCTCCCCATCTCCATCATTCCTCCCTGGACCCCCATTCTCTAATGCCCACTCATCCCTCATATCTCAGAGGTCTCCTTTGGGCTGTCTTCACTGACCCTTTATGTACAGATAAGCTGCCCTGTCTGTGCACAGACTCTGAAGCCTGACTGCTTGGGTTTAACTCTCTGCTCTGCTGTTCACTGGTCATGTCACCTTGGACATGTTACTTAACCTCCCAATTCCTCCATCTCCTCATCTTTTACATGGGGGATTGCAAAAGAGGGCCCTGGACAGAGCAGGAGGAAAATGTAGAACAAAGGATCAAATTCACAAAAAAAGACCAGACTTACTGGTCTAACAGAGACTGGAGGAACTCCTAAGACTGTGGCCCCCAAACACCCTTCTAACTCAGAACTGAAGCCTCTCCCGAAGTTCACCTTTCAGCCAAAGATTAGGTAGGCCTATAAGACAAACAATAACACATGTGAGGAACATGCTTCTTAGATCAGTCTAGTATACGATACCAAATGGGCAACACCCGTCCAAAAACAAAGATGAGAAGGCTAGAAGGAACAGGAAAACTGGACGAATTGGACTGGGGAACCCAGGGTGTAAAGGGAAAGGGAGAGAGTGCCCACACAATGCGGGGATTGCAACCAAAGTCACGAAAAAATTTGTGTATAAATTTTTGAATGAGAACCTAATTTGCTCTGTAAACTTTCACCTAAAGCACAGTAATAATAATAATAATAATAAACCAAAAACCCTATGGAGCACAGTTCTCCTTTGACACTCTGACACACATGGGGTCACCATTAGTTGGAGTTGACTCAACAGCAACTATTTTCAGGGGGTAAGGGCTCGTATTAAATGCCATGAAACTGCTACTCATGCTGGGTTTTGACTTAGCATTTACTCTACTCCATTATCTGTGAGGTCAGAAACTGTATCTGCCTTGTTTTTTACATCTCCCTAAGGCTTTCTACAGACTGGCCTGTAGAAGACCCTTAGCTATGTGTAGAGTGGATGACAAGAGACTTCCAAGGCATTGCTTCTGAAACTTGCATGTGCATAGGCATCACCTGGGGTCCTGTTAACAATGCAGATTCGTGACTGCAAGTCTGCATTTCCAACAAGCTTCCAGGTCATGCCTATAGTGCAAGGCTCTGAGGGACAACGAGTAGCTGATTTTCCCATCCTTTAGGGCTATCATATGGAAGATGGGTTGAGCCTGGAACAATGGAGAATTAAGGCCAGTGGATAAAAGTGACCAGAGATAGAGTTTTGAGTGTAAGGACCTTGCTTCTAACTAACTGCTGAATAGTTGCTCAGTGCGTGGCCTGCTTCAAATGATTGAGTGTCCCCTGGTTAGAGGGGGATTGGCCATCTGTTAGGGATTTTGGAGAGAGAATTTCTGCTCTGGGACAGAGGTTAGATAGCTGATTCCATTTAACTGGAAGTGTCTGTGCTTTCCCACCAAAAGGCCCAGCTGTTCCTTGTGTTTTTGCTTCCTGTGGAAGCCCAGTGGTTGGGAGTGTGGGTCAACGAACAGCTGGGGAGAGTTCAGATACACTCTCCAGACAAGAAGCTCTCAGGAAGCCAGATGTGTTCAGTCCAGTTAGTAGAGAACATTGCAAATTAGTGGCAAGATGGAATTATTGAATATTTAAAAAGGTGAACTAGTACCAAAAAGCAAAAAACTTTCCAAGGTGAGGTCCTGTAAAATCTGGTTTTAATGAGTAGGTAAGATGTATTGGCAATCCCACGTATGTCAGAGTAGAACTGCGCCCCCGACGGTTTTCAATAGACTGATTGTTTTTGGAAGTAGATCACTAGGTCTTTCTTTTGAGGTGTCTCTGGTTTGAATTGAACCTCCAACCTTTCAAGTCGAGCACATTAACCGTTTGTACCACCGGGTTGCCATGAGTTAGAGTTGACTCAACAGCAACTGGTAAGGTGTAGTGGGGAGGCAGTAGAGCATAGTGGTTACGAGTGCTGGCTCTGGAGTCGACATGGGGTCAAGTCCTTGGTCCATCACTTACTGGCTGTGTGACCATGGGCAAATAACTTCCCCTTTTCAAACCGTAGTTAACCCATCTGCAAACTACAATTAATAATTGTATTGAACTGATAGAATTGTTTTAGGAAAGGTCCCCGGGTGGCGTAAACAGTTTTCTCTTGGCTACTAAATGAAAATTGGCAGTTCAAACCCGCCCATCAATACCACAGAAGAAAGGCCTGGCAATCTGCTTTTGAAAAGATTACAGCCAAGAAAACCCTAATGGAGCACAGTTCTATTCCATAACATGGGGTTGCCATGAGTCAATTCAACAGCAATGGGTTTGGTTTTTGGTTTAGGCTGTTTCAGGATGACATGATGCATGTATAGTAGGTGCACTTAGCAACATGCCTAGCACAACCTAAGCACACAATAAGTAGTAGCTATCGTGACTAAATTTGCAACCAGCAGCTTTCAAGACATCTTTTAGGAAGATCAAACATGGTTCTTGCTGTCTTCTAAAACATTGATATGTCTACTTTAAAATTTCAGTACAGATCTGAGTGTACAAAGATATCCATAACCTGGACAGACTTTAACTTTGCTGAATTTCTTAGTTGTTACTGAGTGTGCCTTATAGTCGAGAGGAAGCTCTGGAGCTTGTGGCCTGTGGGATAGAAGCCATCAGGCCTTTCTCCTTTTGCATATGCCTTGATCAGAGCCTCAGTTACTGGTGGCTCATATGCTCAAGATGGTAATCCTGCCTATTTTATAGAATTACAAGGCTAGCCAAGAGAGGAAGTTGTGTTTATCTTAACCCAAACAGCAGGCATTCCAGCGGCTCTTGACAGACGGGAGGAAGATATTGCCAATTTGCCACTTTCCTGAAAGCCCCTGTGGGTTTTTTTGTAAGTTTGGAGGGACTCCTGCCAGTGGGCCTGTGGAGTAACTTTCTGTACCTTGCTTTTGAGGGCAGGTGAGCTCCCAGGAGAAGGGCTGTGTCCAGGGGCTACTTCCTGTGTAGTATTGGCCAAGGTAGGGGTATCTCCCCACGAGGTGCGAAGTCAGCATGACTTCTTCTAAGAGGCAAGAATTGTGCTGTGTCCATTGGAGCTGGTTTAGGGGATGTAAGTGGAGAGTGGCTACAGGTGTGATAGGGAAAATAAGTCTCTTAAAGAGCCAGTCTTTTTTCCTTTACAAAGCAATTGCCGGAGGCCAGTGGAGAAATGAGTCCAATTTGAGCAGTTACAGTAATGGAGAAAATAAGTTGGGCAATTATTCCCTCTTACTGAGATTTAAAAGTTCCCTTTTCATCTGGTATTTTTCCGGGTACATTTGAGTTCCAATTTGGGTACTTCTGAAATGTCTGGATGTTTTGAGCTGCTAAAATTACAAGTATCTAAAAATGTTATCTTTGATGAAACTCATCTACAGGTTCACTTGGACTTATGCTAGCAAATTTCTATGACTGAACTCCCTTCTTCCCCCCAAAACCATTCCCAGAAATGGGGTGTTTCAGGTAAAGGTAGGAAATTGGGTAATCTGGCCCAGATTTAGCCATGAAGTGGAGGAATGTCATTTGAGAACTTTGCTTCAGTTATGTCGACAAAGAGTACTGGGGTTTTGTTGCCATAGTTTCAGTGAAAAATCTGACCTTAGCTACAATAACATACAGTTAGAAAGAACTAGCTAATCAGTTTTCTAAAATTAGTGTTCTCTAGTACATAAACCAGTAGGAACAGGGTATTTAATTAAATATTATACAAGGATATGAAAGCCCAAGGGAATGCAGTCCCCTGATCGGGCAGGGGAGGGAGGAAACCCATAATCCTCCTTTGCTGGTCCCTTGCAAGCTAGAACTTACTTTTCTTTTTCTAACGGTAGTGTTGATATTATTTTCAGATCTGTCACGAATGATTATGTAAAGCTTGATGAGAGCAAAACAGAGCATTCAGCATTATTTCCAGTTGTCCCCTACAGGGTACAGACAAATAGGCAAGACGTGAAAGTGATATTGGGCCAGGACTCTGACAAGGACCCTTGTCGGTAATCTTGTAGTTGGTTTGGTATAATGGAAAGGCATTTGAAATGGTATTTCCAGCCTGAGATCTGGACATTTTTGAGCAGCTAATTTCTAGCCTCTTGTTTCTTTGAATGCCTAATGTATGATGAAGTGGGGCCAACACCTCCTTGCTGGAACCCGCGCCTGCATTTTGAGGTCAGCTGTGTATTACTTCCCTCAATCCCAGTGTCCAATAATCACTGAGCACTGACTTAGCCCACCATTCCCCAAGCAATGATCTTTATGTAGAGTAAGCTGTTGGATGGCAGAGCTCATAGTATCTTCTTTTAGTAGGAGGACAAGTGTAGCTTCCTCACCAGACTTTTGACAGCATCTTTTTTTCTCTGTTGCCAATGTACTTAACCTCTTTTTATTGTGAAGTGCTTGAAAAATAGCTCAATGATCATAAATATTATAGTTTTTCTTTTTACGTTTTTTATTTTGCTTGTTTTCCTTCCCAGGATTGAAATCACACATAATGTTCTCCCAAATGTTTCCTGAGGAAATCTTCATTTCATAACATCTGATGAGCTCAGAGCTTCTTGATCATTTCTGGGTCCCCTTTGAAAGAAAGAATCTGCAAGTTATGGCGTCTCTGTTCAGAAGAATGCACGTGTTTAACAGTTTTTTTTTCCTGCCATTTCAATGAGTTTGCCATTTCTTGTCACTTACCTAGTAAGATACCTTGCAATAGCTCATGTTTTTGGTGATGGCTGAAAATGTCATCAGTAAAGTGTCAACCCAGAAAGCTGGAGTACCATTTTTGGAGCAAGCTGGATTTCAGGTTTTGTGGTCTCAGAACATATATTTTGGTCTCTAGTTGGCATCTTGCCTAATTTTTCATGACTGGTGTGGATGCTGTGGAGATGCATTTGAATTCAATTGTTTGCCAAGTTTATCACTAATTGGAAACATTGCTTGGGGTTTTCTGAAATTTCCATTGTTACTTCTCCATGGCATCTTTTCGTTTTAATAATATTTTATTGTGTTTTCAGTGATAGTTTACATAGCAAGTCAGGTTGCCATTTGACAATTTTTATACAACTTGTTCAGTGACATTAGTTACATTTTTCACAGTGTGCCAACATTCTCTTTAATTGCGTCCTGACTCTTCCGTTTCCAGTACTCTAGTTTCCCTGCCCCCTTATCGTCTCATCTTTGCTTTAGAGTGATTGTTGACCTTTATTTTGTGTGCTAATCTGTTATTTCCCTAAAAGGTGACATCGGGGGATTGTTTAGATTCAAGGTTTAAAGACTATCTCAGGGCAGTAATCTCAGGGAGTCTTCTAGTCTCCAACTAGTCTGGTAAGTCTAGACTTTTTAAGAATTTGAGTTGTGTTCCATGTTTTTCTCCCATTCTATCAGGTCCATCTATTGTGGCCCTGATCAGAACGGTCAGTAGTGGTAGCCAGTTACCCATCTAGTTCTTCTGGGATCATGTTATTACATCTAGATACATTTTCTCTCTGTTTCATCTTTATGATTTCAGCTTTGCTGCAGGGAACTTTCTATTTTATCTTTTTTGAGTCCATTATTTAGTAGAATTTGAAGTGTGGGATATATTTAAGGGAATATAAACTTTTTCCATTTGACTTTTTCACCATTTTGCGTGTTACTGTAGTGGCATCTTAACTATTGCAATGGAAAATATGTCCTAGGCAAGACTCTTAGAAACCCCAAACTCTTAGCCCCAAAGGTCATTGGATTATGCAAGCTTCTTGACTGTTCACAAAGTCATCTACCTGGATGCCTAGAAACGGTGCTTGCTCTTAAGGAATTTGCAATCTTATGAGGAAAGATGAGTGAGAACTACTTTGTGGATTATTATGGAGAATACTAAATACCAGACATGTTTTTACTTCCCTAATGTTCATCAGAAGGTCCTTGGGTGGTGCAAAGGGTTTGTGCTCAGGTGGTAACTGAAAGGTTGGTGGTTCAAACCCACCCAGCAGCACTGTGGAAGAAAAGGCTTGGTGATCTGCTTCTGTAAAGATTACAGCCAAGAAAACCCTATAGAGCAGTTCTACTCTGTAACACAGAATTACTCGGTAACTATAAACAGCACAAGAAAATGGCAACAACCATGTTCGTCGTAGTCCATCTATTTAATCAGGTCACTTTGTTCAGACAATCTGAAATCATTTGAGTAATAGTTTAAGAAAGATGCAGTTAGTATGCTTGCTGGAAAAGTGACAGTGTTGAATTTAAAACTTCCTCTGGATGACCTGACGTTCATTGCCCATACGTCCTCAGGCCTTTCCATTAATATGGAAAATTGAGTTGATGATACTTAGCAAATATCATTGAAAAGGTTAGATGTGATGTTGGTTGGTGGAATGGTGAACTAGTCAGGACTCTTGATTACCTGTCATAACCAATTTGAAGCAACTTAAACAAAAAGGGAATTTTACTGGCTCAAAGAATCCCATCTCAACAACCAAATTGCATGAAGGGCAGGGACTCAGGAATAGACAGAGTCAGGCACCTGAGTACCTTCAGCAGTTCTAGTCCTGTCTCTCTTATCTTTCTCTCTGCACATCTGCTACTTTATGTCCTTGTCCTGTCTACCCAGGTTATACTATACTCTTGAAAGGAATTGTGGCGTATTCCCCATTTCTCCATTCTCTGGGAAATTTGTGTAACATTGGAATGATCTGTTCCTTGACTTTTTGGTAGAACCTGCAAGGAAAGCAGTCTTAGCCATTTGTTTCCTTTATGGGTAGATTTACTGCTGATTCTATTTCCTTATGTCTTTAAAGGGCTAGTTCTTCTTGGGTCAGTTTTCTAGAAATTTACCCATGTCATCTAAGTTTTCAAACCTGTAATATCCTCTTATTATCTTACTCCTCTCTGAAGTGTCTGATTTGATCCCTGTGGTAGGCTGAATAATGGCCCACCAATGATGTTCACGTCCTAATCCCCAGAAACTGTGACTATGTTACCTTACTTGGTAAAAGGGACTTCAAAAATGTGATTAAGTTAAGGTTCTTGAGATGGGGAGATTATCCTGGATTATCCAGATGGACCTGATATGATCACCCTGATCCTTATAAGAGGGAGACAGGAGAATTTGAGTTAGTAGTAGGAGATGTGACCACAAAAGCAAGAGATTGGAGTGATGCGAAAAAGGGGCCATGAGCCAATGAATGCAGACAGCCTCTAGAGGCTGAAATAGGCAAGGAAACATTTCTCTCCTGAAGCCTGCAGAAGGAATCCTCTGCTGATATCTTGATTTTAGATTTCTTTCTTCTGTGACTTTAAGAGAATAAATTTGCATTGCTTTAAGCCACTGAATTTTTGATAATTTGTTATTTAAAGTGGCAATGTTGTTGTTGTTAGTTGCCATGAGTCAGCTCCAACTCATGGCAACTTTTTACATAACAGCGAAACGTTGCCCTGTCCTGTGGCATCCTCACAGTGAGTCCATTGCTGTGGCTATTGTGTCCATTCATCTCAATGAGGATTTCCCTCATTTTCATTGACACTCTACGAAACAGGATATCCTTTCTAGCGATTGGTCTTTCTTGATGACGTGTCTAAAGGAAGTGAGCTGAAGTCTCACCAGCAAGAGGAATACTATAATAATATTCCTAATAAACAAACTATGGTACATACACACAATGGAATAATACACAATGATAAAGAACAGTGATGAATCTGTGAAACATCTCACAACATGGATGAATCTGGAGGGTATTATGCTGCGTGAAATAAGTCAGTCACAAAAGGACAAATACTGTGTGAGACCACTGCTATAAAAACTCATGAAAAGGTTTACACACAGAGAGAAACAATCTTTGATGGTTACGAGAGAGGGGAGGGGTGGGGGAGGAAAAACGCTAACTAGATAATAGATAAGCGGTAACTTTGGTGAAGGGTAAGACAGTACACAATACTGGGGAAGTCAACACAACTTGACCAAGGCAAAGTCATAGAAGCTTCATAGACACATCCAAATTCCCATAGGGATCGAGTTACTCGGCTGAGTGCATGGCCTCAGGGGACATCTAGCTCAGTTGGTATAACATAGTTTATAAAGTTCTACATCCTACTTTGGTGAGTAGCGTCTGGGGTCTTAAAAGCTTGTGAGTGGCCATCTGAGATACTCCACTGATCCCACCCCATCTGGAGCAAGGGAGAATGAAGAAAACCAAAGACACAAGAGAAAGATTAGTCCAGAGGACTAATGGACCACAACTACCACAGCCTTCACCAGACTGAGTCCAGCACAAGTAGATGGTGCACGGCTACCACCACCAACTCCTCTGACAGGGATCACAATAGAGGGTTCTGGACAGAGCTGGAGAAAAATGTAGAACAAAATTTCCTTACTCACCAAAAAAGACCAGACTTACTGGTCTGACAGAGCTGGAGAAACCCTGAGAGTGTGGCCCCCGGAAACCCTTTTAACTCAGTACTGAAGTCACTCCTGAGGTTCACTCTTCAGCCAAAGATGAGGCAGCCCCATAAAACAAACAATAATATGCATAGCTCAACCATGTATACAAGACTAAATGGGCACACCTGCCCAGGGGCAAGGATGAGAAGGCAGAAGGGCACAAGAAAGCTGGACAAATGGAAATGGGGAACCCAAGATCAAGAAGAAGAGAGTGTTGACATATCGTGGGGTTGGCAACCAAAGTCACAAAACAAAATGTGTATTAATTGTTTAATGAGAAACTAATTTGCCCTGTAAACTTTCATATAAAGCACAATAAAAAAAAAAAAATCCCTAATATTATTTGTGTATTCTTTTTTGTTCCTGGTTAAGTATTGACACAAGTTTGTTTGTCTTATTACCCACTTCCGCTGAGTCAATTCCGACTCATAATGACCCCATAGGGTTTCCAAGGCTGTAAATCTTTACAGAAGCAGACTGCTACAGCTTTCTCCTGTGCAGCCGCTGGTGGTTTTGAACCGCTTACCTTTCGGTTAGCAGTTGATTGTTTTAACCACTGCACCACCAGGGCCTCATATATTCTTAATATTATTTATTCATCCATTCTTTTTTCCTGGATAAGTATGGACGCAGGTTTGTGTGTCTTATTGGTCTTTTTAAAGAAATAAATTTTGGCTTTGTGTATTCTTTCTGTAGTAGATTGGTTTTCAGATTTATTAATTTCTTCCATTCTTATTATTCTTCCTTCTACCTTCTTTGGATGTATTGTGCTCTTCCTTTACTACTCTCTTAAATTGCTATTCAGTTTACAAATTCTGAACCCTTCTCAAATTATAATATAAACATCTAAGATTATTAATTCCTTTTAAATATTGCTTCAGTTGCAAATGGTTTGCTCTTGACTACCAACTGAAAGGTTGGTGGTTCAGGCACACCCAGCAGGGTCACAGAAGAAAGGCCTGGTGATCTGCTTCCATAAATATTACAGACAAGAGAACCCTATGGAGCGGTTCTACACTGTAACATATGGGGTCGCCCTAAGTTGGAACCAACTCACCAGCAATGGATTTTTTTTCTTTAATATTTATTTTTTGTTATTATTAAGTTCTAAATATTTTTTATTTCTATTAACTCTTTTTAGACCCATAAGTTATTTAGAAATATTTTTATTCACAATTGTATGGGGGGGATTTCTAGTTTTTTTAAAAATGGTTTTGTAACTTAGTTTTATGTTGGTCAGATAACATAGTCTATATTATATCAGTCCTTTAAAATTCAAGAGACTTACTTTATGGCCTAGCATGTGATCAATTTGTATACATGTTCCACTGTGCTTAAAACAAACAAACAAACAAGCAGTTGCTGTTGAGTTGATTTCCATGTGTTACGGAACAGAGCTGGGCCCAACAGGGTTTTCAATGACTGTAATCTTTCAGAGGTAGATCACTGGGCCTTTCTTCCAACGTTGATTCGAACTGCTAACCTGTCAGTAGCTGAGTGCTTAACAGTTTGCTCACTCCATTGTGCTTTTGAAAGAATGTGTATTTTTCAGTCCGGGGTTCAATGTTTTATATGTATTAGATTTTTGTCTGCTTTGACCTATGAATTGTTGAAAGGCATTTGTTAAAATTTCCCACTATGAATTATTTGGCGCTATGGAACTGTTCTACATCTTGATTATGGTTGTTGTTACAAGAATTTATGTATGTGTGAAAACTCATAGAACTGTATACCAAAGAAAAAAGTGAATTTTACTGTAAATAAATTAAAAAAAAATTCCTACTGTGACAGTGGATTTGCAGTTTCATCTCATTGTTTTTAAGTTTTTAAAAAATATTTTCTTTATGTATACTGAAGTGATCTTAGTAAAGGCTTCCAAAACCAAACCAGACCCATTGCAATTCATAGAGACCCTATAGGACAGAGTAGAACTGCCCCATGGAGTTTCCAAGGAATGGCTGGTGGATTTGAACTGCCAGCCTTTTGGTTAGCAGCCGAGCTCTTAACCACTGTGCCACCAGGGCTCCAATAAAGACTTACACATGTAAAATTGTTATAACTTCTTGGTGAAGTAAATATTTTATCATTATGTAAGGAAACTTTTAATCTCGAGCAATGTTTTTTGTCTTGAAATCTGTTTTGTCTGATATTAATATATTCACACCAGTATTGTTTTAGTTAGTATTTGCTTGGTATAATTTTTTTCTTTTTTCTTATTGTTGTGCTTTAAGTGAAAGTTTACAATTGAAGTTAGTCTCTCATGCAAAAATTTATACATACATTGTTATGTGACCCTAGTTGCTCTCTCTATACTGTGACAGCACACTCCTCCTTTCCACCGCGGATTTCCTGTGTCCATTCAGCCAGCTCCTGACCCTCTCTGCCTTCTCATCTCACCTCCGGACAGGAGCTGCCCATTTAGTCTTATATATCTACTTGAGCTAAGAAGCACACTCTTCACAAGTATCATTTTATGTCCCATAGTCCAGTCTAATCTTTGTCTGAAGCGTTGGCCTCGGGAATGGTTTTAGTTTGGGGCTAACAGAGAGTCCCAGGGCCATGTCTTCCGGGGTCCCTCCAGTCTCAATCAAACCATTAAGTCAGGTCTTTTTACTAGAATTTGAGTTCTGCACCCTACTTTTCTCCTGCTCCATCAGGGACTCTCTGTTGTGTTCCCTGTCAGGGCAGTCATTGATGGTAGCTGGGCACCATCTAGTTCTTCTGGTTTTAGGCTGATGAAGTGTCTGGTTTATGTGGCCCTTTCCGTCTCTTGAGCTAATACTTTCCTTGTGTCTTTGGTGTTCTCCATTCTCCTTTACTCCAGGTGGGTTGGGACCAATTGATGCATCTTAGATGGCTGCTTGCTAGCTTTTAAGATCCCAGATGCCACTCACCAAAGTGGGATGCAAAACATTTTCTTAATAAACTGTGTTATACCAATTGATTTAGATGTCCCCTGAAACCATGGTCCTCAGACCCTTTCCCTCTAAGTGTTTGGTTGTATTCAGGAAACTTCTTAGCTTTGGTTTAGTCCAGTTGTGCTGACTTCCCATGTAGTGTGTGTTGTCCTTCCCTTCACCTAAGATAATTCTTATCTACTATCAAGCTAGTGAATACTCCTTCCTTTCCTCCCCACCCTCATAACCATCAAAGAATCTTTGCTTCTGTGTTTAAACCTTTTCCAGAGTTCTTATAATAGTGGTCTTATTGGTATAATTTTTTCTTTACTTTAAATTTTAAAGTATCTGTCATTGCATTTTAGAGATATCTTTCTTAAACTATAAATAGATAGATTTTTTAATCCATATTGACCATTTTTTGTCTATTAATTGGAGTCTTTTTAGTCCATTTATATTTGTTGTAATTACTGATTGTTCTAAATTGAGTTATGTTCCCCAAAAAATGTGTGTCAGCTTGGCTAGGCCATGATTCCCAGTATTGTGTGATTGTTCACCATTTAGTGATCTGATGTGATTTTCCTGTGGGTTGTAAATCCTGCCTCTATAATATCAATGAGGCAGGATTAGAGGCAGTTACGTTAATGAGGCAGGACTCAATCTACAAAATTAGGTTGTGTCTTGAGGCAATCTCTTTTGAGATATAAAAGAGAAAGCAAGCAGAAAGACGGGGAAACCTCATACCAGCAAGAAAATAGTGCCAGGAGCAGAGTGCATCCTTTTGACCCAGGGTCCCTGTGCTGAGAAGCTCCTAGCAGGGGAAGATTGATGACAAGGACCTTATTCCAGAGCTGACAGAGAGAGAAAGCCTTTTCCTGGAACTGAATTCAGACTTCTAGCCTTCTTAACTGTGAGAGAATAAACTGTTTGTTAAAGCTGTCCACTTGTGGTATTTCTGTTATAGCAGCACTAGATAACTAAGATACTCATGTATTTGGATTTATTTTTCAATCTTAGTTTGCATTTTTTTAACCTCATTGTGTGTGTGTTTCTTTCTTGCCTTTCTTAAATTTCATTGAAGGTATTTTGTTGTTCTGCATTCCATTTTTCCCACTACTAGCTTGGCATTATACTTTGTATTTTTATTATAATAGTTATCCCAGATATTTTGATGTGCATACTTACCTTAAGCCTCAAATTAATCACTGTCATTATTCCCTTCTATAATACGAGGACCTTAGAACATGTTAACTCCTGTCATTCCCTCCTTCAGTATTTGCTCTTGTTGTTTTTTAGTATTTATTTGAACTCACACATTAGATCTGACTTTGTTTTATACTATCTTTTTTTTTTTTTTTTTTTAAATTGACTTACGTGTTAGTATTTACCAGGCCTTCTATCTGGGATAATTTTCTTTTTGCTTCAAGAACATCCTTTAGAATTCAAAGGGTCGCTTAGCAGGAGAAAGATGTGGTAGTCTGCTTCTGTAAAAATTACAGCCTTGGAAACCTTCTGGGAAGTTCTACTCTGCCCTACAGGGTCTTTATGAGTTGTAATCAACTCGATGGCAACGAGTTTGGTTAACGGGTTCTTAGTGGTAAATTCTATTTTGTTTGTCTGAAAATATCTTTATTTCACTTTTATTCTTGAGTGAAAGTTTTGCTTGGTATAGAATTGTAGGCTGATGAGACTTCAGCATTACTTTTTTTTTTTTGGCTTCCAATATTGCTGGTAAAAGCAATTGACAGAGCTTTTGTTCTGTATTTTTCTTGCTGATTAGGATCTTCTCTCTGTCTTTAATTTTCTGCAGTTTTATTAGTATGAATCCAGGTGTTGGTTTCTTTTCATTTATTCCCAGTGGTATTTATTGGATTCTTGGAATTGAGGTTGTTTTCTGTTAAAAATTGTGGAAAATTCTGAGCCATTATCTATTCAAATACCACTTTTTCCCAGCCTGTTATCTTTTGGAACTTGGGTTAAACTATGTTTTTTAGCCTCTTCCTCATTTTTTTCATCCTTGCTCTTTAGACTGAGCTGTGTATAATTTGTTCTGATGTACCTTACTAATTCTGTTCTCTATTCTTTGAATGTTCCATTTCAGTTATATTTTTCATTTCTAAAAGCTCTATTTGGTTCTTCTAAAAATCTCTTTAATCATTCTTATTCCTCTGTTTTTAAGCTTCTAATTTTTTTCTTGATACATACTAAGTATATTTATTTTATACTCTATATTTACAAATCCCAGTAGGTAAAATCTCTGCAGGTCTTTTTCTACTGTCTGTATTTGCTGATTCTATAAACGGTGTTTTATTGAATGTTTTGTGATTTTTACTATCAGCTTTTACTACTTGGAATTTCATCTGTGGGAACTCTTTGAGGTCTAGGGTAAAGTTACATTCCTCCAGAGAAAATTGTTTTTTTCTGCCAGTTATCTGAGTTTCCAACACAGTACTGCTTTAAACCAAATTCTCTGCCTAAAGTTTCTTTCTTTGTTTTGTGCTTAAAGTTTTGGGGACTTCCCATACAATATGAATCCTGGTGACAAACCAGTGTGAGGGCCTACTTGTGGTTAGGAATTATTAGGATGGTTTTATCTCCTATACCCAGTGCATACATCAAGAAAGACAAGTTGCCTTACCTCCTCCCATTATTCAGAGTGGGTTTGTCTGTCATTTATCATTGCATTGAAGGTGTAGTTCCTTGCTTTATGCAAGGGTCTCCTACCTAATGTCTGATCTTGAGTAGTCTTCAAAGTTTTATCTCCTGTGCCCAGCACAGGTATCAAAATGGAAGCTTAAGGTTATCAGGTCTCCAGATACTGTCATGGGAATGCTGGCTTTAAGACTGACTTACCTCCCGAGGGTCCTGTTTTCACTTCATTATTGGCCTCTCTGGATACCTGTATTCTTTGTAACTCAGTAGATAGTTTAAAAATGTGTTTTAGTTTTCTATCTAGTTATTTGTATTTTGATTAAGAGGCTTATTCAGTGTATGTAGTCTGCCATTCTGTAATAAAGGGAAGTGCACACCTGCTACTTCGTGTCTCACTGCAAACTGTCCCTTTCTGTATGATAGAAAACATGGCAGCCAATGGCTTCTGATTTGTTTTGCTGTTGTTGTGTATCATCAAGTAGATTCTGACTCACAACCACACAATGCAACAGAGTAGAACTGCCCCATAGGGTTTCCTAGGCTGTAATCTTTATGGGAGCAGGTCGCCAGGTCTTTTCCCCCACGGAATGGCTGGTGGGTTCGAACCGCCAACCTTTTGGTTAGCAGCTGAGTGCTTAACCATTGTTTCATAAAAGCTCCTTGATTTGTTTTACTGGCTTGCATATGAGAAGTATGCCCCAAACTGGTATTTTCTGTTTTTTGTTTTGTTTTGTTTGTTTTGATTCTTTAGTTTGTCTAGATAAATGGGTCTAGGTGAAGAAATGCATTTTGTACACGACTGGGTTCCCATTGACCAAAGTCTGGGAGCCATCCGTCTTGATAGTCTTGGAACAATAGTTCTAGATTTTATCTGTATCAGTCATCCTTCTCATGTGATGGCAATTTCAGGGGTCATTCTGTTAGCTTGCCCTTCAGTTTGCTTTCATTGGGACAGCTTCTTAAGAACCAAAGGCTCACCTGCAGTATCCAAAACAGTTTGGTTAATAATTTTCATCCTCAAAATGGTTAAGCTTGAGAGAAATACCTAAAATAAATTAGGCGATCTATTTTTAATTCAAGATTTTTTTTTCCTTCTCTTTTCTTCCTAAGGGGGAAATAACTTTTCCTGGAAAGGGGTAGGGAAGCCTTTCCTTTCTTATTTTGAATATGTGTGTGTGGAGACTGCATATGGTATAATAGTTAAGAATATGGATCTTGGAAGCATCTTTATCTGGGTTCAAATCCTGGGTAGTATGTGATTTTGGGGAAAGTATTTAGCTTTTCTGTGTTTTGATTTTCTTATGAGTGAGATGCGAGTAACAATAACAACTTTGGAGGGTTTGGGGGACTAAAGGATATATGGAATGTTCTTAGAACTTCCAAGTACATAGTAAGTGTGCACTCAGTGCCCAGCAGTATCATTATTATCATGAAGATGATGTAAAATTTTTCTTTCCAACTTTTATGTATTTGCCTCTTGAGTTGGAAGTAGGAATTCCCTTTTCTTTGCAAGGATAGAACTGGAGAACAAAAAGTGTCTTCTTAAGTCACCATAACAAGACATTAGGATGGCTGGTACGTTAAAGAATGTTAAGCCATTCATTTACCTTTATATCATTTGATCCTCAAGTTTGTGAACTTGGTGGGTTATAGCTGTTTTATAGCTGAGGGAAGATGACTTCATGGATTATGAAACTTGCCCAAGTTTGCCCAAGCTGCTCAAAATTCTAGCAAATTGTAGAAACAAGGCTTGAAGCTAAGAGGTAACTCCCGAATCTTTCCTCTTCAGAAGATCTCGCCTCAGAGCTCATGCGTTGACTTTAGCTCACTGTCTGGTGATCTTCTGACCACTCTATAGCAAGTGTGTGCTCTGCTTTCAGTCCACAGAAATATGAAAGCAATATTATATTTTTTGTTGTTTCCTCTTAAACTTAACCTACTTGAAAGGGTTGTGTGTCTGTGTTAAGAGTGAGCAAATAATTTAATGGCAGAGGTGTAGGGTGGTGCTTAAAACTCAAGGAAATAAACCAAGTAGTACGAGAATTATGGCTTTTTTTTTTTTTAATTAGTGCATGCTGCATTCTGTAGTAAATCTTGACAGACCTCCCTAGAGTAAGTGCCATGTGAGGAAGTGTGAGCACATAAGATAGGACAAGGGAACAAGAGGGCTGACTTGGAGTGATCAGCAAGCAGCCTGGGTTTGGAGCTGGGGGACCTGAGTCTGCCCTTTGCTTTGTCCCGCACTAGCAGTGTGACCTCTGGCAACTCCCTTGACCTGTCTGGGCCTGTGCTTCTTCAACTGTAACGGGAGCATGCTGAACTAGATAATGGAACGCAAGAAAACTTTTATTGAGTGTCTATTCCATGCGAGGCGTGCAGTAAAGCACAGTTTGTCACCCTTCTTAGCTCAAGATATTTTACCATCTCTTAAATCACTGAGATCTCCTCTAGCTCTGTGAATGTGGAAAATTTTAATCTCCATTTTATGAGAGATTAGGTCTAACATTTTGTTCTTGCATCTCAGTTTGAAGAAGCACGTAACAATCCCACAAATTTCTCACCCACACTTATATGAATAAGCAACATGTATGCATTTATTAAAACCATTTGGCCCAGAAGGTATAACATTTTCTAAACTTGCCCACAATGGAAAGCTACAATAAAAGCAATGACAAAACTGACCCTCACCCACCCCTTGTATTATTGCTCCTTGATTTCCTACCTTCATTTCCCTCTTGAGGACATGGATTTGTACCTTAATTCTACTGTAATCCAATATGGCTTCAAAGGACTTTGGCATGTTGGGAGACAGGGTGGTGTGATGGTAATATCAAGGACTTTATTGTCAGACTTAGGTTTAAATAGTAACCCTGGTGGCATAGTGGTTAAGAGCTATGGCTGCTAACCAAAAGGTTGGCAGTTTGAATCCACCAGGTGCTCCTTGGAAACCCAATGGAGCAGTTCTACTCTGTCCTATAGGGTCGCTATGAGTTGGAATTGACTTGATGGCAACAGGTTTGATTTTTTTTTTTAAGGTGTTTAAAGAGAGCCCTGGTGACGCAGTAGTTAACCACTCGGCTGCTAACGGAAAGGTCGGCGGTTCAGACCCCTCAGCTGCTCTGTGGGAGAAAGATGTGGCAGTCTGCTTCTGTAAAGATAGCAGCCTTCGAAACCCTATGAGGCAGTTCTACTCTGTCCTGTAGGGTTGCTGTAAGTCGGAATCAACTCGATCGCAGTGGTTTTAATATGCTTGAATCTCAGTTACTTAAACTGTAAAATGATATTCTCATTTAAAAAAAAGTGTTACGCATTTCGTAGGCACACAGTAAATGCTAATTCACACCCCCCTTTCTATCCAGTTATACTTGGGGTATATCACTTACCCAAATTCAAGGGGCTGAGCCTCAAATGCACCCAAAATATCCCACCTCCCCAAAACTTATAATGGTGGTGTGGTAGGTGGATATGAAACAGGATACCAGCTCATTCATTTGCATTTAGATTATTTTATTTCATTCTGTTAAATTCAGAGTTTTCTTCTGTACCTACATAGGAAGCACAGCTAGCTACAGGGTTGGCTCAGTGCGGGTTCCTGCCTATGACCGAGCCCTCACACTCCCTTATTTCTCTTGTTGAATTAATAACCAGACCCTCTCATAACTCTAAGCACTGGCCAAGATTACGTGGGGTGATTGGGTAAGCACTGGCCTAGATTACGTAGGATGATTGGGTAAGCACTGGCTTAGCTAAAGGTAATTATAAAACATCATCTCTTTATTCCTCTAAATGGAGTCTTTCAGACCCAGCTGTGCTCAGGCTTGCTTTAGTAGTGGATGAAGTTAATAGGACTTTAATCCGACTGTTACTTCAATGCAAAGACACCTGCAAAGGTTTAACTGCAGTTGAATTAAAACCAATGGAATTGAATTTGGTTAATTAATTGAGAATTATACCTCAGTCAGTGTTCATCTTCAATTTTTACCTTTGTGCTGAAGTCAAACACCAGGATTGGGTTAGTTACACATTTAAATTTTCTTTTCCAAAATATTTTATAGCCACGTTATTCAAGTACTTGTAAAGTTAAAAAAGAAAAGAGGTGTTTTCTTGGGGACATCCCAAGATGTATAAGACTAGGATATTCTTTTCTTTCTAATAAACACTCAGTCCTTCCTTTCTCATTTCTCAGATGGCGTTTAACTTTAATTTAGTTCGTCAGGTTTAGCAGCTGTTTAATTTCCCTCATGCAGAAAATACATTTCAGCACCTTTTCCTCAAGCCCCTATGCCTCCTCATGAAATGTACAGGTAGCGATGAATGGAACTCTTTGTCCTGTCTACTGGAGTTGTGCCAGTGACTCTTTTCATTGGTCACTTAAATTCTCTCAAGGTGACATGAAAGGCATTTCATTGGAGGGAGGAGGAGCAGGGAGTGTCTCCCTCAAGCCATGAGTTTCAGAACCTGAGTTTTGGGCCTAGCAGGTAAATGACCTTTTAATCGAAAAGAACTCCTTAGAACTCCGCATTCTCTGTAAGTTAGAGGAACAAGTCTCAAGTAAGTGTTTGCATTTAACACTTGGAGTTATGACTGTTCCAATTCTCACCTAATCTGTAAACCTTGTTAAGAAAATCTAGGTTGTTAACTCTCCCTTCTCAACAAAAAATGACTACTTGAAATGGAAAGGTGAAGTATGTTCTCAGGCTACTAAGGAGTCATTTTTCAAGAGAGGTCGACTTGATTTTCTTCTTGGTCACCGAGTGCCAGATAACACTAAAATACTCTTGGTTGTCAAGTTAGCAGAAAAAAAAATCTTAGACCCTCTCGATTTTTTTTTTTTAATTTTAATTTTTAGAAATTAGTGGTTAATGAGAGAGTTTAAATGTTTAAATATTCAAAGATACTTCCAAATACCAGTTTACTCTATAATAACTAATTTAAATAAATATGATACTTGTCTTTTTTATAACAGACAGATGCACTGGCAGGGGTATTTACTAATCATCCTTTCCATTTTATCACAAGACTGTTCAAACTTGAAGTCACAGATAACTTAAAGACTCAGCACGGCTGTTTAAAGTAGAGGGACTTGAAATTATTTTTCTTTTGGGGGGAAAAGAAAGGACTTCCAAGCTTCTAAAATTCTATTACTTTATCATGAATGAAGCCATTAGGTGCTTTGTCCATTTCACACAAACATCCGTCTTGAAGTTTGAGGGTTTGCTTTTTTACAAAACCTGGAATATTTTGGTGGCTCTGAACAGATGATTTCACCCCGTGTGTATTACTAGATTCCATCTTCCATCTGAAGAGTGGGGCTGCTGGACTCTCCATAGTGGGCGGTGGGATACTCTTCAGGGAAATAGGGAACTGAAGTCTTTGTCCAATTCCTGATACTATGTTTTCATCAGTCTCCGACTCTTTTTTTTCCCCCTCAAAATTATAACTTGGATTTCTGAGAAGTAGCAAATTGTCAGTGTTAAGTGTCACGTTCTTTTCTTGGTCATTTCTGTGCATTTGCTCCCGTGGGGGTGATTCTCGTCTAGAAATTACCTCCCATCACGTGAGCATTCGGTGGAAGGAAATGGGAGAAAAGGAAGAGACGTGAGGATTTCTACTAACTGAAAAGCGGAGGGTGGTTGTTTTCTCCCTGTCCCTAAGAAAACAAAACAAGATTGTCCTCTTGAGAAAACCCTTCAGTGCCCCTGTTTTCTTTGGAAGATTGTCTTTGCTGATGAAATCAGTGTCTGCAGCATTTCCTGTGCTTTCCATCTTTTTCTTTAAAAAGTTATAACATTCACCTGTCACTGAATCTGCTAACAATTGAGAATATTCCAGAAAGAAAGCTGTACTTGGGGTGTGCATTTCTTACTGTTATAAGTTCCCAGAGACCCTGTAACTCTCTGAGCAGAGACCTATTGTAGATTTCCAGCAATGGGCTGTTTCGGGAAACCCTGGTGGCGTAGTGGTTAACTGCTAACCAAAAGGTAGGCAGTTTGAATCTACCAGGTGCTCCTTGGAAACCATATGGGGCAGTTCTTCTCTGTCCTGTAGGATCACTATGAGTTGGAATTGACTCGACGGCAACGGGTTTGGTTTTTTTCTGGTTGGACTGTTTTGACCTGCTCCAAGGGGCCTCAGCAAGCCCCCTGCACACAGCAGGAACACTGTGTTTTACTGTTCTGTGCACAAGTGACAGCCAATGGGCACCGGCAGGCCTGCCACCAAAGTGCACTATGACCATCTGTTATGGATTGTATTGTGTTCCCCAAAAAGATATGTTGAAGTCCTAACCCCTGGTATCGTGAGCATGACCTTGTTTGGAAATAGGGTCTCTGAAGGTGTTATCAGTTAACATGAGGTCATATTGGAGGAAAGTGGGGCCTAATTCAGTTTTGAAATGGTGTCCTTATAAAAGAGAAGAGACACAGGGAAAATGGCCATGTGATGACAGACTTCGTGGCAGCTGAAGCCAAGGAACGCCTGGGGCTACTAGAAGCTGGGCGAGACAAGGAAGGATGTTCTCCTAGAGCCTTCAGAGAGAGCATGGCCCTGCTGATATTCTGATTTCAGACTCATAGCTTCCAGAACTGTGAGACAATACATTTCTATTTTCTTATAAGCCACCCAATTTGTGGTATTTTGTTATGGTAGCCCTTGGAAACTAAGACACTGTTAACCCACAGATGTGCTGACATCTACCTGACGAGGTTGTGGCGACGATTTTATTGGGTACTTCATGGAGATCATTTATGTAGTGCCTGGTACTTAATAAATGATTACAAACTATTGTGATCCTTGTGCTTAGCACATAATGCATGCTCACAAACAGTTAAAAGAAAATAAGTTCCCTGTGAGCATCATTAGACCAATTATCTTTCAGTTAGATTTCATCCGTAATATTAAGTAGTGTGCTTTGCCAGCATGGGCTCTGAGAAGTAAATTTGCTAGCGTTACCAGTTTCCACGGAGCTGATTTCAACCATGACGACCCCATGTGTGTCAAAGTAGAGCTATGCTCCACAGGTTTTTAATGGCTGATTTTTCAGAAGTAGATCTCTAGGCCTTTCTTCTGAGGCACCTCTGGGTGGACTTTGAACCTCCAGTCTTTTGGTTAGCAGCTGAGCATGTTAACCATTTTCACCACCGAGGGACTCCAAGAAGTAAATACAAAACACTGATTTGTTTAAGATTAAGTGACTCCACCAGAAACCAACACAGCTGGAGAAAAAGAGGAGCACTGAGAATGGAACAGCGCTGTCTGTTCTTGTGTTTACATTACGTGGAGCTTTTTCCTCTCTAAGTAGAGAGAGGCCTCGCTGAAGTGCTTGTGTGTGTCTGTAAGGGGGCGACTTGGAAGAGAAGATGCCAGCTGTGGCTTCTCACCGTGGAGGTTTGAAGGCCCAAGGACAGGGCTGCAGGGAAGCACCATTTCTACAACATGTGTTCTGTTGGTGTTGTTCTGGTCTTGGCCTGCATGTAGCAAAAAAAAAAAAAACAAAAAAAAAACACCATCTGGAGTCTAGAAGGGAGAAATAATGGGAATGGGGAGAATATATTAGAATCAATAGGATGAGCACTTTTACTTGCCACTCCCTTTTCTAGCTGACATTGAGAGATGGGAAATCATGGAGTGATTCAGAAACGCTTCCTTAAAAAACATTGTCTTCCGGTAGCATCAGCGTACAGGTCTTTTTATGAGTACAGATCTTTATAATCTCTCTACATTGCTAAGAAATGCCCATGCTCCTTATCTAGAGTGTTTATTTCATGTCTTAATTATTAACAGTTGAGTGTGTATTTCAGGTTTGATGTTGGTCCATGCTGATTAAGCAAGGTCATAACTGAGCTAGCCCCTGACCTTGGCCAACTTTTTAGCACTCACTCAAATTCTTGCTCTTTACAGAATATGCTATTTGTAGTGGGGTGGATACAGAGATGGTATCTCATGAGCAATGCTTTTAACAATTTTCAAAGGCTTATTCTCTTACACCAGTGAGGAATCTGAAAGTCAGAGAGGTCAGATTAAAGTTATGTATCTAGTAAGTCAAAGAGCTATAGCTTCAACTAACCTCATTTTGTTCCTTTTACTACATCTATGCTAAGGTATGGTCCTGTTCTCAAACAATCTGACTTTTACTACAAAAGATAAATTCGTTGACTCCAGTGAACAATTATTAAGTATACTCTGGGGGTACTGTGTTGATACAGATTTGCCTTTAATCTGGAATTCAAGACAACCTAAGTAACAATATTTATTTTTATCTGTTTTGTTTAGGGTGCTTATCCCAAGTTTAATGAATAAATTATTTGGGTAATGATTTATTTTGTATCTGACACTTCCCCTGCTAGACTGTGGGCAGGGACTGAATCTTTCTTGTTGACCCTAGCTTCTCGAGCACAAAATGAAGTGCCTGTCACAAAGCAAGTCCTCAGGAAAAGCTTGTGGAATATAATAAAATAGGTTAGGCGCTATTTTACTGTTGTGTGAAGTGCCATAGGAACACAGATGAAGGGTGATGAAGTCTCTTGTGTGGGAGGCTGTCATAGGTAGGGAAATTTATAGAGAAGGAATATTAAGCTGGACTGTGAAGGATGGATGGGCATTAGAGATGAATAGAGTGAGAGAGGTTAAGGTAGATTGAGGGAAGGGGCATTCCTATTGTGGTGAGTTACAGGACCAAAGCCACAGATGGGCGAAGTCCAAGGGTATCTTTTTTGACAAGTAGCCAGGACATGTGAAGTCAAAACTGAAGCCGTTGATTAGTGCTAGTATTTGAAGCCCTCAATTGATTAGATAAGACATGTAGATTTCATTCTTACTACTTCTTGCTACTACATATTATTAATAAAAAGAGAACATTTATTGATCTCTTGCTGTACTGAGTGCATTGTATACATTAGCTCACTTGGCACTTTGCCCAGTCTCACGAGGTATAGAGGTGATATCTCCATCTTATAGATGAGAAAATGGAGGTTCAGAGAGTTTAAGTAACTTGCCTGAGATTACACAGTTAGTGAGCAACACAGATAGTGATGAATTCTATTCTCTTTGATAGAAACAGAGACCCCCTGAACTCTGTGAGCCCCCCTCATTCCACTTTGGGATGGGAACCATGTGTCATTCCGTATGTCATCAAAAATGATTGAATGAATCAATTGAATTAAGATTTTTGATGCTTGCTGTGTGCCAGACACTGTTGTAGGTGATGGGAACCTGCAGTGTTGAGCTCAATACTTGTTTGGGCTGGAGGAAGAGAGGTTGTATGGAGGCAGGAAGGCCAGGTGGGAAGGAGTGAGGGTGAGTTAATAGGTCGCATCTGTAAAAGAGGAGCGAGATCTCGGGGAAAGGTCTGGGCAGAGAATGGACAGCAAAGGAGATTGAGGACTGAGGTTTTGGTGGAGTCCCTGCGTGATGCAAATGGTTAATGCGCTTGGCTGGTAACTGAGATGCTGGAGGTTCAAGTCTGTCCAGTAGGCCTGATGATCTCCTTCCGGAATCAGCCATTGAAAACCCTATGGAGCATAGTTCTACCCTGACACACATGGGGCCACCATGAGTCAGAGTTGACTGCGTGGCACCTGGTTTTAGCAGTGACCCAGTTGTGATGGGTGCCAGTGACAGAAAGTATCTCTCTCATTGGTCATTGGGTGGATGATAAAAACATGATCTGATTTTAAAACAGCAATTTCTTGTCTTCCTGCTTGTGGGTAGATTAATTGGGTCACAAATGTCTATGAATGATAGTGTAAATATATTTCTGATGACAATTCAGATAAAAAGCAAAAATGGCAATAAAGGAACTGTTACTCATATTATCAACTGATAAAGCAACCTCTTCTGTAATGACACATGGCACCAGTGTGGGGGCTGGGAGTGAAGAATGATTTCGTTACTGAAAGCACAGTCTGGGGATGGAACTGTACCCACACGGAGTATGTCTCCATCTGGCACGGGCTGTGCTTTTGAAACAATGCACCCTGTTCCATAGGGTTTCTAATAAATGCTCAGCAGGATGGAGTGTTGAAGAATTCAGTGTTTTTATTTATATAAAGCACCAGAATCCAATAATCAAAGTCAGGGTATTTAGGGGATTGGGATGCACTGGGAGCCCTGGTGGCACAGTGGTTAAGAGCTCAGGCTGCTAAGCAAAAGGTTGGCAGTTCGAATCTACTAGCCGCTCCTTGGAAACCCTAGGGGGCAGTTCTACTGTGTCCTATAGGGTCGCTATGAGTCGGAATCCACTTGATGGCAGCAGTTTTTTTTTTCCAGGATGAATTGGAAAGATTACTGAATCTAGTCATCCCTACCCTCCACCCCCTTTTCAAATGGGAATACTATCTTTAGGTGTTTCCCAAGTTAGATGACTTAACCAAGGATGTACAACTAGTAGTTATAGAGATAGGACTAGAACCAAGGTCTTTAGAGGCAAGCAATTGATTTGAGCAGTTTGGTATGTATCTTTCCTGCTGAGGAGTACTCCATAGCTCCATAGCTTAATTATCCTCTGAATAAAATACATTTAAGTTGTTTACTTTTTTTTACTATCATGAATAATATTGCAATTTAGTTAACAAAATTTTATAACACTGCTTGCTCTGTGCCAGACGCTGTTCTAAATGCTATACAGACATTAATTTAATCTTTGTAATTGTTTAATGGGAGTCTCTGGCAGTGCAAGTGGTTAACAAGATTGGCTGCTAACTGAAAGGTTGAAAGTTCAAGTCCACCCAGCGACACCTCGAAAGAAAGGCCTGGTGATCTACTTCCAAAAAATCAACCACTGAAAATCCTATGGAGTACAATTCAACTCTGGCACACGTGGGGTCACTGTAGTCGAAGTTGCCTCAATAGCAACTGGTTTAATTGTATAATGAGGCTTGTCTGTCTTACAGATGAGGAAAGAATGATGAGGCAAGAAAGAAGTTAAATAATTTGCTGAAGGTCATGTGACTTGAAGCCAGGGTTTGAACACAGGCAATCTGGCTCCAAGGTCTGTGTTTTTCACTACTGCATTGGTCTGCCTTTCAGCAGTGAGCATCTCTTACATATCTCTTTGTTCACATGTGTAAAATATTTCTGTACGATGGATAGTGTACAAATAGTGCTATAAAGAAAGTTTTTTTTTATGGAAAAATGACCAAACCTTATGACACAAGATGGCCTCTGTATGTTAATATCAATGACTCGCCTTTATCTGACACTGTGCTAAATGCTTTAGATGCATTTTCTCATTTAGTCCTCATAACAGCTGGGTCAGGTAGAAGCTTGTACTATAACAAAACTACAATATAGAAAGGTTTTTACTTGCCCAGACCGCACATTTAGTGAGTGTCAGTTGGTGATTTGAATCCCAGTTTCTCCAACTGCATAACCTCAACTCTTAATCACTGTTAAATCTCTATTTGATTATGTTTAGTTGGACCTCCTTTTGTTGAAATATTTTGATTCAAGCTTTGGTTGGACTTCTAAATAGTGATCTGTGGCTTCTAGCTTAAAAAGGTTTATATTTCTTTAGCATTTGGAATTAAGCTTGCAAAGTGGAGTAATTCTATTTGAGGTTTCTTTTTTCCTTCATATTATCTTGGCAGATTTCATACTGTTTTCCTCTGTCAGGGTTATGTTGTTGTTGTTAGGTGCCATCAAGTCGATTCCGACTCACAGCGACCCTACGTACAACAGAACAAAACACTGCCTGGTCCTGCACCATCCTCACAATTGTTGCTGTGTTTGAGCCCATCATTGCAGCCACTGTGTCAATCCATCTCTTTGAGGGTCTTCCTCTCTTTCACTGACCCTCTACCAAGCATGATTCCCATTCTCCAGGGACTGGTCCCTGCTGATAACGTGTCCCAAGTACATGAGACGAAGCCTCACCATCCTTACTTCTCAGGAGCATTCTGGCTATACTTTTTCTAAGACAGATTTGTTCATTCTACTAGCAGTCTGTCCATGGCATATTCAATATTCTTCACCAACTCTATAATTCAAAGGCATCAATCCTTCTTTGGTCTCCCTTGTTCATTGTCCAGCTTTTGCATGCATGTGAGGTGATTGAAAACACCATGGCCTGGGTCAGGAGGACCTTAATCCTCCAAGTGACATCTTTGCTTTTCAACACTTTAAAGCGATCTTGTGCAGCAGATTTGCTCAACACAATACGTCGTTTGATTTCCTGACTGCTGCCTCCATGGGTCTTGATTGTGGATCCAAGTAAAATGAAATCTTTGACAACTTCAGTCTTTTCTCTGCTTGTCAAGATGTTGCTTATTGGTCCAGTTGTGAGGATTTTTTTTTTTTAATGTTGAGGTGTAATCCATACACCTTTAATCTTCATCAGCAAGTGCTTGACGTGCTCTTTGCTTTCCACAAGCAAGGTTGTGCCATCTGCATATCGCAGGTTGTTAATGAGTCTTTCTCCAATCCTGAGGCTGCACTCTTCTTCATATAGTCCAGCTTCTGGATTATTTGCTCAGTATACAGATTAAATAAGTAAACCGCCTGTTGGTCTATGTATGTACAGGCTCCTCATGAGCACAATTAAGTGTTCTGGAATTCCCATTCTTTGCAGTGTTATCCGTAATTTGTTATGATCCACACAGTGGAATGCCTTTGCACAGTCAATAAAACACTGGTAAACATCTTTCTGGTATTCTCTACTTTCAGCCAAGATCCATCTGACATCAGCAATAATATCCCTCATTCCACATCCTCTTCTGAATCCGATTTGAATTTCTGGTAGTTCCCTGATAATGTACTGCTGGAACCACTTTTGAATTATCTTCAGCAATAGATTATAGTGCTATCAAAGTTATAACCCATTGCCGTTGAGTGGATTCCAACTCATAGCGACCCTATAGGTCAGAGTAGAACTGCACCATAAAGTTACCAAGGAGCGCCTGGTGGATTCGAACTGCTGACCTTTTGGTTAGCAGACATAGCTCTTAACCACTACACCACCAGGTTTTCCATTGAAGTTATAGAGTAGGGATTTAACACTCAAAAGCTCAGATGAGGGTAGGGATGTTCCCAATTATTTTAAATGTGAATCAAGGGTTTCATATGAATGCAACCTCATTTCTGTATACATGCTGGCGGTATTTCAGCACTCAGTTTAAATTCACTGATGTTCATAAATTCATGATATGAGTTATATCTCATTTTAATGTGAACTGTATTATAATTATATAAGCCATAAGCTGCTTCTCCCCCCCCCCCATCTTTTTTCTACAAGAACAGTCCTCACCCACTCTGAATGAGTTTATAAAAGTGCTTGGACAGTCTTCAAACTGGTCAACTTCTTAATTCAGTTTAAAAATGGGAAAATATGCTTTTTAATAGACGTGTCTGAGTGAGAATAACTTCTGTCATTTGACAGACTTAGTGTGTATAAAATGTGGGGGTGAGGGCGCAGTGATGGTTCAGTAATAAAGTTCTCACCTTCTGTGCAGGAGACTTGGTTTTTATTCCTGGCCAGTGCACCTCATGTCTAGCCACCACTCTTCTGTCAGTGGAGGCTGTGTGTTGCTATGATGTGGAGCTTCCAGACTAAGATGGACTAGGAAGAAAGGCCTGGTGATCTGCTTTGAAAATCAGTCATTGAAAACCCTATGGATCTCAATGGTGTGATCTGCAACCAATCACGGGATGGTGCAGGACCGGGCAGTGTTCTGTTACGCGTGGCATCTCCATGAATCAGGGGGCTGACTTGACGGCAGGTAACAACACCAGAATGAAGAGGGAAACATTTAATTAGAAATAAAGCAATTCAGTAATGCTTGATATGATGAAGAGTCTGACAAAAGTTGAGGATATACTGAAGTCAAGTAGTGCAAGAAAAAAGAAAAGCCATTAGAAACTCCAGAAGAACTAAAATTGAACTAAAAAGAAAATGCATTCATAGTGCATTATTTGATACATATTGAACAGTATTTACACAGTCATAATGATGTAAAAACAGAATCAATTTATAGACAAAGCAGGAAGCCCATGGTTAGAAAACAATAGATGCTAATCAACATTGATGATGTAGAAGGAAAAATATGGATGGCAGATGGTAAGAGATGGAGAGGTAGGGAGGTTAGGGCACTAACTCAGAGTGGAGCAGATAAGGGCTACTGCAGGCGATGCAGCAGGAGTTAAAGGGACTATCCTTTTCAGAATAAAAAAGTTGAAAATACATAGGCCAAAAAAAAAAAAAAAAGTGATGGTATTTAAAGCGGAAAGTATTAAGAAATAACAAAGGAAAGAAATAAGAGTGCTTCCTCTCTGGGGAGGCATTTGGGGCTCCTGGTGCCTATTTCTGGACGGTTGCTTTTCTTTTCAAATAATTTGATTTAAAAAACCTTTAGACAATGCGTATTTCCAAATCCCCCCCCCCAAAAAAAGTAAAGAGAAGTAGAGTGAACCCCTGTAGACCTACTTGTCTGCTAGTTTCAACAACCCTGCGTATTTTACCATTTTTGTTTTCTGTCTCTTCTTTGATCCAGTGCTTTAAAAGCCCAGCTATCATGCCCTTTCACCCCTAAATACTTGAGAATGCATCTCAAAAAAGACATCTTAGATAACCACAATATCATTGTGACACCTAACAAAATTAACAATTTCTTATCATTTCAATGTTGAATTTTCTCTGTCTAAAAAACATGTTTTTGTTTTAATAGTTAATATATTCAAATCAAGTTCTAAACATGGTCCACTCTTATATATGGATGTTATATCTCTTAAGTTTCTTTTAAGTCCGTTTTAATCTAGAATAGTCCTCTTTTCCTTTTATCATGCCATTGACTTACTCAAAAATATTTGATTTTAAAAATATGTGCATACATTGATTAAAAATTTTGATTAAAAACTTTATAGGGTTAAAAAGTACAAATTATTTTATATATTTTAAAAACCTTATTATATTCTCCTTAACTTTGTGACTATTTTTATACAAATCCATTTTTAATGCCTGAATTTAAATATCTCTAATTTAGGAGCATTTGTTTATCAACTGTTTTGGGCAGGATTCTTTTCACACAAAGGTGAATACAAATAATTGTTGTCCTCAAGGAGTCTTCAGTCTTGTCACAGAGGGCAATTTGTAGACAGCCATAGTGAAGCTTGTGCTATATGAAGTTGTAATTTTTTTTTTTTAAACTAACGTTAATGGATTTCTTATTAGGTGCTAGCTGCTGTAGTAAGTGCTTTAAATGCATTATTTTCTATAATCCTCACCACACCCTATGGGAGAATCCCCATTATATAGTAAGGGACTTGAGGCCCAGAGAGATTAAGTAACTTTATATAGGGTCACACAGCTAGTAAGTGACCCAGCTTGTATATGAACAAGGTTTTTCTGGTGCTGGAACCTGAGCTCTTAATCACTGAACTATATAGTGCCTCCCCGTTTTGATGTGCTAGTCTCTTCTCCTAAGAGGAGGTGTGGTATATTGGTTCAGGGCATGGGCTCTGGAGCCAGACAGCCTGCTTTTGATCCTGGCTCTGACACTTAATAGCTGTGTGACCTTGGGCCAGTTAGTTAACATTTCTGGGTCAGTTTCCTCATCTGTAAAATAACAATAATTGTCCTACCTCAGAGTTGTTAAGAGAAGTAAATGACTTATTATTTGTGGAAGTCATACTAGATTTATAAACAAAAAAGGTTTAAATAGATGCATTCTAGAAACACTGTCTGGCATATATATGGATGGATGGATGGATGGATGGATGGATCGATTGGTGGGCAGGCAGATGAATGGACAAATAAAAAAAAGTGGGAGCAAATTATAGGTTACTTTTCCTTCTTTTTCACCAGTGAATGGAACACCTTTATGTAATAAGAGTCTCCAAGTTTCAGAATATTTTCTGTTTGTAGACTTCTTTATACTTACATTGACTTTCTGACCACTCCTTTTCCGTCTGTCTTTTTCTTTCTTTCTTCAAGTCATATGAATAATCAGGAAGCATAAAAGACAACTATTATGTTAAACAAGGAGCCCAGGTGGCGCAATGGTGAAGCTCTCAGCTGCTAACCGAAAGGCTGGCAGTTCAAACCCACCAACAGGTCCGCAAGAGAAAGACCTGGCAATCTGCTCCCATAAAGATTACAGCCTAGGAGACCCTATAGGGCAGTTCTACTCTGTCCTTTAGGATTGATATAAGTCGAAATTGACTCAATGGCACACAACATGCTAAACTTTCTGTGGAAGGAGAGAGAACTGGATTTGGGCTTTCCTCTCAAGGAGGAAGAAAAAAATGTTAGTCACATCCAGGGCTCTGAACCAGTTCGTTCAGGTTCAAACCCCTGCTGAGAATTTGCATATCTAACAAGTTCCCTGCTGAGCATTTGCATTTCTACCCTAGATTTGTTGAATCAGAATCTACATGTTAACAAGATTCCCCAAGTGATTCTTATGTATAACTTCCTGGGAACTTGTTGGAAATGCAAATTTTCAGCAGGGAACTTGTTAGAAATGCAATTCTCAGCAAGGGTGAGAACCGGAATGAACTAGTTCAAAGCCCCGGTCACAGTACAGCACTGAAAAATCTCAGACGGTTCTGGAGGCCCAGATTAATCTTAGTGCGTGGGTGGTAGATACAGCAATGTAGCCTCTGCCCCTTAAACTATCCCTGAGGTCTCCTGAAGAGAAGCAGCAGAGGGGACAGTGGATCATAATAATGTGACTGAGTGGTTAATGATGGCTCCAGAACTCCTTCCTTGCTTTGACTGACTTTTTTTTTTTTTAAACCTTTTGAACTTTGCTAATACATAATTACTTAGAATCCAGGAGACTAGAGCAATTTGGAGAACAGTGAATTGCTTCCAAAATGGCATTTTGCTGCTTTAAGGATGCAGGCTGATATGACCCTAAAAAAAAAAATAAGTTGCTGTCAAGTCAGCTCTAACTCATGGCGACCCCATGTGTGTCAGAGTACAGTTGTGCTTCATAGGGTTTTCAATGGCTGATTTTTCAGAAGTAGGTCACCAGGCCTTTCTTCCAGGCTGCCTCTGGGTGGACTTGAACCTCCAAACTTTCAGGTAGCTGCTGAACGCATTAACTGTTTACACCAGTCAGGGACTCTTGATAAGACCCTAGGTCCTATATTACTGGATTCTACTGGAGATATACACAGGATGATGTTGAGAGTCTCACATGTTCTGCCTTCTCATCCATTTTCAGCAGCAGGCCTGGTTGGCCGTGATTTGCTGATTGTTGTTGCTGTGTGCCCTCAAGTCAATTCTGACTCATAACAACCTTACAGGACAGAGTAGGACTGCCTCATAGGGTTTCCAAGGCTGTCATCTTCAAGACAGCAGATCACCAGGTCTTTTCTCCTTGGAGCTGCTGGTGGGTTCGAACCGTTAACCCTTCCGTTAACAACTGAGCCCTTAACTACTGTGCCATCAGGGCTTCTTCATTTGCCAGTTAGTCTTGTGTAATAAGCAAAAAGCAAAAACAACAACAACACCTGTTGCCCCATCAAGCAGATTTCAACTCATAGCGACCATAGGGTTTCCAAGGCTGAAATCTTTATGGAAGCAGACTGCCACTTCTTTCTCCCTTGGAGTGGCTGGTGGGTTTGAATCGCTGATCTTTCGGTTAGAAGCCAAGTGCTTAACCACTGCGCCACCAGGGCTCCTTGTCTTATGTAATAGGTGTTTGTAAATGCCAAGTCATTGTTGACAAGCAGTCTCAGGTGAAAGGAGACGATCTGATTGGCCTAGTTGCTGATTCTTCTTGTAATCGGTAATGATGTAAGTGATATTCTATGTCAACAAATGCAGCAACTGCCCTAATTAAGAAGGATGGCTTTTTCCATTGTCTACCTTTACGCTGTTAAAAGCATATGACCAATTCTAGTGACTGATAATGATAATATGAGTCAGTGGTTAGTGACAGCTCCACTAACTTGGTTTGACTGGCTTTTATTTTTTTAACCTTTTGAACTTTGCTCATACGTATGTTGTTTAGAATTTATGTACTAAGACCCAGCACTCATGAAAGTACATTTCTAGGTTCAAACTTGTCTTTGTTGGGTCCAATGTGATATACTGGAAAAAAATAAAAAAGACAGAGGGAATGAAAAAGAATGTATATTAGTTCATTTTAACTCTGATTTTTGAATCTGAAATGGATTTTTGGACAGTGTTACATTTGCCTAGGGACTTTTTTTTTTGTCATAGCATTGGCTTGCAAGATGCATTGTTTAGCCTGAATGACTTAAAGGGTTTTTTTGGTATTGAGTTTGTTTTTGTTTTGTTTTAAGTGAAATAAAGGAACATGAGTGATGGACCTGCCAATAACTATTTTTAAAATATAAACAGATAACTGTTTGTTTTGCCATGAAGGTCATGTCCAAGACTCAGAGCTCACAACTCTCAGGATGACTATCTTTCATAGAGGGGTGATTTAGAGAAGTTGAATTGAATAGCTCCTAGGTCATTGACATTTGTTCAACTTTGTCTTCAACTCCTATTTACTTTCTAAACCTGTAAAAGATTGGAATTTAAATATATCCCATCAAAATATCTTGATGTTCTAAAAAATTCATAATTCCTATTTTTTTATGAGGAAAATTGTTTGACTGCAATGTTAAGTTGCAACAAGTATGTTTGCATTTTGCATTTATAATATTTCCCAATTTTATTAAAAGTTTGTCTTGTAACCATAGATTTTTTAAAAACCTGATATTATGTACACAAAAATACAGAGTGAGTGAAGCAGTTATACTAATTGTTTAAGTTGAGATCACTTAGGAAAGGGTATCTGGCATGTTTATATTACACTGAGCAAACTGTTTATAGTAGCAGTCATTTAAATACGCATTACCAATATCTCCGGTTTTAGATTTACCAACCATGTATGTTGAGGCTTTCCAGAATCTTATAATTGCACTAGCTGGTGGTTCTCCCTTGAATAAACTGCAGGACTTTGCACTTAGCTTAAAATAGCTCACCTTTGAATGTGGTGCTCATTTATTCATTCAGAAAAAGTATTAAGTGCCTACAATGCGTTATGCACTGTGGTAAGCACTGGAGATAGAGTGCTGAAGGAGACAAATAGAGTCTTTGCCCTCATAGTGCTTATATTCTAGTGGGGAGAGATACCAAGCAAGTAAACAATGCATAAACAAGGTCACATCAGAGAGTGATAAATGCTGTGAAGAATATAAAATAAGATAATGTGATGCAGAGTGATTGGGGTGGGGAGGCAGCCTTAAATTTAGTTGTGAGGGAAATCTTATGGAAGAGGTAATGTATGGTCTGATACTCAAAAGTCTATAAGCAACCAGTCATGACCCTGGAGAAATGGAGTGTTAGGCATCAGGGATGCTAAGGGTAAAAGCCTTCAGATGGGGGTGGAGGTGAATGGAGTGTGGAGAAACAGGAAAAAGGCTGGACAGCAGCGATCAAGGTGAAGAGTAGTAGGAGATGAGGTTGAAGAAATAGACATTTGCTAGATCTTGAGGGGAATCCCTTCATGGTGCAAACAGTTAATGTGCTCAGCTGCTAACTGAAAGGTTGGAGGTTCAAGTCCACCCAGAGGAGCCTTGGAAGAAAGTCCTGGTGATCTGCTTCCAAAAAATCAGCCATTAAAAATCCCATGGAGCACAGTTCTACTCTGACACACATGGAGTCACTATGAGTCAGAGTGTACTCAACAGCAGCTGATACTGGTATTGGTAGTTCTTTAGAGCCAATTAATATGTCCTAACCCATTCATACTATATAGAGTAGTCAAGACCATATAATAAGTAATTTGTCCTCTCTATAAAGATAGTAAGAATTATTGTGTAAGTTGGGTTTTCACAAGCCATATAAAGTTGAGATGATAAAGGTTTGATTTCCTATCCAATTGCAGGAGTACTTGTCCCCAGTACCCCTAGCTGTGTTGATTTCCAGTGCTGCCATTCTTGCTTTGTACATGCCTTCTTTAGCAGAGAGAGCATTTGTTTACTCAGGGTGTTTTGCGTGTCTGTGATTTCACAAACCAAGACGCTTGCATTTGGATGTGGTGAGTTCATGGCTGCTTATTAAACAAAATGGATTTTATTTAGAGGTATATGGAATTTGGCTAAAGTCATTGTCTTTCACAATGGGAAAATGGACAATGCCTGCAAGTTTTCTACAAATTTCAGCTCAAGCACCTGGAATCCATGGCCCCCTTTCCAGTTAATAACAGCAATGTTTATTGGGCATTTACTAGGTCTCTGGGTGGCACAACAGATTGCGCTTGACTACTAACCTAAAGGTTGACAGTTCAACCCCACCCAGCAGTGCTGAAGAAGAAAGGCCTGGAAACCTGCTTCTGAAAGGTTACAGCCAAGAAAACTCCATGGAATTGTTCTACTCTGTAACACGTAGGGTCATCATGAGTTGGAATTGACTCAACAGCTACGGGTTTTTTTTACTAGGCTCTAGGCTCCTCTGTGATAAAATCTTGGCATGTATTACCTTGTTGAATCCTTCTAACCACCCTTTGGGGACAGTTCTGTAATCCAACTTCACTCTACAGTGGAGGGAACTGAGGCTTAACTCTATACGGAACCTTTGGCTTTGTCACTATATTAGCTCAACACTAGCTATTTTTCGTATTGATCCTTAGACTAGCTAGACTGACTGGTGGAGTACTAGTAGACCATAATTACTAACAGCACCTCTAGGTAAAAGGAGTTTCTTATTGTTGAGGTAGTTTCTTATGTTCCTAATTCTACCCCCTGGCCCATCCAATGCCTCCTTTGTTCTTTATCTCTGAAACATCGTATGTCATCGTGCAGCAGTGCTGTGAAGATTAATTAGTTAATATTTGTGAAGCACTTTGAAGATGAAAAGCTCGTGAACACTAAGTTAAATTAAAATTCGTCTCCTGGTGCCAAGAAATAAACAGTCTTTCCCTTTTCCTGCTTGGGGTCAGATGTTCCCCTTAGCATCCGACTACAGTGGAGAGTGTTCCCATAGTGAACAGGCCCTATTGATTATCTACCCAAGGGGAAGGGCTGAATGGTTACCACTTCTGTTTCAAACTCAGTTGGATTCTGCAGACTCTTGAAGAGCTGACTCTTTGCTAAATAGAAATGTGATTGATATTGATGCAGGCTTTAAATTTTAACTTCTAGGGAATTAAATTGAGTGCAGCTCCAGAAATTTGGAGATAAATATCAAAGTAATTTGAAAAGTGATTCTCCTTTTTGACTGAGTATATCAACACCAAAAGTCATATCGATGTTTCAAAGCATCAGTCTGCAGTTAGTCTCCTTGTCGTTTTTATCGTTTACCATTTTGGCCTAAGATTTGTGCCAAGAAGTTCAGATGCCTCACTCTTACTGAATTGAGTGGCGTAAATGTTGGGTCTGTCTTGTCTGTTGCTCTTCCTGGTAGCCAAATCCCTGTACAATGAGCTTTAACATATCCTCAAGAGAATTTCATATAAGTATGTTGGAGTTGAGGGGAGGAGGAGATCCATAAATTCACAGGAAAAATAAATAAGAAAATCATGACTTGTAAGAATTAGTAAGCCAAATTAGGAGCCAAATTGGAAACTGAGTCCTGATTATTTTAAAGATGGTGTTGTTTCTTTCTCTTGTTGGATACCTCTTCTAAGTGCTGCTGTCATAATGTGATTCTAAAAATTGCTTTGCAAATGGACAGTTACTTTAACGGGTCCTGATCATATATACGAGAAATATTTTGTTGCATAGGAGTTGTTTTCCCAGAATATATTGACCTTTATTCCAATTTCCTCTATGAGCAAGCCTCTGTCTGTTTAATTCAGCTCCTAGAACCTCAGGTCTGAATAAATAGGAGCTTAAAAAGGTAAGAGGTGGCTCAGTTGAGCCAAGAGTGAGGCCAGCCAAGCTCAGAGGTCAGAGCCAGATCAGAGTTAGGAGTGGAGAAATAGCCTGGGTGTTTGACCCAGAATGCGTTATTGCACGCGTGCATGCATGCATGCACGCACACACATTTAAACACACTGCAAAAGTGGAGATGCTTCCCAATTTCTTAACTTCCTGAATGCAATACAGACCCTTCCCCTTCTCCTTCTCTTCGTTTTCAACCTGTCTAACTCATATAACTCTGGACAATAACCAACGCGCCCTGGGCCTTGGCCGCTACTAGATAGACTCCTGGCACCAAGAGCAGTTGAGACAGATTTCCCTTCTATTGATTCCTTCCCAGGAGAGTTTAGTGTACGTTAGATTCTGTTCCTTTCCTCTGTCTTTGTCATTCCCAGTTTAGGTAATACTCCTTTCAGCAGTCTTTCTTTAGATGTGTGTCTTGAGGTGTAGTACAGTATAGTGGTTAAGACTGCCTAGGTTTGAATTCTGGTACTGCTACTTACAACTTGTATCACATTGGGGAAATTATTTAACTTCTCTTTGCCTCGGTTTCCTCATCCGTAAAATGAGGGTATTAATAATACTTAGTTGATTAGACTGTTGTGAGGATTAAATCAGTTACTATGTGTTAAACTTTGAGGGCGTGGCCAGTTGTAAGTGTGCAGTAAGTGTTAACTGAAGAGGAAGTGAATTCTGCTTTTTCTCCCTTTCAGTTCTTACCTAGGTAGCATTGGACAGTCTCTTATTACTGTTTCCATTTTTCTTTATGTCTTCCTCTTCATCCTCCTTCTTATGCATTCTCATGGTGCTAGTGGTCAGGAGAAAAGACATGATTGCTGATAGGTCAATTCATTGTTGAGTTCCTGTAGTGCTCCAGGTTGAAGGTGGAAAGATAACACGTAAGAAGATAAATTCTTTAAAGGGTACTAGAAGAGGAGAGATGCTAACAAGGAACTGCAGTATCCCCACTCCCCACTTATTGACGTGGTTAGGTTCCAAAGACCAGGTGGTTATGTGAAAATCAGCATTATGCAAAAATGGAGGATTTTTTTAATGTTTTCAGATCATCCATTTATCCAGTTTTTTTTTTTTTAATTTAGAAAATATGGTCATAGAAATAATAACAGCTAAGATTTACTGATGTGCTCATCACTGTGACGAGTCCAGTTATAGATTATTCCTCTGTGGAGAAGGAGGCTTGGAGGAGACAAAGCTGGATAAAGCTGAGCTGTGTGACTGGAGAGCCCACAGCTTAGCCACTTAAGCTTCCTCCTGTGCTGGGTCAGAGCTTCCCTCACGGACTCGCCTCCAGGGCTCCACACCCACCCCTGAAAGCCCCCAGCACACAGTCCAGGAGCCTGCTCTGCCCTCCTATTGAGGCTCGGGGCTTGGGAGCCTGGCCTCACACTCAGCCCTAGCAAGGCGGAGGCTTCGTTCAGGTCCAGTTTGGCTCACTTTGGAATGTCATTAAACTCGTACACATTTCTTCCAATCACCCTCTCCAATGCCTCTTTCTTTCCTCCCTTCTCATCCCACAGCAATTTTGCGCTGCAGGGCCTCGGGCTGCATTGGGGCTGGGAACCTAGAACGGGTGCCCACTGGCTCAATGCTGCCTGTGCATCTGCCCATAGGCCGTGGCCATGGAGGAGGCCAGCCCAGCACAACATCTGGACACCATGCCCCGCCAGCAGCAGGGAGCAGAGGGCGCAGGGCGGCTTGGCCTGTCTTCCCATAGGCTACCCGGAGGACCCTCCTAGAGGAAGAGGAAGCTCCGCAGCCGTTGGCACCATGCCCGCTGCCTCATTAATGTGCAAAATAGTTGGATAGTAGATATTTTGCTATTGTTGTCAATGCAAAATGTCAGATAACAAGATAGTCGGTAAGTGAGGAGTAGGTGTGTAGTGTAGAAGATACTAGATCCTAAGATTAACCAAGATTAAATGTAGGACAAAAGCAGAGAATAGTCAACTACAGGTAGTCCC
>NW_004443937.1:3786964-3824629 GCF_000243295.1 Trichechus manatus latirostris
TTTTTTTTTTTTTTGTATGTCTTATCGTTAGTAATATGTTCTACATACAGTGTTGCAGCATGTAATTTGCTGATGTGATCATTCTGATGTTCACTTGCAGATGTTCAAAGACAAACAGATCAGATTTATAAAGATACTGATAATAAAAGGCAATAACAATAAAAACAAAAAGAAATTTGATTTACATCAGAACCAACTTGCAATGGAGTCACTGGAACAGAACCTCGTTGTAAGTCGGGGACTACCTGTATATAGAGTGGACTTTGGGGGCTGCAGTTAGTCATGGAGGACTTCACAGAGGAGGTGACACTTGAGCTAGTTCTTAAAGGCTGAAGAGGAGTTTTCCAGGCACATGAGATAGGAAAAAGAATTCCGAGAAGAAACAACTCCACATGCAAAAGAGTAGAGATACAGGCATCATCAGACGACTCTGCAGGAAGATCACCATAGCCAGAATGGGGTTGAGGGGTCAAGCAGCAGGGGATGTGAGGCTAGATGAGAGGGGACCAAGGTCATGGAGAGTCTTGTGGGCATGTGACATGGCTTGGACTTTTGCCTTTAGGCTGGAGGTGCCATAGAAGGGTTTTAAGCAGAGAAATAAATCTGGCAGATTTCCATTGTAGGAGGACAACTCTGTAAGCATTGTGGAGGAGGAGATGTGGTTTGTGTGGAGAGGTGGTGATTTAGAAAGCCAGTTGTTCTCAAGTGTATATGAGAGATGGGGAGGAGCCTGAGGAAGTGGAGATGGAGAGGAGGGAACTCCAAGAAGTAATTTGGCAGGACTTAGTATCTTATTGGAAATTCTGGTGGCATAGTGGTTAAGAGCTATGGCTGCTAACCAAAAGGTCCACAGTTTGAATCTGCCAGCTGCTCCTTGGAAACTCTATGGGAGTTGAAATTGACTCGATGGCAACAGGGTTTTTTTTTTTTTTTAAGTATCTGATTGGATATGACTGTTGAGGGAGAAGGAGAGTCTGGGAACAATTCCTAGTTTCTGCCTTGGTGTTTGGTAGAATGGCGGTGCAGCCAACCACGATAGGGAATACAGGAGGAGAAGGTGAAACGGTGCTGAGTTCAGTTTGGAACATATTCTGTATATAATAGGTAGCTGAAGATAAGAGTCTCAGGAGTGAGATATGACTAAAGTTAGATACCTATTTAAAACTCAGCTGCAGGTAGATGCAGGTAAAACCTATGGGAATGGATGAGATGGCATAGGAAAAAGAAGGGCAAGAAATGGACCCCAAGACATACCTCACTGCCGTCGAGTCGATTCTGACTCATAGCGGCACTATAGGACAGAGTAGAACAGCCCCATAGGGTTTTCAAGGTTGTAATCTTTATGCAAGCAGACTACCACGTCTTTCTTCTGTGGAGTGGCTGGTGGATTCGAACTGCCGACCTTTTGATTAGCAGCCGACTGCTTAACCACTGCACCACCAGGGCTCCTTTCAAGAATTCAAGGAATACCAGTATTCAGGGGGCCATTAAAGGGAGAGGAGACAACAAATGGGCAGGTGCAGTGGGGAAAATAGTAGAACATTTGGGAGAGGATGCCATCCTGGGAGCCAGGCAAGGCGAGAGGTTCAACAATGGAACAGTCAACACTGTCAACATGCGTAAGTAATCAAATCCATTGTGGCTGTAACTAGACCTTCGCTGGATTTGGCAGATGTGTGGTCCCTAAGAGTCTGTGCCAAAGTTATTGCAATAGGGTGAGTTTGGGGAGCTGGAATTCAAGGATCTGAGGAGAGATGGAGACAAAAAAGTCTGTTCTTTTGACAAAGTTGTGCCATGAAAGCCATGGTTGTTATTACAGAGTTTTATGGTGAGAGTTTTTGGTGCTAGTGATGTTGTTTTGGAGGAAAATAGAAGACAAAAACAACAAAGAAAAACAAAAAAGCTGTGATGTGAAATGAGACATAGTAAAACTTAGTTGCACTCTGTAGCAGAAATCCTTGGAACTATCATCAGAGTCTGCACAACCTTTCATCTTTTTCTGTTTTAATTTCTCTTCTACTCCTCTTCCATTTGACAGACCTTTACTGAACACCTATTATGTGCCAGGCCCTAGGGAATGCCAGGCTGGGTTAAGACATCCTAGGTAGGATCAGAAGACTGGAGGGGGAAGATAGTTATGTGAAGAGCTAATGAAAATATTGTGTGTCTGGTGATAGAGTAGTTGGGTGCTGTCAAGTCGATTCTGACTCGTAGAGACTCCATGTTGTAGAGTAGTACTGCCCCATGGGATCTTCTAGGCTGTAATCTTTATGGTAGCAGATTGCCAGGTCTTTCTCCCATGGAGCTGCTGGGAGGGTTCGAACCACCAACCCTTTTGGTTAGCAGCCGAGTGCTTAACCGTTGCATCACCAGAGCTTCTTGGTGATAGAACAGCAGTATGTATTCAGAGCTGTGTGTGCCGAGGAGGAAGTTTGTCTTGGGTCAAGAAGTGTGGAGATGGCTTCAAGATGAGGTATTTTTTGCAGTTTGGGTAGATATTGATCAGATGGTGTCTTTGTCATCTAGTGCTGCTATAACAGAAATACCACAAGTGGATGGCTTTAACAAAGAGAAGTTTATTCTCTCACAGTCCAGTAGACTAGAAGTCCGAATTCAGGGCGCCGGCTCCAGGGGAAGTCTTTCTCTCTCTGTCGTCTCTGGAGAAAGGTCCTTGTAATGCATCAGTCTTCCCTTGGTCTGGGAGCATCTCAGCGCAGGAACCTAAGGTCCAAAGGACACGCTCTGCTCCTGGCACTGCTTTCTTGGTGGTATGAGGTTCTCAATTCTCTGCTTGCTTCCCTTTCCTTTTATCTCTTGTGAGATAAAAGGTGCTGCAGGCCACACCCTAGGGAAACTCCCTTTACCTTGGATCAGGGATGTGACCTTAGTAAGGGTGTTATACAATCCCACCCTAATCCTCTTTAACATAAAATTACAATTATGGCACAACCAAATTGATACACACATCTTTTGGGGGACATAATTCAATTCATGACAGCTGGGATAGGCACTCCAGCAAAAGGAACAGAGCATGCAAAATCAAGGACTAATGAAAGGCCATATCTTGATGGAGAAATGGATAGAGTTGTGGCGCCGGAGAGGAGGGGGCCTGGTGCCAGGCAGCAGTGGTTCCAGATGAGGCTGGAAATGTTGATGAGGGCTAGACAGAGCCACTTCTTTTTCTTGTTCTCTTCGAGGCATGTGGACTTTGTCCCGTAGAATCTAGGGATCCCACAAAGTTTTTAAGCAAGAAGGTGACATTATTAACTTTGGCTTTTTTTTTTTTTTTCACAAGGGAGTTAATTTTGGTGGCAGTATGAAGGATAGTTTTCCTTACAATTTAGTCTTTCATATAAAATTTAAGAATTGATTTTAAGCATTTTATTTTTAACTTCTAACGTTATAACAGTGTATATATATTTCTGAAAGCAGTGGTGGTTCAGTGGTAGAATTCTTACCTTCCATGTAGAAGACCCAGATTCAATTCCCAGTCAATGCACCTCATGCCAGCCACCACCCGTCTGTCAGTGGAGACTTCTGTGTTGATATGACGCTGAACAGGTTTCAGTGGAATTTCCAGACTAAGACAGACTAGGAAGAAGGGGCTGGTGATCTGTTCCTGAAAATCAGCCAGTGAAAACCCTATGGATCACAACGATCCAATCTGCAACTGTTATGGATTGAATTGTATCCTCCCAAAATATGTGTTGTAAATCCCAACCCCTATACCTGTGGTTATAATTCCATTTGGGAATGGGTTTTCTTGGTTATCCTAATGAGGCAGTATTAGCATAGGGTGTGTCTTGAGTCATTCTCTTTTGAGATATAATAGGAGCAGATTAAGAAAGCAGAGATGAGGGAAGATAGATGCCATGCCACATGAAGATCACCAAGGAGCCGAGGAATAGAAGCTGTAGAGACAAGGACCTTCCCCTAGAGCTGACAGAGAGAAAGCCTTTTTCTAGTGCCAGCACCCTGATTTTGGACTTCTAGCCTCCTAACTGTGAGAAAATAAGTTTCTGTTTGTTAAAGCCACCCACTTGTGGTATTTCTGTTAAACAGCACTGTATAACTAAGACAGCAACCGTTCATAGTGTTGGCACACAACAAGGCAGCATTTCATTCTGTTGTCCATGAGGGTCACCAGGAGTCAGGGCTGAGCTGACAGCAGTTAACAACAACAACGTATATGCTTCTAATAGTATAGCAATATAACATTATACTTGTTTAAATTTGTAAACAAATGCCGATTTAGGCTTTTAGAGGTGAAATAGTTTTTATGATCACCCTTTCAATGGAAAATGCATTTGAGTGTCAGAGAATGAAACTTGGTGTGTGAGGTGGTTCTACACTGGTGAACAACTGTGTTGGCCTCTTCCATCAGCTAAAGGATTTTAAAATCAGATCTTTGGTGCCTTTTGAAAAAATGCTCTGTTCTCTTTTTGTGTGTTAAGATAAATCATAGAAAGGAGCCCCAGAACATTGGAACTAATTATTTCATGAGTTTGTCTGCATAGGTAACACAGCTGTTTTATAGACGTCTTTAAAAGGGTACATAGATATTTTGATATTTGAGGAATAGGTCCTGCAGCTTGTCATGGGAGTTGGGTAGTTTTGGAAACCAGTTTTCAACCTTAAACTTTGTTCAGTTTGAACTCTAGAATACCTGTGGTTTTCAGAGACCAGCTGTTGAATGCATTTATACGTATTTGACTTTTTTGTGGTTATTAAAGAGCTGAAGATAATTATATTCAGGCCAAGGGAAGAACTTCCTGTGGAATTTAATTTTTTAAACGGTGGGCTGACCAAGGACTGATATTTACTGATATTCTTGAGTTGATGAATCCCAAGTATAACAGCTAAGGGTTACATAGCTATTCATTTCCTCTCTTCTCCCAACTCTACAATTGAGCTACCCTTCAGTTTGGAGCGTTGCATATTTTCAAGCTGAAACTTTGAGGCCTACTATTTCAATGTACAATACAAATATAATTTTGAGAGAAAATGACAAGATTTCAAACTTTATCAGAAGCAAACATGAGACCATTACTTAGGCTTTTTTTCAAACTTCTTAAGCTCCCAAGCCTCATGGTATTATCAAATTAAGAACATAGACTGTTGAAATATTAATTTCGGCTTATTGAGAACTTTGGTACCTCTCATAAAATACCCAGCTCTAGTTCACCATTTTTTATAACCTATGAATAGCCTTTATGAGGGCTATGTTAAATAGAGTTCATTTAAAATCATTCTCTTAAGTAATGCCTTTTTGAAGTTAGTGTACAGTTTGATCTGACAGTACAAGTAGACCATGTAACTGCTCATTGAGCACAAATAATGTTATGCTTAAAAAATAACAGACTGCTTATATAAAAGAAAAAAGTGACTGCCTCTTGAGTTTTTAACCACTTGTATAGGAAACCATGAATAGGAGAGTCTGAATGCCTGATGATCTTCTGTATTTAACTAACTAACTAATTTGTATATTTGTATGTTTTGCATTAAACCTTAAACTTACAGCCAGTTCTACAGGAGTTGGGGACAGATCAGCTAGATCCTGCATCATATAGATCTTTTTGAATCTCCATTTTTGGCTCTATTACATACTTTTGGTCTATGTTTGGCCGTATTTGGCCATATTGGGGGACCTTGTGTTATGGATTGAATTATTTCCTCCCGAAAATATGTGTTGTAAATCCTACTATATTTGTGATTATAATCCCATTTGGGAATAGGGTTTTTGTTATGTTAATGAGGCAGTATTAGTATAAGGTGTGTTTTAAGTCATTCTCTGTTGAGATATAAAAGAACGGATTAAGCAAGCAGCAAGAAAGCACAGATGAGGGAAGATAGAGGCCATACCACATGAGATCTCCAAGGAACCAAGAAACAGAAGCTGACAAGAGCCAAAGACCTTCCTCCAGAGCCAATGGAGAGAGAAAAGCTTCCCATAGAGCCAGCACCCTGAATTCAGACTTCTAGCCTCCTAAACTGTACGTTAAAGCCACCCACTTGTGGTATTTCTGTTATAGCAGCAGTAGATAGCCAAGACACCACGTTTGTCCTTATTTATCAGTGGCGATAACTATAGATAGGAAAAAAGATGACCAAATCCAACTAGTGTTTTTATGTATGATGTATCAGTTATCTTTGCTACATAGTAAATTATAAAATTTCAGGGACACATAACAATAAATGCTTATTGCTCACATGTCTGGGGTCACTGAGGTTCAAGTAGGGAACTGATGCTTATCCTGCATGAGTGTGCCCTCCTCCCCCATGTGTCTGGGGTCAGCTGGCTATTGGGTGGGGTGAGGTGACTGGGTGATTCATCTCTGTGCCACATGTCCCTCATTCTCCATAGTCTCATGGCTATGACAGTGGCCATAGACAATAAGCCCCAATGCACAAGCCCATGAAGCCTCTGCTTGTGTCATACCTGCTGACCAAAGCAAGTCCCTCTGGGCTCAGAGCCAAAGGACAGGGCAGGTCACCCACCCATGGTGGCTTGGCACTGCAAAGTTGTATGGCAGAAGGCACAGATACAGGGAGGAGTGAAGAACTGGGACCAAGTGATGCTATCTATCTTAGTCACTTAGTGCTGCTACAACAGAAATACAAGTAGATGGCTTTAACAAAGAGAAGTTTGTTACCTCACAGTAAAGTAGGCTTAAAGTCCAAATTCAGGGTGTCAGCTCCAGGGGAAGGGTCTCTGTCTGTCGGCCTTCTCATCCATGTTCCCCTGGACTAGGAGCTTCTCTGTGCAGGAACCTCGGGTCCAAAGGACGCGCTCTGCTCCTGGTGCTTCTTTCTTGGTTATATGAGGTCCCCCTGTCTCTCTGCTCACTTCTCCTTTATGTCTCAAGAGATTGCCTCAGGACACAATCCAATCTTGTAGATTGAGTCCTGCCTTACTAACACAACTGCCACCCATCCTCCCTCATTAACATCATAGAGGCAGGATTTACAACATACAGGAAAATCACACAATACCGGGAATCATGGACCAGCCAAACTGATACACACATTTTTTAGGGGGACATAATTCAATCCATGACACTATGCATCACATAAGATTTAGAATTTTCAATGAGAACAATTGATTTAACTTCTCTACTTGTTGCATATGTTGTCTTTAGGATTTCATCAAGGATTATTTGGTGGTAAAGAACAGAAACCCACTCAGCTTGCTTGAGGGTTACTGTAAACCTAACAGACAACCTCACAGGCATAGAAGACTAGGAAACCAAGCATAGACATAAACAAAAAAAAACAAACCCATTGCCACTGAGTCAATTCCAACTCATAGCGACCCTATAGGACAGAGTAGAACTGCCCCCATAGGGTTTCCAAGAAGTGGCTGGTGGATTCAAACTGCTGACGTTATGGTTAGCAGCCGAACTCTTAACCACTGCATAAACAAACCTCCCTGGAACTGAGACTGCTAGATGTTAGACCCTGAGGCTATTCTCTTCGCCCACTGGCCTCTCTCTTCTCTGCTCCTCTGTTTCTTCTCTCTTCGTCAGTCTTCTCTCTTGCTTATGACCCAGCGTGGCCACCTCTATCCCAATTTTACATGGCCTTTCAACTCAAACACCCACCATCATCTCACTGTCTGAGTCCATCAGTCTCAAATTCATATACCAGAATCCTAGCTTGTGGATTGGTTATTCCTTGGTCTACTCTTGGAGTCTTCCAGTCCGAGTCCTCAGACTTAAGCCTTTCCTTTACTCATTCACTGATGGATCTTGTTTAGTCTCATGGCTTCCAATGCTATCTAGATGCTGATGATGCATAAGTTTTCATTTCTAGCCTACACTTCTTCTTGGAACTCCTGGTTCACATAGCGTATGGTCTGTTCCACATCTCTGCTGGGATATATCTCATATGCATATCAAACTTACACCCAAAATGGACCATTTGTTCTCCCTCATAATCCTCCGCATCCTCAGTTTTTTCTTTTCTCAATAAATGGCAATTACAAAGTTCCAGTTGTTTAAGCCAAAAGCCTTGAGTCATTTTTGACTTCTCCCTTTCTCTTATACCCTAATCTAATCCATCTGTAAATCCTCTTATGTTCAAAGTATATCCCACATGTGACTGGTTCTCATCTTGTTTATCACTGTCACCCTTTTACTGGCCACTGTTTGCTCTTGTTTGGACCACTGCACTAGTCTTCTGACTGGTCTCTGTGTTTCCACCCTTGCCCCCTGTAGCTTGTTCTCCACAGAAAAACTAGAGGCATATTTTAAAACATAAGCTGAATCTTGTCATTTCTCTACCCAGAACTTTCTAGTGGCTCCCATCACACTGAAGATAAAAAATTCAAAGTCCTCCTCATGGTTTATAAGGCGCTACAGGTTCTCATCTCTTTGCTCACTCTGCTTTAGGCACCCTTAAGCACATTAAGATTGTTCCTGCCTCAGGGCCTTTGCACTTGATGGTCCCTCAACCTGGATAGCTTTATTCACAGACATTTGCTTGATTCACTCCTTGCCTTAATTCAAGTGTCTGCTGTATTGTGACCTCTTTAGAGAGACCTTTCCAGGCCACCTTATCTAAAATAGCACTCACTATCAACTTTTTCTATTATTCCCTTACCCTGCTTTGCTTTTCTTTGACCACGTACAACCACCTGACATGATATTGTATTTATTTTTGCCTTTGTTATTGGCTTTCTTCCCCAAGAGAACGGTAAGTACCATGAGCACAGAGATTCTATCTCAGCATCTGGAAGAGTTTCTGGCACTTAGAGGGTGCTTAATAAATATTGTTGAAAGAATGAGTTAAAGAATACTCTATACTCTTATCTAACAGCTTTGACAGTGGTGGCAGAGATACCTGGGTACATATGGTGTCCTAGGTGGGGGTCACCCCCAAAGAAAGCACCAATAATGTGTCCACCACCTCCAGCTTGTAGTTGTTGCTCATGGAGTCTGAGTGGGAAAGTACAGATGTCTCATCCATCCTATTATTGAAAAGAAAACAAAAACAAAAACAAAAAACAATTATGAGATTTGTGGGAGTTGTTTGCCTATGTCTTGTTGGCCTTAGATAACCCTTCCTAACTGAGTATTGGCAGCTTCTTATTAGCTGCAATCACATTTCCTATTGTAATGTGAGGGCAATGCCTCATTTGCACAATGAATACTGCATTTTAAAGCAAAGCCAGAAATTCCTCCTGCAGGGGAGATGGTAGGTTGACAAGTCTGTGAATTATTTAATGGAATGTCCTCTTACCATCCTTGTAAAAGATACTAAAATATCAAAAACAATGGGCTTTTCTTCCAAGTTTGTTTGGGATATTCCTGGCATCTTTCTACCTGCCATCCTGTGCTTTGTTTGGGGGGCTCTGGGATTAGAATCATGTATAATAGCTTTGTTTTCCCCCAGCTGGCTTTGTGATGAAGTTATCCTGATGGAAACATTCAGTTAATTTTAAAGAATCTGCACACGCTTGCTGAGCAGAGTACTTCTCCCTTAAATGGACTTCCATGCTGTGGAAGAGGGCTTCTGATGCATTCATCACCATGATAATGTCACAGGATTGGAACATCATCTCTGCCTATTTATGCCTCCTCATGGCCTTGAGGAGTCTATTTTGGTCTTACTAGTTAGTCTGTGCTCCATAGGGTTCTACGCTGACACACGTGGGGTTGCCATGAGTCAGAATCGACTAGATGGCAACTGGTTGGTAGGAAGTCTGATAGAAACAATGATATTTAAAACAATGGTCTGCAGACTCCTGGGGTCTTTGGATTGGTAACCAGAGGTCTTTCAATTGCAAGAGAGTCAAAGATGATTACAAATGCAGTCCCAGGGGACTTCCAGAGTGCAGTGATGTTCGATTTCTCCATCTAGATGCTGCTTACAAGAATGTGTTCGCTTTGTAAAAATTCTTGTTCTGGATTTATGATCGGTATACTTTTTTGTATGTATGTTATACTTCAATAAAAAGGATTTCTTAAGACAACAAACCAACCATAGTTCCTAACTGCAAGAGAATCTCTTTCTGGTGGGAATATTCAAATAGAAGATCACATACTCATGAGATTAGTGCTAGCATTAAGGAAAGCATATTACGAGAGCAAATATGTGGACCAAACTCATTTTAGGGGGGAGGATGAAGGCAAATCAGAGAGAAGGTTTAAATGGGATTCATCACCTTTTCCTGGCTTCCTCTATAAACAGTTGTTGTTGTTATAAACTGTCGAGTCAGCTCCTGACTCATGTGACTCCAAGTACAATGCAAGGAAACACTGTCTAGACGTGCGTCATCCCCACGATCTGTTGTGGATCAGACCATTGTGATCCGTAGGGTTTTCACTGGTTGATTTTCAGAAATAGATCGCCAGGCCTTTCTTCTTAGTCCATCTTGGTCTGGAAGCTCCGCTGAAACCTGTTCAGCATAGTAACCCACAAGCCTCCACTGACAGATGGGTGGTGGCTGCACATGAGGTTGGGAATCGAACCCAGGTCTCCTGTATGGAAGGTAAGAACTCTACCACTGACCACCACTTCCTTCATCCATAAACAATAAGGATTTATATAGAGGAAGCCAGAGTAAGTAGGTTAGATTCTGGTTCTATGGTAGCATGCTTGGAAGTTAATTGCTTAAAAAAAGTAAAAAATAGACATACTAAAAAAAATCATTGCCCTCAGGAATCTTGTTGATGGTTGTCTCTCCCCAGGCCCAGACCACTATTGGCATGGAATACTAGATGGATGGATGCATAAAAGTTGAAACACTGACTTTGTATTGCTCTTTGATATGTTTTGCTTGTGCAATATATAGTATTATTAATTAAGAGCTGACAATGACCCTATGTTGGAGAGTGGCAGAGGTGGTGGTAGTCTGATGAGGCACAAGATGGTTTTATTATTTATTTTCATCATAATGAATGAATGAGTAAGATTGTAATAGGCAGTGATTAGCAAACATTGCAAGGTAGAATAAAAGTAATTTCTCTACTGGAAATACATTGAGTTTGTAGAAGGAACTGATGGATAGGGAATGGAGTGGTTGGGCAGTGGAAGATACTAGAGTAGATAGTATCCAAATTGGGTTTGAACAGTGGGTCCCAGTCTTGAGGGTACATAGAAATACCTTGGTAACAAGTTAAAAATGTAGATTCTTAGATCTTGTTTTCAGGTTCTGTGGGTCAGTGCATCTTCATAAGCCACCCCAGTGGTTCAGATGTAGGTGTTTCACAGACCATACTATGACGCTCTGTCAGGAAATAGTCTATACTATAAGTGATGCCTGGAAATTTGGGTAGAGAGAGAAGGGAGGGTTGGTGGAAGGCAAATGCTTGAAAGTAAACATAATAGCATTCAGTGTGAAGGCAGGCTAATTACCAAAAGAGAAAAGGAAAATGTAACTAGAAGGGGCAAATGGCATGGAAGAACTAATGGCGGAACCGATAATGGCAATCAAGCCTGTTATCCATATGGTCTGTAGCTAATATTTTTATTTGAACGTGGCTTAAGAATGAAGTCAATATTTAAATGAAAATATCACTCTTGAGGAATTTATGGCTTACATCAGAATTGGAACTAACCTTAAAGAATGTCTTCTAGTCCTACTCTGTCATTTAATGGGGGAGAAGAATGAGAGGCCCAGAATCTGGGAAGTAACTTGTGAGGTTCCAGCAGAACTTCACCTAAAATTCAGAGATCTCTTGATGAGTAATTGTTCCATGTATTTGCTCATTCATCACTCATTAAGCACCTGCTTTACACTCAGTCCTGGCTGGGCCTCAGATTCTTTTTGTTTTGGATCAAAAAGACCTTTTATTGATCACTGGTAAATTTTTAGAACATAAACATTTAATTTTAAATTAGTTAGGAACAATTCTGTAAAAATCTGAACTATCTGTAGGCCCTAGATTCTTGCTGTAAAAACAACCGATACAGTCCTTGCCCTCATGAAGCTTACAGTCTGGTGAAGGTGCCAGTCTTAGAACAAGTATGCGAGTTGCTCCTACTCTGAGGTTCCCCACCCTCCACCACCAATAATGCCAGTTAGATATAGCAGGGTTGTTTTATTAGGAAACAAGCTTTGCAGTACACAGACCCCTACTAATTGCAATATTATTGAAATGCAGACCTGGGTACTCTATACATAGGGGAAAAAAACATTCACAAGTTAATAATGTCATTGTACTGAAATGACTATGTGCCAGACAAGTTGCTAAGCTATTTTGTCCATTTTCTTAATCATTACAAAACCCCTGTGCTCTATTTATACCCATTTTACACATGAGGAATCCGAGGCTTTAGAGAAGTAAAGTGACTTGAACGTACCAAGTTGGTCGTGCGGCCAGGACTCAAACAATGCATGAGTGGCCATGCAGCTCTATACACAGTTGCATCGTTTGAGTGGTACATTGCTAGTGACCCTGAGTTTTTGCACTGAATATGAACTGCTGTGATTTATCTGGATAGTGTATAGCAGTGCTTCTCAAGCTTTGATGTGCAAGCCTATCACCTACAGAGCTTGTTAAAAATACAGATTCTGTGGGTCTAGTATGATAGCTGAGGCCCAATAGTTCCAGCAAGCTCCCAGGTAATGCTGATGTTGCCCATGAGTAGACCACACTGCTTAGCAAGAGCCTAGAAACCTGGAGACAGTAGAAGGTCTTCTCAGGCATTGATGATCTCCTCAATGATATCAGTTTTATTTTCATTGGTTTTAATCAACTGATTTGTTTGTTTTTCTTAGCTTTTAATAACAAGGTACACTAAACCAAAAACCAAACCTGTTGCCATCAGGTCCATTCCCACTGATAGCAAAACTATAGGACAGAGTAGAACTGCCCCATAAGGGTTTCCAAGGAGCAGCTGGTGGATTTGAATTGCCAACCTTTTAGTTAGCAACCAGCTCTTAACCACTGTGCTGCCAGGGCTAAATTGTCCATAAAAGCAACATCATGGTAAGTCCTCACCTCTCTAACTGCTAATCCCCTTTCACCTCATTGAAAGAATTACCATATTTTTATGCAAATAACATGCACGTTATGGTTTTTTTTTTTGGCCAGCCATGCCCTCCCTCACCCCCCAGGTATTTTTGTAAGTGCTATGCTAGTTTTTTTTACATGTTGCTGTAACAAATTAGCATAACACATTTATGAAAATACCTGGGGGTAGAGGAGGACACCGTTGCCAAAAAAAAATATAGTATGTGTTATTTGCATAAAAATATGGGTATAACATTACTTTGGATAAGACAAAATTTTTGAAATTCACCAACTATCACATTATAGCAGAACAGACTAATTACAAATATGACCAATGTAATAAAGGAAATGAGAAGGGAGCTAGGGGTGTTTCTATTGGGTACTTAACTGCATACATTTGGATTGGGGCCATATTCGTTTCTTGTTCACCCTTGAAAGATTATAGCGTTATTATCTGAAGCTCATCCAACAACCAATTCCAGTAAAACTGCAAATTCCATACACACTCTAAAATATTTGGTGATACAGTGGTTAAGAGCTCAGCTGCTAACCAAAATGTCAGCAGTTCAAATCCATCAGCTGCTCCTTGGAAGCCCTGTGGGGCAGTTCTACTCTGTCCTATAGGGTCATTATGAGTCAGAATTATTGACTCCATGGCAATGGGTTTTTAAATTTACTTCTGGCTCATAGTTTGTTTATAGCAAGCAGAAGGAGAAAAATTATTTCAGATTGCTATAATGCTTGACACTATTGGGCTTTTTAAAAGTTGTAAGTGAATAAATTGAGCTTTTGTGTGGGCAAATTTCTTTTTTTAAATTGTTTGATAGGAGGTTAAAAACTTAATTACATAAGATTCTATAGAAAACTGGTTTTCTCTGCCAGTTTTTTTTTTTTTTGTTTCTAGAGTGAATTTTTCAACTTTTGAGTGACAGTCCTAGAGAATGCAAACATCAAGGAGGGAGCAGTTCAGTTTGACCTCCTTGATTAATTTCCTCCCATTGTGTGTTGGCCTCCATGTTCAAATTTTAAGTTCAGTGTCTGACAACAAGGCTATTAATCAAGTTTTCATTCTAGGCTCCCTTGCCACTAAGAATTGTGGAACTTTTGCCTTCCCTAGAGCTAGAAGGGGTCTTAGTGCTTATCGAGGCAATGGTTCTGTGTTTCCTGGTGGGATTCCTCAATGTTTGGGTTACCATTGTTCGTATCACCCCCCGCCCCCCTGAGCCCTTTCACAGAACTGTATGTTCAGAAATCTTCCAACCTATATTTGGCTTGAGATTTAAAATTCGAGGACTGTCCTTACTGTCAAAACAAAACTTGTAGATTTTTACAAGAAACAACAAAAGAATTCCAAATGACCAAACATCAAAAGGTTTTCCTTATTGTAGATTTTTAATGTGTTTTTAGATTTTATCTGTTTGAGAATATAGCGCTTATACTGGTCTTTGTAGTTGTTGTCATTGTGAGTTGCCGTCCAGTCGGCTCTGACTCATAGTGAGCCCATGTACAAAAGAACGAAACGTTGCCTGGTCTTGCGTGTGCCATCTTCATGATTGTTGGGATGCTCAAATCCATTGTCACAGCTGCTGTGTTTTAAGTGCCTTCCAACCTAGGGGGTTCATCTTCCAGCACTATATTGGACAATATTCTGTTGTGATCCATAGGGTTTTCACTGGCTGATTTTTGGAAGTAGATCACCAGGCCTTTCTTCCTTGTCTTAGTCTGGAAGCTCCGCTGAAATTCGTCCACCATGGGTGACCCTGCTTGGTATTTGAAGTACCAATGACATAGCTTCTGTGTAGAGATATACCAAAATAAGTAGATAAGAATGAACTTTCCAGTATAATCAAGAGAGGTAGGACTCAAGGAGTCAAGCCGTCTTTTGTTTTTTATCTTGTAATTTCAAGGTTTCTACAGTTCTAACTAGAACAAGAATTTGGCCATGCGATGCTGCCAGTTTCAACCTATTAAAATGTGCCATTTGGTTCTACCTTCAGTTGACTACCTATGAATAACTAACTCCATTGGTGATCTTGACCTGAACATTTGATACAAAAAAGCCAATTCGGACAGCTTGGAGTCAGATTGCCTGGGTTTGATATGCAGCCCTACAGTTTATCAGCTGCGTGACCTTGGGAATAGTATATAACCTCTCCTAGCCTCAGTGTCTTCCTTTTAAAGATGAATTGTTCTGATGAAACAAGATGATAAAGTACTAACATAATGCATAGAAATTTGTTGGACATGTTATCAGGAGGGATCATCAGTCCCTGGAGAAGGACATCATGCTTGGTTAAGTAGAGGGTCAGCAAAAAAGAGAAAGACCTAAATTAGATGAATTGACCCAGTGGCTGCAACAGTGGGCTCAAGCATAACAACGATTGTGAGGATAGCACAGAACTGGGCAGTGTTTTGTTATGTTGTACATAGGGTTGCTATGAGTCAGAACCAACTCGACGGCACCTAACAACGACAATAATAAGATACAATTCAACATTCGTTGAGCTCTGTAAATATTAGTTATTATGTAATGATTATCATAATGCCTTATTAATATTAACAAATATTTTAAAATACTTGTGATATATATAATATGTATGTATTATACAGCTTAAAAGTTTAGAACGATAGATTAAAGGAAACATTGTGTAGACGTGTTTGGCCAAGAGCTGTCTTCATGGAAATCTGTTTTCTTTGTTCAGGATAAATGATTGTGAAATTTCTAGTTGCTGGCTTGGATGTGCTCAGAGAAGGGAAATATTGGCCAATCACCAGTTGAATGGTTCCATCTTTGGTGGTTTCCCTTTAACAGAAAGTCTGTTACTGATCTAGTTTCCTTTCTGTAGGAAAGCTCACATAAACAGTGGTATTGAACAACAATTTTGTTGTTTTTTTTTTTTTTTAATGATAGAGAATTGAAACAGCATTCTTAGATGGCATGGAGAGTTCTTTTTGGTACTATATGAAATGAAGTAGGACATAGACTTTATGTGAAATTGTTTTTTCCTTCATGCTTTTTCTTTAAAGCATGCCCCACCCCTGCATATAATAGGCATGTCTGTATTAGACAATTAGAGATAATTGCATTCTGAATGTTAAGTCAAGCCATTTTTACCATATAAAATGTTGCAAGTCCCTCTGATGCAGAATCTTAACTCTATTAAACATTCAGGTGTGAGGAGGAGGAAGGTTAAGCTTCAGGTTAGTTAAGTAAGGAATTGGTTGGTTGATGGTTCAGGCAAGTGGTTTTCATATTTACTCATCCAGCTATTACTTATGACCCACATCACCCTTCCAAAGGGGAGACAGAACAAAAGAACCTCACAAATCCCAGACATTTTGTTTTATAAGAACTACCAAGCCAATTGTTCAAATTAACATAATTATCTAATCTTCTTCTAATATCCCAGGCAGTGAGAACAAGTGTTACAAGGAGGTTGTAGATGAACACAATGGGGAGCTTGCTGTGCCTGGCTTCTACAGTTCCCTGATAAAGCTGGGTGAAGGATGTGGTTTTAGCCTGCCATCACACAAGCTTGTTAATATTCTCTCAAAACTGTTCTTATTCCCCCCAAACTGGCCTTATTCTTCTAGGGAGAAAGTGTCTGTTGCTGATCTGTTCAGAACAGACCCTCTAGTGGGCAAACTTCAGGGGCTGAACTGAGCATGCCCAGTCCTTCTCCCAAACTGGCCAATCACTGCATGGAACCTCCTCCTATGGGAGTGGAGGGATTGAGGCAAACTTGTTGGTAAGAGGTTGAAGATCCCTTGTGGCACAGTGGTTAAGCACTCAGCTGGTAACTGAAAGGTAGACAGTTCGAACGCACCAACTGCTCTGTGGGAAGTCCTTGAAGATTTACAACCTTGGAAACCCTATGGTGCAGTTCTACTCTGTCCTGTAGGGTTGCTATGAGGCAGAATCCACTTGACAGCAATTGGTTTGGTTTTTTTTTGGGTAAGAGGCCAGGAGCCCCCGTGGTACATACAGTGAAGGGTTGGTGGTTCAGATCCACCTAGAGGTGCCTTGGAAGAAAGTCCTGGTGATCTACTTCTGAAAGATGTGTGATTGAAAACCTTATGGAGTACAGTTCTACTCTAAAACACATGAGGTCTCCACGAGTCGGAATTGACTCAAAGCAACTGAGTTTTTTTTTTTTTTTTTTTGGTAAGAGGCTAGGAGTGCAACTCTTGGGCAGGTTCCCCACCAAAGGAAGCATTAGGCAAGAGAATAAAGGTTCCCACTTCACACCAGCAAATATTGATTATGTTTCTGTAATTGTTGTGTGCCGTAGAGTTGATTCTGACTGATAGAGACCCTGTAGGACAAAGTAGAACTGTCCCATAGGGTTTCCTAGGCTGTAATCTTTACGGGAGCAGATCACCAGGTCTTTCTCCATGGAGCTGCTACTGGGTTCAAACTTCGATTTTTCGGGTAGCAGCCAAGCACTTAACCATTGTGCCACCAGGGCTCCTTTTCTATAATTACAAAGTGCTGTGTCGATGCTGGAGCAGGTAAGTAAACTCTGTCTGTGGCATCCATAACCCACAGGGCTTAAATGCATTGACCCGGGGTATTAACCAATCCCCAGCCCCGCACGCACCAAATTCAAAAGCTTCAGAAACTTAAAATACCACCTGTTTCAGATACTGATAAAATTTTAAAAATTCCCTGGAAACCACTTAGAAGCAACCAAAGAGCCTACTATCTCGGAGAGTGTTTTTGCCGAGGCAGCATTAGCAGGGAAGAGGAGGAGTATCAAATGGCAGTACCTCTTGTGTTACAGAGAGGCCCTGAGATTCTTGTCCAAGAGGCTGTCTGCATGGATAAAACATCTCCTGGGGAGTTCAAGGTTGCCTCTATCTTGCACTTGGACCCCTGTTGTAGGGTTAAAAGCTCCCAGGAAAGGCTGGCTGTTTCTTCTTTGTTGTTCTCAGACCAGTTTTATATATATTGGTTGCTTTTACATAATTTTAGGTTGCTTGCCGTATCTATACAAGCCTCTTTTAGGAAAATTTGGGATGGTAGTGATAATCTATATTGGGAGTTCTCCCTACTAAACATTAAATGAGTCTGGGACAACAAGCAACGCCCACCCCATTACAAGTCTTATATGAAGCAAACATCTATTTTTGCTTTGTGCAGATTCCACTGTATGAAGAGCTAAAAATAACCAACTGCTCAGAAACCATTTGTGATGCAAAAATGACTGTAGTGGGGGAACTGTGTTGCTTTCTGCCTTGGTTATGACTAAGTAGTATAGGCCAGAAATTTTGCCCTAAACCCATTTTGCTAGGTCATTTTGAGACTTTTCTAGTGTTGGAGGGATCTACAGTTGTCCCCTTGAGCTTGAAATGTCATCTTGCCCACACAAACTGTTAAAGAAAGTTAAAATAATTTAGACAGGATTTTTTTTTTTTCTTTATGCCTGCCTAAAAGAAATGATCTATTTGGATCTTGAAGATTTTGTATATTTTTTAGGACTTAAAAAAAAAAAAAAAAGGAAATGGAAATGAACAGACTACAGGTTAGAATAACCAAAAGACAAGGTTGCTGTGCCTTTTAAAATCTTCACTACATTTCCTAATGCCAGCTTTGTTTCCTAAGCTGTGCTACACAGGAGACTTGAATACTCCATTCCTCCCATACTGGCCTGAGTTGTATTACCAAGAAGTGTATTGACAATATTCTCAAAGCCACATCAGAAAATCAGAAATCAAGCTCTGAACTCAGAGGTTAGACACCTCTTTTTTTTTTTTTTTTTTTTACCAAGTAGGCAGTTTCCTTGTCCACCTAGCAAATAATCAAGCTTTCTGATCCAGAAACGTTAGAGCATGCCAAAGGAACAGCTGTTTAATTTAATGCCTAAAGGCTGTCTTCCTGCTGCGTCTATAGGAAAATGCTCTTCCCCCAGTCTGAGTATGTCCCTGATGAGCCAGTTGACCCAGTTCTCAGTGTGTTGTGAAGAGATGGATAGTGGTCTCTGTCCTTGCCCCGCCAATAAGTGGTGTATTCAGTTTGTCCTCGGTATGGAAATGGACATACAATCTTGTACCTCTCTGTACTATTGAGATTTGCATTATCTGCTCCAAACTTCAAGAAAAGAAAAAAATCTAACATGATACATGACTGACCATGTGAATACAGAGAACTAACACTAACACTGTGGATTTAAAGAGACTAGCAATTATTTGGACGTTATGTTTTCTCTGAATCTCTTAATCCTTTGAATGCTTCGCTTTATGGCTGTGAATGTTTCTTACCATCTGTTAGATTTTTCTGTGAGACGATTTGCTGTCAGAAACGTGTATGACTCAAGGAGAGTGAAAGCAATACTAGGCTTTCTGGAAAAATGTATGGAATGTGTTCTCCCAGCTATATGTGTGCTTAAGGGAAGCTGCATCCTCTGCTGTAAGATGTTTATACTCTTTGGGCCAGTGGCACATCTCCTTTGCAGAAGACAGTGGCGAAGTTTAAATCAGAAGCCCAAAAGTTGTTTTTTAAACCCCAGGCTATGTTTTAGCAAGGCTAAGATTGTCTTTCTCTCCAATATTTATTTAAATTCATCTTGGCATGTTAAAGAGTCACGGTATGAAAGACTCAGAGAGGAAACTAGTCCACGGGACTAATAGTTAATACAAACCACAGTATCATCTACCCTGAGACCGGAAGAACTAGATGGTGTCTGGCTACCACTACTGACCATTCTGATCAGGAACACAATACATGGATCTTGATACAATGGGAGCAAAATGTGGAACAGAACTAAAATTCTTCAAAAGTCCAGACTTGCTGGACCGGTTGAGACTGGTGGACTCCCCGAGTCTGTCGCCCTAAGATACTCTTTCAGCCTTGAACAAAAGTATCCCATGAGGTCATCTTTTAGCTAAATAAGAGTCAGGCTCATAAAATAAATAATATCATCTGTGAGTACTGTGGTTCTTTAAAAAATCACCTGTATGAGACCAAGCGGTCAACATTTTCTCAAAAGCAAAGATGCGAAGGAGAAGGCAAGGGGGCAAGGAAATGAGATTACTGAAAACGAAACAACCAGAACGGAAATAGTGAGAAAGTTGACGCACTGTGAAAATTATAACCAATGTCACTGAATAAATTGTGTAGAAATTGTTAAACAGGAACCTAATTTGCTGTGTAAACTTTCACCAAAAACACCATAAAATATTTTAATTATATTAAAAAAAATGACTCATGGTACGTGGGAGGGAGGAAAATCTATATTTTTTTTAAGTTAAGCCATTTCTCCTATATGGGGGATTTGCTAAAACAGGATATTGGATTTGAAACTTCTTTGGAAGCCAACAAATACAGATAAATGAATGTTTAAATGCAAGTCATCTCATAAATACTTTCATTCTGAAAATGCTACTTTTCATTGTGTAATCCCATCAACAACAATTTCTAACTATGTTATATCTGAACTTTATGCTGTAAAACTACACAAATGTGGGATTGAAAAAAGGTTAGTGCTGGAATCATAGCACTGATTCATTCCAGTTGAGTTATGCTTTTCACAAGAGAACTTTGAGCAGCTCAGTGGGTTTGAAACTTCCTGAAGGCTGCAGGGCTGGGATAAGTGCATTACAGGCCTTTTCTTGGCAGAATATTCTTCCATTTGTAATTTCTTAGCATGCTCTCTTCCCATTTGCAATCCATGCTAGTAAAGTTGGAATATTCACATTTCTATCCTCCAGCTGGCTAGTTTTAGGAAAGATACAGCTTCAGCCTGTTCCTCCTTGGCTTTTAGCTTTCACTTGCCTTATTTGGTAAAGCTGTGTGGTTCCTGGAAAGGACTGTTTCCCCAGTTTCAAGGACTATTTCCCACTTTCAGCTAGTTCTGAGCTGGGAACTAGAGCTTGCTTGCAGCTCTGTGGTATCTGTTTTGAACTGGGGCAGTTGCAGGGTTGGGTTATCCTTAAGGATTCTAAATACGTACATCGGGGCTGATGGTTATGTACCCCTCACTAATGTGATGTTTAGCCATAATATATTAATATACATAAGTATAAATATACATATATAGACATATAAATATAGATATATATGTATGTATATATGTATGTGTGTATATGTATATATATCTTTCAAAGTAAACTTCCTTTTGAAACTAGGGACTCATGAAAGAGTGTGGACTCTGGCTTTTTTCCTTTGTCCGGGGCCTAGAATGGCCATGCCCTTCTAGCTTTTCCAGCATCTTGCTATCTGGATTGCCTAATTATTATCTAGATTCCTAATTATTATTTCCAGTTCTGCTTTCTCTCTACCCCTTTTGGGACTTTTTTCCTATCCTTTTTAAGGTATAGTTAAGTTTGCTTGCATGAAAGCCCCCCATCCCAAATTTTAATAGTGGTCAAGGTTTTGTTACTCTCTAAGCACCTCTGTTGATGCTATTTGTAGGAGAACATATTCTTATCCTGTTCATTGTATATAGTCATATCTGAGACTCCTGTTAGCCACACACGCATCCTCCTCAACAAAGTGGAGTCTAGAATTGTTTTTTTTTTTTAAATTAACTTGATGTTTTAGAGAGATGAGAAGGTGTGGCTTATTTCTTGGAGCTTATATTTGTTTTGTGTTTTAGCCTAAAAAGGAAGTTTGTAGACCCTCAGTCCTCAGAAAGATAGTTGTCTTCTTTCTGATGAAAGGTAGGAATGGAGAAGGAGGGAGAGGAAGCAGGGTTGATATAAATTAATCCTTCATTCTTTGCCGAGAAAGCAGTCGCTTTTAAGTGGAAGGAAGTTGAAATTTATGAAGGGTTTGGAGGGAGGGGGCCGAAGGAAATGTTTTCATCTCCCAGAATGCAGAGGCTGCCCCTCAGCGGGGGAATTGGTAATGCTCCCAAAGTCACTTTCATTTTCAAGGACCTGTTGGTGAAGCATTTCGGTATGCACCAGGTACACCGTAAGTGTTCAATACTTGTTAGTAATAGTAGTCTGTTGTTGTTAGCTGCCATTGAGTTGGCTCCCAACTTACAGCATTTGCAGCATTTGCTGCATTTCTCACCTCTAGCTCTGCCTGTCACAGAAAGACTCCCTCTTCTTCTTACTTGCCTTGCGGTTTTTGGTGTGCATGGGAATTAAGGGATGTTAGCATGAGAGGGCATCCCAAAAGGCTAATGAATAGGCACATGTGGGATATCTAGAAATTTTCTGAGGTGAAAGGGAGAGAGGCAGAACAGAAGGGCAACCTCTGAACATCAAACACCAGAATTACAACTGACCTTAACGTTATCAGAATGTATTACTTGCCTGCCCAACACAGCTAGAGGCACTTGGGTGTGACCCACCCTCGTAGGGCACTAATTTGTGTGTCATTCCTTGCTCCGGCAGTTCTGTTGGGGCATCTGGCTGTTCAGTTCAGTCCATGCAGGTTTGGGTATTTCTATTTCCTCTTTAGAAAATAACAAGCAAATTTGAGAAGATTTAAAGCATATAAACCTAACTAATTAACTGTCTTATATAGGAATGTTTTCATTTAACTACACTATAGTCTTTCTGCACTAGAGATTAGTGTCTCTTGGCTAGAGTTAGATCCTCGGTCCTGCTTCTTATTCATTCTTATCTGTCCTGGTGCTCGTATCTCTTTGACATGATAATGATTACCAGTACTGTTAACGTTGGGAGCCCTGGTGGCACAGTGGTTAAGAACTCAGGCCGCTAACCAAAAGGTCAGCAGTTTGAATCCACCAGTGGCTCATTGGGTACCCTGTGGGGCAGTTCTGCTCTGTCCTATGGGGTCACCATGAGTCGGAATCAACTCGACGGCACACAGCAACACAACAACAACATTAACGTGGGGCAGTGAATTCTTGCTTTCCATTAGGGATACCTGGGTTTGATTCCCAGCCAGTGTACCTCACAGGTAGCCACCATCCATCTGCCAGTGGAGGCTTGCGTGTTGTTACCATGCTGAACAGATTTCAGTGGAGCTTGCAGACTAAGACAGACTGGGAGGAAAGACCTGGCAATCTACTTCTGAAAATCAGCCAGTGAAAACCCTATGGATCACAATGGTCCAATCTGCAACAGATCATGTAGATGGCGCAGAACTGGGCAGCTTTTTTTCCCGTTGTGCATGGGGTTGCTGTAAGTTGGGAGCCAACTCAATGGCAGCTAACAACAACAGACTACTATTACTAACAAGTATTGAACACTTACGGTGTACCTGGTGCATACCGAAAACTTGACCCGCATAATCCTGTTTCTTCCGCGCTACAACACTGTAAGGCTGACACTGGTCATGTCCTTGTTTTGTCACTGAGGAAACTGAGTATTAAAGAATAAACATGCCAAAGCTACGCATTTAGCTGGAATGGGGTTGCCCTGGGATGTGAACCTGGCAGCCTGACTCTAGAAACTGCCTTGCTAACTGCTTTGCTGTACTGCCTTCTAACACTGTTCACCTCCCTGCCCTGGTGGCGCAGTGGTTAAGAGCTTGGCTGCTAACCAAAAGGTCAGCAGTTTGAATCCACCAGCCACTCCTTGGAAACCCCACGGGGCAATTCTACTCTGTCCTATAGGGTTGCTATGAGTAGGAATCTACTCGATGGCAATGGGTTTGTTTTTTTTGTTTTGTTTTCACACTATTTAAGTCACTAACCGGCTGCAAGGAACCTTGAATGATTTTTTATTTACCGGTATCGGGAGATAGTGATGGCCTAGCCTGAATGCAGACAAGCTATTTGTTGTGATTGCTGTTTCTTCCACAAGGTCACCTTTTGCCCTCCATTATCGCCAAGTTCTCTTTCAAACTTCATTTTCCTTGTTATTGTGTTTTCCTTTGACTCTTGCTTTTACTAGTTACCTGCCTCTCAGGTAGATCTCAGACCAAGCTTGAGAGTGCCTCAGAATCACCTGGGAGAGTCAAAACTTAGATTTGCAGGCTTGGTCCCTGCAAGTGGCGTGTTGTTTTTGTTACTTGCCATGGAGTTGAGTCCAACTCATAATGACCCATGTGTGCATAGTAGAACTGTGCTCCACGGGGTTTTCAAGGCTGTGGCCTTTTGGAAGCAGTTCACCAAACCTATCTTGCAAGGCTCCTCTGGGTGGATTCGAATCTCCAACCTTTTGACTGGTAGTCGATTGCTTAATCGTTTGCACCATCCACGGACTCCGTTTGGTATAGGATTGAGGAATGAATATTTTTTATATTTCCCTGGTAATTATGATGATCTTGTAGCTTTGCTTTAAGGCATTATTTCCCAAACTGTACTGTACAGGTGAACCACCTGGTGATCTTGTTAAAATGCACATTCTGATTCAGTCATTCTGTGATGGAGCCCAAGATCATGCATTTCTAACAAGCTCTCAGGTGATGCTGATGCTGCTGATTCACATTCCTTATTTTGAACAGCGAGGACCTAGGCCATGTGTCTTGACTGTATTCCTTTACCTTTTCCAAATCAATTTAGTGAATTGTATCTAATAAATCGTTGCTGTCGCGTCAATTTTGACTCATAGCACCCCTATAGGACAGAGTAGAACTGCCCCATAGGGTTTTCAAGGCTGTAATCTTTACAGAAACAGTATACCCCATCTTTTTTCCGGTGGAGTACCTGGTGGGTTCAAACCACGGACCTTTTGATTAGCAGCCAAGCGCTTAACTGCTGCGCTACTAGGGCTCCTCTTATATCTAATAGTGGCTGGAATTTGTGTCTTCCAGCAACCCAGTTGGAGGTAATTGCCTCTAGGGTAAAGTGAGAAAAAGCAAAATAGGAGGGGATTGAAAGAGAAACTGTCTCCATTTGGAAAGGACTTGTCAAAAGGGCAGGCATCCTTAATTAGTAGTTTAGTATCTAATTTTTGTCACTGAAGGCTGCAAATCAAGCTGCCTGGAGTCTTCTTGAAGACAGCTTCTGACTACAGAGGTTTTTTAACACCTCTCTTCTGACTCTGTTAAATAGCATGGTGGAATCCAAAATAGAAGCTGTGTAGGGAGATTCTCCCTAAGCATATTTCAGCTGCCAAGCATGTTCTGCTAAGGTTGCATTATTTTTCTTTTTTTCTTGGTATGGGATCAGACACATAAAATCTCAAAACTCTCAGAGACATTTGCTTCAATCTGATATTTGATGCTTGAGTATCTCCATCTGGTGATCCCAGATCTGGCTGCCTATCAGAATCACTTAAGAGCCGTAAAAAAATATTTTTTGCCCTTATTATATAAGAAATAGATGAATACAATCTCCTTATAAAATATTTAGGTATTGCTGCAAAGACTTAAGTCTCCATTTGATTCCCTTCCTGATCTTAGAGTTAGCCACTCTTTTCAGATTGCTGTGTAACCTTCCAGACTTTTTTTTCTGCATTTACTTATATACGTATATGCCTGTTAAAAAAAGTCTATTCCTGAGTGTGTTTTAACATTACCAGTTGTCGCCCAGTTGATTCCAACTCATAGAGACCCCATGTATGTCACAGTAGGACAGTTCTCCATAGGGTTTTCAGTGACTGATTTTTCACTAGTAGATCACCAGGCCTTTCTTCCGAGGCACCTCATCAATTTGAACTTCCAACCTTTGTGTTAGTAGCTGAGTGTGTTAACCATTTGCACTACCTAGAGACTCTTCTACATTACAGTGGATTTTTAAACCTGTATAAAAAACAGCGCTGAAGTCGTTTTCCTCCTTGGCTTTGGAGACACCCACTCGCCTGGTTCTCCAGAACCTCACTGGCTGCTCTTCTGGGTCTCCTGGACTGTCTCTTCCTCTTTCACATTCTAAGTGTTGGTCTGGTCCAGGGCTTTGCCCTCGGCCCTCATCTCTTCTCTATCTATATTCGCTGTCTGAATGCTCTCATCCAGTCCTGTGAGGCTAAATGTGCTGGTGATTAACAGATGTGCTTCTCCAGCCCCAGCCTGTCTCCCAAGAGCTCAGCGTGCACATCTAGCTTTCAAAGTGATGTTTCTACTCGAATGGTTCACAGAGGCATCTTAATCTAATTATAGGTCTCAAACTGCCAGGTTCTCCTGCCCTAAACCTGCTCCATCCCTGGTCTTCCCCATCTCAATGGCTGGGAACTATTTTTGCTCAGGCTAAAATGCTGTGATGCTGAACAGCTTCCAGACTAAGATGAACTAGGAAAAAAGCCCTGGTGATCTACTTCCGAGAATCAGCCAGTGAAAACCTTATGGATCATGATGGCCTGATCAGCAACTGGCATTTCGTTCCACTGTGTGTGGGGTCGCCATGAGTTGGGGACCACTTGGCAGCTGCTAAAAACAACCAAAAACCTGTTGCCTTCAAGTCGATTCCTACTCATAGCAACCCTATAGGACAGAGTAAATCTGCCCCATTGGGTTTCCAAGGCTGTAATCCTTACGGAAACAGACTGCCACATCATTCTTCCACAGTTAGCAGGCAAGAGCTTAACCATGGTGCCACCAGCGCTCCTTACAACAACAACAACAAAAATCTTATAGTATCTGACTCTTCTCCATCCCTCACACGTCATATCTTAGCCATCTTAGGCCTACCTGTTCTGCCTTCAGTTGTATTCCAAATCTGACTACCTCTTACCATCTAGTCTGTGGCCTCCGCGCTGCTCTAAGTTGCCATCTTTTCTTACTCAGACCAATATTTCTCAAGCTTCTCTGAGTGGAACTCAGTAGGAAATATATTTTATATTGCTACTCAGGAGATATAGTCACAAATGCGTATAACTCTCTGAAGCAAAAGGTTTACAGAGCAGTACTTCCTTTTACTGTTTATAGTTTACTCTGATATTTAATTCTCTTTTGTTTTATTTAAAGTAATTGGTTGAGATCCCTTAAATTGATTTCATGACCCACTGGATCCTTGCTATTTAAGGTGATCCATGGAATCAGAGGTGTTGACTTTAAGGTGTTGACTTTAGAAATGCAAATCTCAGTCTCTCTACAGGCCAGTGAACCGTATCTCCATTTGTAAGGAGCTCCCCAGGTGATTTGCAAGCACTTCAAGTTTAAGTAGCACTAGTCTAGAAGGACTACAGTGGTCTTCCAATAGATGGCCCTGCTTGCAGCCTTCCTCCCCTGTGGTCTTCTCCACAGGGTGTGGAGCTGGAGTGGTCTTCATAACACCATTCTGTCATGCTACTCTTGCTTAAATGGCTTTCCACCTCACTTAGAAAAAAATCCTAGAGGAAACTATATCAAGCCAGGTTCTCACACCTGACTGATTTTACAATAAGGTTACCCAGAAGAATGAATAAAATGAACAAACACAAGAAAAGACAGCTCCAAAAACCAGTACCTGGGATGCTCACAGAAGAATGAGATCCAAATTTCTGGATTACAGTTAGGATTGAGAACAACTGTTTGCCATGATCTGGCCCCGGCTTGCCTCTCGAAAATTTACGTACTGTGGCTCTCTTGGCTCACTCAGCTCTAACCACGTTGGCTACTTTGCTGTCCCCATACACAGTGAGCTCATTCCTACCCCAGGGACTTTGCTCTTGCTGTTCCTCTTGCCTGGAATTCTCTTCCTCAGTATATTTGCAGGGCTCTTACCCTCACTTCCTCATTCTCTATGCAGATGTCACCACCTCAGAGATACCTGCCCTATCCTTCCTGTCTCATCACCTTTCCCTTTCCTCCCCAGGTTTTCAATGTCAATGTACTTTATATTTTTTTACTTATAAAATTTCATTTATTACTTTAGATGCAACTACATATTCAAATGAAGTACAATATGAGCTAATATGTAGGTATTGTACTTTTCCACATTCAGATTTCCAAAAATAATTTTTTTATGCAAATTTTTTGAAAAATAGTATTTTGTTGTGTTTTCAGTGAAAGTTTACATAGCAGATTAGGTTCCCATTTGACAATTTCTATACAGATTGTTCAGTGACACTAGTTAGATTTTTCACAGTGTGTCACATTCTCTTTAATTGTGTTCTGGGGTTCTGTTTCAGTACTGTAGTTTCCCTGCCCCCTTAACTTCTCATCTTTGCTTTAATTATTGACTCTTCGGTTTCTTATAGATGGTTTTTTAATGGAGCACCATACTCACAGGTAATATCCTTTATTTTGTGTGCCAATCTATTATTTCCGCTAAAAGGTGCCCTCATGGGATATATGAGGGATAATTATGGTTCAAAGTTTAAAGAGTATCTCAGGATGAGAGTCTCAGGGAATCCTCTAGTCTAGTCTCAACTGGTCCAGTTAAGTCTGGAGTGTTTAAGAATTTGAGTTCTGTTTCATGTTCTTCTCTCATTCTGTCAGACTCCATCTATGGTGGCCCTGATCAGAATAGTCAGTAGTGGTAGCCAGGCACTATCTAGTTCTTCTGACCTTAGGGTAGGATGAGGCCATGGCTCATGAAGGCTGTTAGCCCTGTAAACTAGTTTCTTCTCTGAGACTTTGGTTTCCTTCTTTCTTTTTTGCTCTTAACGAGTAGAGACAACTGGTTGTATCTTAGATGGCTGCTTACAAGCTTTAAGACCTGACACTACTCACTTCCCTAGGATGCAAAACATGAACTTTGTGAACTCTATTGAGTTGTCCCGTGAAACTCAATAGAAAGAAACCCAGAAAACCAATCTTGCAAGGTGTTTGGTTATGTCTAAGAAGTATCTGTAATTGTGTCCCCTATGAATATTTATGCATATCTGTAAGTACACATACATATAGATACTTCTGTCTGTACACACATCGGAAACCCTCGTGGCGTAGTGTTTAAGTGCTACAGCTGCTAACCAAAAGGTCAGCAGTTCAAATCCACCAGGTACTCCTTGGAAACTCTATGAGGGCAGTTCTGCTCTGTCCTGTAGGGTTACTATGAGTCAGAATCAACTCGATGGCAATGGTTTGTTTTTTTTTTTGGTACACAGATATGTGTATACCTGTACCTACCCGTACGCTGTCTCATCACCTTTTATCCCTTTAGTTGCTTCATCCTTTTGTCTCTCTACCTGGCTTTTTTTTTTTATGTAACATTTGTCATTCTAGACACTGTATTTTGCATTATTTTCTTATGTGTTTACTCTTTATCTCCCCTTCTAGAATTTAAGTTTTATGAGGGCAGGGACCTTATCTGTCTTGCTGACCACTGTATCCCTAGTACCTGGAACCATGTCTGGTCCAAAGGAGATGCTGAATTAGCATTTGTGAATGAATGAGAATCAGAACAGTAAGTGGTTGATTGTATCCCGTGATTCTTCTGGCTTTACAGCAAAGCACTGAATCTGCCCTAGTGGACTCTGTTTCAAGACCATGGGGCAGGAAGGGTGCTTTATCCCTACTAAACTGTCACTCTGCTCCTCTTTCTATATTTTGATTCAGGGCAGTGATTCCTTGTTTCTTCCCAGGGGAAGAATGTGAAGAGGAAAAAGAAAGAAAGGCAGGACAGCATAATTATTTTCCTGAGGCAACTTGACTATCTTCAAATCTCCAGATCTTTGAGATCTTTGCCTTGAACTGGTTTTGCTTTTTTGGTAGGGTTGGGAAGGCTTTTTCATTTTCCTTGGGCATTTTTTGTTTGTTTGTTTTTAGAAAAACTTGTGATTCAACAACAGAAACCAACAGCAGTTAAGATTCCAGTCTGAGTGTTAAATGTCAGAGGTTATTCTGGCTTTGATTTGGAGGTGATATATTTAACATGATAGCTTATTTCAACTTGGTTGTTTTTTTTTTTTTTTTTAAAGTCTTCATTTGGAGCTGTGTCAGTTTAACAGCTACGTCTGACATAACTGTATTACATAATCAGACTTTTTAGGGAGGCAGATTAAAAAGACATTGCGGTAAGGTTTTCGAACTTCTTTTACTTTGTAACTCTTTGAGGAATGGTGTTCCTGCTTTTGATCTTTTACCCTTGATCCCTCCTTCTTCAATATGTTAATTTAGAACTAGAGTTCTAAGGAATTCTTCAACTGAAAAAAGAACACAGGAAGAAGGATGTCTGTGTGTGACAACATTTGAGTGAGGGCAGGGTACTGTGTCAGTTTTATTTAAGAAGTGTCACTAATACATACCTGCCATCCCTGGGAATGCCAGGAAGTTGTTGAGAATTGCGGTGAAGGTGCAGGCTTCAGGCTCTGTACAAACGCTGATTAAGCTGTTTTATGTTGTGCGTTTGATATCAGTCCATCTGTTACACTCCTTGACTTTTCATTTCCACACGCTGAAGATATTATTTATTGCACATTAGACAGTTGCATCAAATTTTGGTCAGTACTTATAGAAATAATAGTCTGTCATCTACTTTGAGACCATTTTTGGCTGTTTTTTTTAAGTGACGCTGTGGCCTTTATATTAATCATGACTTTTCAGGATGCAAACAACTGAAAGCCCAGCTCACATGGGAATGTGTTGGCTCATATAACTGCTGGAGCTAGTGAGCTGGAGCGATGTTTCCTGTCTTCAGGAGCTGAATTCTTGCACTCTCTTCACATTTCATCTCTGCTTTCCTCTGGGTTGGCCCCATTCTCAGGTGGACCCTTTCTTGGTGGTGTCAAAACAGTTGTCTGCAGCCCTGAATTTGCACCCTGTCTCAGCCCCTGGGTGGCGCCAGTGGTTAGGTGCTTGGCTTGTTAACTCCTTTTGACTCACGATGCGCTCTCATGACAACTGTCACTGGGCTCGTGATGGGCTCTTAGTATTGTGCATCCCCTCTTTGACCAGGGCTAGAGCAGGAAGGTTGAGTTAAGCTCCACCCAAGCCACATGGAGTCTGAGTGGAGGGGAGGTTGGTTCCTTTAGGAAAATATGAGTAGTGATATTTGAAGAGTAGGGCATTGATCTTTGCTGGGCATATGAAGAACAGTTGTCTTCTCTAACATAGTCATTGGACAAGTGATCCATGCTCTGATAATTCAAGACATGCTTGCGTGCTGGAAAGAGAGTTTGCCTGGATCAGGAGAGTTCGACTCTTCTGATCCTGACTTTGGCACTTGGTACTACTGTGTCTCACGATACCTACTGTCGATGCTTCCATAGTGATATTTAGTTACATGTTTTGTGAACTTAGACGTATCATTTCACTTCTCTGGGTAACTGTCATTATTTGTAAATGTGAGGCTTAGGCAGGGTCATTTTAGCTCTAAAAATGTCTGATGTCATTTAGGCCACTCCCTCCATTTTCAGAGAAGGACATAAGGCTGAGATGGTGAGTGACCAGAGTCAGCAGCAGGGTCTGGGTTGCGTTTTATATTTTATCTAAGAGCTAAGATTAGAACAGTGTGAACACAAGAGCAAGTGGGCTGGTGACAATTTGTTTGTTTTTTTTCTCATAGCCTTGAATTTGATTCAACAACATAAATTGAGTAATTATGTGTAAAGTTCCGATGCTAGTTACTTGGGAGAATAAAAGTGTGAATAAGACAGGGCCATGCTGCCGTGTGGGCATATAAAATACAGTGGAAAAGATAGGGTAAATGCTAGTTCTAGTATAAGGCATAATACAATAAATACTAAACAGGCTTATGTAATATACCATGAGGGCCCAGAGCAAAAGGAAGTATAAAACATCTTGTTGAAGATATGCCAGATAAGGTGGGAGATGAAGCTGAGAATATAGGTTGAGGCCTGTTTACTTTCTTAGTGCTGCTATAACAGAAATACTACAAGTGGGTTACTGTAATGAACAGAAATTGATTTCCTCACAGTTTAGGAGACCAGAAGTCTGAATTCAGGGCACCACATCTAGAGGGAGGCTTTCTCTCTCTCTGGCTCTGGAGGAAGGTCCTTGTCTCTTTACAGCCTCTGTTCCTCGTTTCCTTGGGATCTTCATGTGGCGTGGCATCTTTCTTTCTCCATTTGTGCTTCCTAAGCCTAGTCTGCTCTTTTTATATCTCAGAAGTGGTTGGCTTAAGACATACCCTACACTGATATGGTCTCAGTAACATAACAAAGAAAACCTTGTTCCCAAATGGGATTACATCTATAAGTATAGGGGTTAGGATTAACAACATGAATTTTGGAGGGGGTGCAATTCAATTCATAACAAGGCCACATCACCTTGAATGCTGGTGTATGGAGCTCAGGCCTTTATTCTTGGCATCAAGAGCCTTTGAAGATTTCTAGTTAGGAAAGGTTATGGTTGGACATATATTTCAGAAAGGTAACCCTATTGGAGAGAGGGCTGAAGGGAGCCAGGGAGGCTACTGTGAGTCCCAGTGGGAGACAATTGGGCTGGAAACTTGGGCAGAAGCAGCAAGAAAGGTGGGGTGGACATAGGAGACAGTCAAAAGGTAAACTCACTAGGACCTGTTCCCTGGCTCTGGAGGATGTGAAACAGAGAGAGAAGTTGATTCTTTAAGTTTTTTTCTGATTTATCAGGAAGGTAGTGGTGCCATTAATCAAGGCAGATGGTTGGGAGAAGGAATGGACTTAGGGTGGGGACAAGGGGAAAGAATGATATGACACTGTTTCATGTTGCCAGGACCATGGGGCAGATGTCAGCTGCCCAGACCCTGGAAGGAGCCCAATGAGATATGAGCAAATATGGAGAATTATACCAGGCTCTTAAATTCTGGTCTGGAATTCAGGAGAGATTAGAGCTAGAGATAACCATGGGTATCTTCCATCAAGAAGTTGTGTCACTGTGGATTAGGTCTGGTTATCTATACCAGAAAACATAAATTAAAAACAAACAAAGGTTGCCATTGAGTAGACTCTGACTCATGGTGACCCCATGTGTGTCAGAGTAAAACTATGCTCCATAGAGTTTTAATGGCTGATTTTTTGGAAGTAGATCACTAGCCCTTTCTTTGAAGATGCCTCTGGTTGCACTTAAACCTCCAACCTTTCAGTTAATATTCAAGTGCTTAGCCATTTACACTACTCATGGACTCCAAGCAACACAATTAACAGTGACTTAAACATCGGAGCTCTGCCTGATCCCCTGGTATCCGCATGTGTTCCCCCCAGGTTAGGTATGCATTTGCCTCTTGCAGTCCGGGCCCCTTGCTCATCATCAGAGGCCTGCTCTTGGGCTGTGGGAGCCACTTGTCCTAAGGCACAGAGACTCCAAAGTACCCTGGCCTCTCTGCTCTTCCCAGCCCTCACCAGTGACTGACTGGTACAGAAGAATGAAAGCCCAGCCTCAGGTCAGGGTACCGTGAGGTATAATGTATACTTCAGAGTTCCTCACAGGATCAGGCTGACATTGTCATCCCTAGAACTTTGCCTGAAATTGTACCCTAATGGACTTCTCCCCCTTTCCTGTCCTGTTTACCCTACCCCCTGCCCCAACACATGCTTATTGCTTTTCCTGAGAGCACTTTCTTAATCAATCACTTGTACATGAATCCTTGTTCAAGGATCAGCTTCCAGGAGACTAACCCAAGACAGAGGTTCATTTTGATCTCAGGTAAATGAAGTCCAGATATAGGCATTCCAGGCCTAGTGTGGCAGGTGCATGGTCAACAAGAACCCAGACTCCTTCTTTCTCTGCTCTGCCCCCATAGTGTGTGTCTTTCTTCAGGTTATCTCATTATCATAAGATGGCTACTCAAGCTCCAGCCATCATGTTCACATTCCAGGAAGTAGGAAAGAAGAAAGGACAAAAGAATGCACTTCCCCACTAAGTGAGCCTCCTTTAAAAAGCTTGGCCAAAAGCCCCTCCCCATGGCCATCTCCTGACCAATGATGTCTGCAAGGGAGACTTGGAAATGTTTGTTTGCTTGTTTTAAATCTGCGCCTATTGCCACCCCAATGATAAAGAGTTCTGTTAGTAATGAAGAAGAGAGGAATGGCTATTGAGCAAGCAGCAAATAGTCCCTGCTATGAAAGTTAAAATCAAAACGGAGCGTGTAGATGATGCCGTTCATGAGCTAAGAACTGAGGAAACAGTTCCTTACAGTTTGTTGTGAAAGATCTGCCATTATGATCGAAAGCCAAGTTCATAAACTAACAGATAAGGATAAGGAGGGGGAAGTATAGCAAAGTGGTTAAGGATATGGGCTCTATATTTAGACCTGGTTTTAAAACTCTTCCCCACCTCTACTCTTTACCCACTGAATAACAATAGGACCTACCTCAAAAGGTAGTTGTAAGAATTTGTTTGGATATTGTATGTGAAACTCTTAGCCTGTACCTAGTATATATTAAAGTTAATTTTGGCCGTTTCATATATGAGGAACACCCATCTGTCAGTGGGGGCTTGTTGTTGCTATGGTGCTGAACAGGTTTCAGCAGAGCTTCCAGACTAAGATGGACTAGGAAGAAAGATCTGATGATCTATTTCTGAAAATCAACCAGTGAAAACCCTGTGGATCCCAATGGTCTGATTTGCAGCTGATCATAGGGATTGGCACAGGGCTGGGCAGTTTCTTTCCATGGTGCATGGGGTTGTCATGAACCGGGACCAACTCGACGGCAGCTAACAACAATATATGAGGAACAGGGGCATCTACTTAGGGACTGTCTTTTTTTAAGAGGTGAATGGAGAAAGAGGAAACAGGGAAGAGGCCTGAAAAGGGAGAAGGAGACTGAGTGGGAGCTTGGAAATTTCAGGGGAGGTGAATTCTTCAAGGACAGTGTGGCGAAGAGTGTCAGATGGTGCCAAGACTGGGAGGATGAGGTCTAAGTCAGTTGACTTCTGTATTTAGGTCACTGGTGATTTTTTTTTTTAAATTTTTTTATTGTACTTTAGATGAAGGTTTACAGAATAAATAGTTTCTCATTAAACAGTCAACACACATATCGTTTTATGACATTGGTTAACAACGTCACGACATGTCAACACTCTCCCTTCTTGACCTTGGAGGACTTTTTTTTTGGTGAAAGTATACATAGCCAAAGTTACAACATTTCATAAGTTTCTACATGTACAATTCAGTGACACTGATTACATTCTTCCAGTTGTGCTGCTATTCTCACTATCCTTTTCCAAAGTATCCCATCACCATTATTTCAACTCACTGCCCCCTAGGCTTCCCATCAAACCTTTTGAGTTGCTGTTGTCAATTTGATCTCACATAGATAATTCTTTTTTTTTTTTTTTGTACCTTACATGAAGGTTTGCAGAACAAAGTTTCTCAATAAACAGTTAGTACACATATTGCCCTATGACAATGGTTAACAACCCCACGACATGTCAACACTGTCCCTTCTCAACCTTGGGTTTCCTATCCCCAGCTTTCAGGTCCCCTCCTGCCTTCTACTCCTTGTCCCGGGACTACTGTGCCTCATTAGTCCCGTTTTATTTTATGAGGCTGTCCAGTCCCCGGCTGAACGATAAACTTCGGGAGTGACTTCACCACTGAGCTAAAAGGGTGTCCGGGGGCCATGCTCTTGGGGTTTCTCCAGTCTGTCAAGTCAGTAAATCTGGTCTTTTTTTTGTGAGTTAGAATTTTGTTCTACATCCTTTTCCAGCTCTGTCCAGGACCCTCTATTGTAGGTCACTGGTGATTTTTGAGAGAATTTTGGTAGTGTGGCTGGGGCAGAACATTTTTATGAAATCAGAAAGGTCAGGTATGATCCTCATTTCATAGATAAAGTACTGTGGTATATGCTTGTTTTTCTTTGAAATTTGTCTAACCCTGCCCTGCCATTCCCCTTCCCCCACTAATTAACGTGAAATCAGAAATGAAATCCAGATACTCTGACTTATGAGGGGTTTGCTGTGAATGCCACCAGCATTTACAAAATTGTGACAAACCCAAATTACAGGCAAATAGTGTCCAAAAAATTCCCCACGTTTTAGAAAAGTTCACCAAGCTCATGTTGGTATCTATGTTTCCTTTAGATCTGTACAGTGAAATTCCCCATGAGCCAAGAACTGAGAAAAAAGTCCTTTAGACTTTGTTGTAAAGAGTCTACTGTTATGATTGAAAGCCAAATCCATAAACAAACAGATAAACTCTTTAATTTTTAAAATTTTTGTAGTGTTGTAGTTTAAATGAAGTTTACATTTCAAGTTAGTCTCCCCAACAAAAATCTATACATACAATGTTATGTGACCCTAATTGCTCTCCCTATACTGTAACAGCACACTCCTCCTTTCCACCCCTGATTCCCCATGTCCATTCAACCAGCTCCTAACCCTCTCTGCCTTCCCATCTCGCCTCTGCACAGAAGCTGCCCGTTTAGTCTCTTGTATCTACCTGAGCTAAGAGGCACACTCCTCACGAGTATCACTTTATATCCCACAGTCCAGTCCAATCCCTGTCTGAAGAGTTGGTCTCGGAAATTGTTTTAGTTCTGAGCTGATAGAGAATCCAGGGGCCATGCTTTCCGGGGTTCCTCCAGTCTCAGTGAGACCATTAAGTCTGGTCTTCTTACTAGAATTTGAGTTCTGCACCTCACCTTTCTCCTGCTCCATCAGGGACTCTCTGTTGTGTTCCCTGTCAGGGTGGTCATTGGTGGTAGCCGGGCACCAACCAGTTCTTCTGGTCTCAGGCTGATGAAGTCTCTGGTTTATGTGGCCCTTTCTGTCCCTTGGGCTACTACTTTCCTTGTGTCTTTGGTGTTCTTCATTCTCCTTTACTCCAGGTGGTTAGGACCAATTGATACATCTAAGATGGCCGCTTGCTAGCTTTTAAGACCTCAGATGCCACTCACCAACGTAAGATACAGAACATTTTCTTAATCAGCTTTGTTAAGCCAGTTGACCTAGATGTCCCCTGAAAGCATGGTCCCCAGATCCTCACCCCTGCTACTCTGTCCCTCAAGGTGTTTGATTGTATTCAGGAAACTTCTTAGCTTTGGTTTAGTCCAGTTGTGCTGACTTCCCTGTAGTGTGTGCTGTCCTTCCCTTCACCTAAGATAATTTTTATCTGCTATCTAGTTGGTAAATAACCCTCTCTCTCCCTCCCTACCATCGTAACCATCAAAGAATGTTTTCTTCTGTGTTTAAACCTTTTCTGGAGTTCTTATAATAGTGGTGTTATACAATATTTATCCTTCTGTGACTGACTAAATTCACTCAGCATAATGCTTTCCAGATTCCTCCATGTTATGTTTCTTGGCTTCGTCGTTGTTCCTTATCGTTGCGTAGTATTCCGTTGTGCGGGTATACCATAATTTGTTTATCCATTCATCCGTTGATGGACACCTAGGTTGTTTCCCTCTTTTTACTATTGTGAACAGTGCTGCAGTGAACATGGGTGTGCATATATCTATTTGTGTGACGTCTTTTATTTCTCTAGGATGTATTCCAAGGACTGAGATAGCTGGATCGTATGATACTTCTATTTCTAGCTTTTAAAGGAAGCGCCAAATCAATCTTCAAAGTGGTTGTACCATTTTACATTCCTACCAACCGTGTTTAAGTGTTCCAGTCTCTCCACAACCTCTCCAGCATTTATTATTTTGTGTTTTTTGGATTAGTGCTAGCCTTGTTGGGGTTAGATGATATCTCATTGTAGTTTTGATCTGCATTTCTCTAATGGCTAATGATCATGAGCATTTCTTCATGTGTCTGTTAGCTGCTTGAATATCTTCTTTGGTGAAGTGCCTGTGCATATCCTTTGCCCATTTTTTAATTGGGTTATTTGTCTTTTTGTTGTTAAGGCTTTGCAGTATCTTGTAGATTTTAGAGATTAGATGCTGATTAGATTTGTTGTAGCCACAAATTTTTTCCCAATCTGTAGGTTGTCTCTTGACTCTTTTGGTGCAGTCTTTTGATGAGCATAAGTGTTTGATTTTTAGGATCTCCCATTTATCTAGTCTCTCCTCTGGTGCTTGTGGATTGTTACTTACGGTTTGTGTAGTGTTTATGCCATGTATTAGGGCTCCTAGCATTGTCCCTATTTTTTCTTCCATGATC
>NW_004443937.1:3825067-3956450 GCF_000243295.1 Trichechus manatus latirostris
TCTGATGTTACTCAATTTATAACCGGAGAACTCCCTTTAGTATTTCTTGTAATTTTGGTTTGGTTTTTGCAAATTCCCTAAACTTCTGTTTATCTGGTAATGCCCTAATTTTGCCATCATATTTGAGAGACAGTTTTGCTGGATATATAATTCTTGGTTGGAAGTTTTTTTCGTTCCAGGCTTTATATGTGTCATCCCATTGCCTTCTTGCTTGCATGGTTTCTGCTGAGTAGTCCGAGCATATTCTTATTGACTCTCCTTTGTAGAGGACTTTTTGTTTATTCCTAGCCGCTCTTTAAATTCTTGCTTTATCTTTGGTTTTAGCAAGTTTGACTATAGTATGTCTTGGTGACTTCTCTTTTTGGAATCTAGCTTATGTGGGGTTCAATGAGCATCTTGGATAGATAGCTTGTTATCTTTTACGATATCAGGGATGTTTTCTGCCAACATATCCCCAACAATTCTCTCTGTATTTTCTGTTATCCCGCCCATTCTAGTACTCCAGTCACTCGTAGGTTATTCCTCTTGATAGAGTCCCATGTATTTCTTAGGGTTTCTTCTTTTTTTTAAAATCCTTTTATCTGATTTTTTCCTCAAATAGGTTGGCATCAAATGCTTTATCTTCAATCTCACTAATTCTGACTTCCATTGCCTCAATTCTGCTCCTATGACTTTCTACTGAGTTGTCAAATTCTGAAATTTTATTGTTAATCTTCTGGATTTCTGATTGCTTTCCCTCTATGGATTCTTGAAGCCTGTTAAATTTGTCACTGTGCTCTTCTCTAATGTTTTTAGTTTCCTCTGTTGCATGTTCTGCATTTTGATTAATTTCCTTTCTAATTTCTTGAAGAGTTCTATATATTAATCTTTTGTATTCTGCCACTGATAATTCCATGAAATTTTCCTCCTCTGGAATATTTCTAGATTCTTTATTTTGGTAGCTTGCTGAAGCCATCATGGATTGTCTCTTTATGGGATTTGATATTGACTGTTGTCTCCAAACCATCAGTAAGTTATTATATTTATTTATTTTATGTTTTCTTACCGTGTCCTAGCTTCTTATTTTGTTTTGATATGCCCAAATAGGCTGCTCGTACGAGCTAGTTTGATTATTGGCACCTTTGAAGCTCTAATGTCCTGTCACCAGGTGGTTAGATCTGTTACTAGGTATTTGAGCTCAGGAGTCCACCCACTCCTCCTGTATGGATTCAGCTCAGGTGTCCAGGTAGATAGCCACCAAGTGTGTGGAGTAGGCTCTCACTTAGAGTCCTAGACAGGCATGGGTGATTGGTGTAGGGACAGGCATCTGGCTGCAGCAGGGGAACACACTCTGAGCAAGGCAGTGGGCTGACAGCCACCTCCGAGTGTCCAGGAGGATGGTGTGTCCCTGTTCCCTAGAGCACGTATGTGGGTGGGTTTTGCAGCCGGACTATGAGCACCTAATGCTGTTGGCTCTAGGGACTAGGGGGCACCTCTTATTCATGGGCCCCTCTCACAGGGGGCTAGGTGGCGTGGGTGGAGCCATCAGTCCTCAGGCCCCTGATATGGGTAGGTGAAGACCCTGCTTAATGGGCAGAGCAGTGTCAAATGACAAGAACCTGCCACTTCACAGCTGAAACAGTTGAAGTTAGAATTCTGATATATACCCTGTTGTACTGCGGTAATGAGGGCCTACGCTGTTAAATGGGCCCACACAAGTCTGTGCAGGGGGAAGGGCACTCAAAGTCTGTGGATCCCTTATGCCTGTGACTAGACAAAGGAGCTGTGCCTACCCTGGATTCCTGGCTTAGGGGAGCTGGCAGTTTATTTTTTCCCGTTTGTTAATTTGTTCACTCTCCAAAGCAGGGAGAATGGCTCCGGGTGTGTGATGGATCCTAGTTCTGACCCAGGGGACTTGGCAATTTCTGAAGCTGGTCAGGGACCCAGTGTAGAGCAGGGAGCCGGGAGGTAAATGGGAGAGAGGTTTTTCCCTAAGGGGGGGTGTTTTTGATCTGTGTGGTATGCCGTACGCAAGTACTTATCTTTCGCCGATTGAAGGCTGCTTCTCACTGGTTCTGGGTGGTCGTGTAGACGCTCTAGTGCTGGGTCCTTCCTGGTGCAGAAAATGCACCTCCCGAGCACCGCTGCTTGCCTGCCTCACCACTCACCCTCTAGCTGATCAGGCCTGAAGGGCTCAGGCTCTCACCGGGTCAGGACTGACAACTCCTCACTGCTTCTGCACCATCTCTCTCTCCCCCTGCCACTCAGTCCTGTTCCTCAACTCTGCCTTTGATATTCAGGGCCCGCAGATTGCCGTATATAATTGATTCACTTCTTTTTTCGGTTCTTTGTTGTAAGAGGTTCCACTGGAAGTGTCTGACTAGTCCACTGTCTTGGCCCTGCCTCCCAGATAAACTTGTTCCATGAGTTTTTAAGTCCTGCTTTTACAATATTACCTTTTAATTACATTTATGGCTACCCTAGATTTCATCATCTTTGATTCCAAAACTGATACTTATTAACTTATTAGTAATCATCTTTTTACTTGTATACCCTGTCCTTGTTTAAACCCACCAACAATTCCATGTTTATTATACAGGGCAAGACAGAAATTACTCTGTGGAGAAAAGGAATGTGGTTGTAATTCACTTTAAAATAAGTTGGCTTTGTATTGTTTCTTTAGGTAAATAAAAGTTATGTAACCTTTTAGAGGCTAATATTCTTAGTGTGTTGATATGTCAGCAGAGGTTTGTGCTTTGCTTATGTTCAGCAAGCATGAGATTTTTGAGCAGTGAGAGTAAATTAGCTCAGAAAGGACTAGAACAAATGAGAGATTAAGTATGTGTCCTGTGTAGAGGGTTCTTTTTACTCACCTCGAGCTGCTTGCTGCCATGCAGAAATATCAGCCCAGTGCTGCCAAATCCCATTTTTTGTCTTTTTAAAAATTTTATTGTGATGAAAAGGATCCCTGGTGGCACAGTGGTTAAGTGCTCAGCTGCTAACCAAACGGTCAGCATTTCAAACCCACCAGCTACTGTGCGGGAGAAAGATGTGGCAGTCTGCTTCAGTAAAGATTACACCCTTGGAAACCCTATGGGGCAGTTCTGCTGTGTCCTGTAGGGTTGCTATGAGGTGAAATTGACTCAATGGCAATGGAATTTTTTTGGTATTGTGATAAAATATATAAAACAAAAATTTTACCATTTTAACTCTTTTTAAGTGTATGATGTATTGGCATTAATTACATTCACCATGTTGTATAGCCACCACCACTATCCATTTCCAAAATTTTTATATCGCCCCAACCAAAACTTAGTGCATTTTCAACAGTAACTCCCCACACTCCTCTTCCCCAGCCTCTGGTAACCACTAACAAACTTTTGTCTCTAGGCATTTGCTTATTCTATATATCTCATATAAGTGGGATCATACAGTAGTTGTCCTTTTACATCTGACTTATTTCACTCGGCGTGATGTTTTCAAGGTTCATCTATGTCATAGCATCTGTTAGTATTTCATTTCCTTTTATTGCAGAATAATACTCCATTTTGTTTATCAATTCATCTTTTGATGGGCACTTGGGTTGTTTCCCCCTTTTGGCTGTTGTGATTAATGCTGTGAATATTGTTGCACAAGTATCTGCTTGAGTCCCTGTTTTCAAGACTTTTGGGTATATACCTAGTAGTACAATTGCTGGGTCATATGGTAATTCTGTGTTTAATATTTTGAGGAACCTTGTTTTTCAACTAAAGGCTGGAAAGGTAGATTTTAATGTAAAATTGCCTGACTTTAAATAGTGGCAATTAATACCAGTCTATTAAAAACACTGAGGAGGCCAGATAGAACATTGTCTGTGAGCTGGACTTAGCCTTAGGGCCACCCACCAGCTGTCAACTTTTGTTTAAAATAATGTGTTTAAGTGAAAAACCCTTAACCCGTTGCCATCAAGTTGATTTTGACTCATAGTGACCCTATAGGACAGAGTAGAACTGCCCCATAGAGTTTCCAAGGATTTGAACTGGTGGATTTGAACTGCTGACCTTTTGGTTAGCAGCCGTAGCGCTTAAGCAATATGCCACCATGGTTTCCTTTGTAAGTGAAGCTATCATTAATTCAATAAACTTGCCCGTATGTGAGAGCAGTAAGCACGGTTTTTGGGTGCTGAGGGATGTGCAGGTGATGAGGATATAGTTTGAGCCCCAGTGGAGCTCAGTGGGGTAGAGAAATGAGACAGTAATACAGGGCCATATGTAAGCTGTAAGGAGCCCTGGTGGCGCAACTGTTAAGCCCTCGGCTGCTAACCAAAAGGTCAGTGCTTTGAACCCACCAGCAGGTCCATGGGAGAAAGACCTGGTGCATCTGCTACCATAAAGATTACAGCCTAGGAAACGCTATGGGGCAGTTCTACTCTGCCCTATAGGATTGTTATGAGTTGAAATTGACTAGACAGCACACAACAACAAGAGCATTATAAGCAGTGGTACAAGAGAGGGAGGATAAAGTGCCTTAGGAATTCCAGGCTAGGAGATGGTTTCTGGCTGGTGTCAGTGAGGAAGAGGAGGAATTTGAGCTTGCTTATGAAGGCAGTGCAGCAAGGGACTGAGATGAGAGAGAGCAAGCTGCATTCACAAAGTAGTCAATGACCTGGTTTAGCTGGATTTAAAGTATGGGGTAGTTGGTATCTGGAGGCTCTGAGCTGGTGTGTGGTCTTGTTTTGCCGCTGCTCCTTGCATGCTGCCCCTTGTAGCTTGGCAGACCATTCCTAGCTGTGTGATGGAAGCCTAAAGTACACTGGGTCACAGTGGTCTCCTCACTTGTTAATCCCTGCACTTGGTTTTGCAAACAGCTGCAGAGACCTGTGCTCTAGGAGGCTGATAGTGTTACCATGGCTCTCAGATCCAGAGAGCCAGCTTGATAAATGGTCCTTGAGCTTGTCTGCTGTGTATTTTGTGACTGATTCCCTGCTGAGTCTTTCCCTCTGGGAGACAGACCTGGCAGGCATTCTCCTGAGCATATTATCTTGATTATCCCCCTTTGTGGCTTTTTTTTCTGTGCCTTGTCAGTAGGGCAAATGGCATGGGCTTTTGACACATATCCAAGATTTGTGTGGCCCTCCATGGCTCTGGGTAGCATAGTCGGCTGAGTTTAAATGCCTCCCAGTGAAAGTTTGCCAAGACCCTTCTCTCCTCCCTGGTTGCAGGGAGCCAAGTCCTCCCTTCTCTGACCTGTCATTGTACTCTTTCTGCACTCATCAGGTAGCTGTGAAACCTCTTTAACTAGAATATGTGATCTTGAAGGCATTAAGGAGGCCTTCTACCCACTTCCACCAGCTATCTGTCAGTTTGTTGTACTGTGGTAGCTTGTGTGTCATTATGATGCTAGAAGCTGTGCCACTGGTATTTCAAATACCAGCAGGTCACCCATGGTGGACAGGTTTCAGCAGAGCTTCCTGACTAAGAGACTAGGAAGGAAGGCTTGGTGATCTGCTTCTGAACATTACCCAGTGAAAACCCTTTGCTTCACAGCAGAATATTGCCGGATATAGCTCTGGAAGATGAGCCCTCCCCCAGGTTGGAAGGCACTAAAAATGCACAATGACTCCAACAGTGGACTCGAGCATATCAGCAATCGTGAAGATGGCAGAGGACTGGGAATTTTTTGTACGTGGGTTCGCCATGAGTCAGAGCCAACTTGATGGCAACTGACAATGATGTACTCACTTGCTTCCCTGGGGTAGTTTTAGGAAACCCTAGTTTGCCTAGACGATTAAAAAATAAAGGCAAAAAAGATGCAGAAAACTCAGTTGTTATATCCCCCTTTAAGACGCTTGCCAAACCAAAACCAAAACCATTGCCTTCTAGTCAATTCTGACTCATAGTGACCCTGTAGGACAGAGTAGAACTGCCCCATAGGGTTTCTGTGGAAGCAGACTGCCACATCTTCCTCCTGTGGGGTGGCTGGTGGGTTTGAACCACTGATTTTTCAGTTAGCAGCCGAGTGCTTCACCACTTCGCCACCAGGGCTCCTAAGACGCTCACAAAGCACATGAATTCAATTAAAGGCTCTGTGAAGTCTTACAATAAAGAAGTTGTTTTAACAATTCTTTACAGCAAGTTTTCCAAAATTATGCCTACGAATTTGGGCTCTGGATTTGGAGTGCCTAGGCTCAGGTGCAGCTTCATGTAAGTTATTTAACTTCCCTGAGCCTCGCTTTCCTCCGAGAACAGGTTCAAGCCTACTGCCATCCTGGTACTTCTGTCTGGCTAATCATGTTTGTCTGTCCTACAGCATAGCTTCCAAGATGAAAGGTCATATTCTAAGTGTGGTCTAATTAGCCAACAGGATCATAACTTAGGAGTTTTTTGTTTCAGTTTTTCTGGCTGTCATGTTTTTGTGCCTTGTGTCACTGGCACATTCACTTGCATCCCTCAGACTCGTTCCCAGGGCACATTTTCCCCACATCACACTTAGGAAATGAGGTGTTGCTCACACACACACAACTTGACCCTTAAACCTGTGTCTAGGTGTTGTGAGGTTTGTTTGGTTCCCTTGCTCTGCCTATTAAGCTCGTTTACTGTTACCTAGTGTTTTCATGCCCTATGCAGCTTCAGTTAGAATGCCTTTTGGAGAAATTTTTTTTGGAATGGGGTATGTCCTCATTTGGAGAATGGTATTAGTAACATTTATTGAGGGTGTTCCATGTGCAAAACATGTAATTTTTACTATAGCCCTTTGCAATAAGTCCCTTATTGTTAGCGCCAGTTTGCTAGGTGAGGATATGAGATCTCAGAGAGAGTAAGTTGCTTAAGGTTACAGAGCTAATAGAAGTAGAGCTGGTCTTGAACCCAGAGACTGTTTGTATCCTTTCTTTCCACAGTTGCAAATCCGTAGCCCATAGGCTGACCCCTGCTTACAATTATGTTTGTTTAACCTGCACAGTGTCTTTAAAACTTGTTGGTTGTCTTAGTTATCTAGTTCTGGTATAACAGAAATACCATAAGTGGATGGCTTCAACAAACAGAAGTTTATTTTGTCAAGTCTAGTAGGCTACAAATCCAAATTCAGGGCGTCAGCTCTAGGGGAAGACTTTCTCTTTCTGTTGGCTCTGGTGGAAGGTCCTCGTCATCAATCTTCCCCTGGACTAGAAGCTTCAAAGGATGTGCCCTGCTCCTGGCCCTACTTTCTTGGTGGTATGAGGTCCCCCTGTCTCTCTGCTCACTTTTCTCTTTTATATCTCAAAAGATATGGGCTTAAAACACAACCTAATCTTGTAGATTGAGTCTTGCCTCATTAACATAACTGCCGATAATCTCACCTCATTAACATCATAGAGGTAGGATTTATAACACACAGGAAAATCACATCAGGTGATGTAATGGCAGCCAGTCACACAATACTGAAAATCGTGGCCTAGCCAAGTTAACACACATTTTTGGGGGACACAATTCAATCCATAAAGCTTAAGTTAGTTGATTTCATCCTTAAAAATTGGATGCTTTCTTATAATAACAAAAATTTCTGGCTTTTTTTGAAACATCAGAAGATTTAGCCACATTGAACCAGCGTTCTCAGATGGCAACAATTGTTAGAAACTGAGTAGCAGCATTCCCCATTGAGGAAAACCCTCTGCAGTTTGCACACATCCCCCCAAATCCTATGGTCCTCGCCTGCTTTTAGTTCTTGACTGGTTGCTATAGGCAGTTGGGTTGTGATGATGTACTTGGTTCATGAAAACTGAGGACAACAGAAATAATGAACTTTGAAATTGGAAACGGTTGAATGAGAGTAATTGGCTGAAGCCCTTACCAACCCCAGACAGTGGTGGTGTTTTTTACAATTAGGTTCGTTAGGGTCTTGACCTTGACTTCCCTGGCCCTAGCAGGAGACCAGTCTACTCTGCACTCAATCAGTCTTAGAGCAGACAGTGTCAGTTTGCATGTAAATACACACTGTTGTAGGTGGTAGATATAGTTGTTTTGTGTTTTTTTTTTTTTAGAATAGTTAAATAGCTTTGATTTTTAGCCTCTAAGTTGAGAGCACTTTCCTGGCATTTGTTAAATATATGTGAATGTTTATGTGTCTTCTGTGTGAAATGATAGTCTTGGGCTGTTTAGCAATTGTAATGTGGAGATTACGGTGTGAAGGGTAGTATTCTGGGAATGTAAAGTTAATGCTGGTAGACACATTCCTCGGAGGAAGGTCAAGATTGTGTCATAGGAGCTCATGTCTATGACTGTTCCTTTAAGACTGATCTGCTACCCAAGGACGAGTTCCACAGAACGTCAGTGGCCGTCAGTGGCCATAACAACGTAGGAATGGAGACATAAGAATAGGAGCGCCACTTAATTTCTTGGTTGGGAGGTACAGCTCATGAAACCACATCTTGATATTGTGGTATTCAGAGAAGTTCTTTCAGTCTTAACAATTTGCATTTATTGCTGACAGAGAATTTGGTCAAAGCTAACTTTACCAAATATGGTGCTTGAAAAGACATTGACAATAAAGAAAAGTGGCCTGGAAATGTCAAATCTCACTGTCTTATGTGTCAACTAAACTAATTTAAAAACAAAAAAAATTTTATTGTGCTGTAGGTGAAAGTTTACAGTACAAGTTAATTTTCTCATTCAAAAATTTATACTCAAATTGTTCTGTGATGTTGACTGCAGTCCCTTCAGTGTGACAGCACTCTCCCCCTTTGTATCCTGGGTTCCCCGTGTCCATTCAGCCAGTTTTCCTGTCCCTTCCTGCCTTCTTGTCTTGCTTTTGGGCATGAGTTGCCCATTTGGTCTCATATACTTGACTGAACTAAGAAGCACATTCCTCACATGTGTTATTTTTTGTTTTATTGGCCTGTCTAATTTTTTATTTTATTTTATTGTGCTTTAGGCAGAAGTTTACAGCTCCAGTTAATTTCTTATTCAAAAATTTATATACATATTGTTTTGTGACATTAGTTGCAATCCCCACATTGTGACAGCACACTCCCCCTTTCCACCCTGGGTTCCCTTTGTTCATTCAACAAGTTCTTGTCCCTTCCTGCCTTTTCATCCTGCTTTTGGACAGGAGCTGCCCATTGGGTCTCACATATCTGATTGAACTGAGAAGTACATTCCTCACCTGTATTATTGTTTGTTTTATAGTCCTGTTTAATCTTTGTCTGAAGAATGGGCTTTGGGAATGGTTTCAGTTCTGGGTTAACAGTGCGTCCGGGGACCATAGTGTTGGGGGTTCCTCCAGTCTGTGTCAGACCATTAAGTCTAGTCTTTTCACGTGAATTTGAATTCTGTTCCACATTTTTCTCCTGCTCTGTCCAGAGCTCTCTTCTGTGTTCCCAGTCAAGGCGGTCACTGGTGGTAGCTGGGCACCATCTAGTTCTTCCAGTCTCAGACTGGTGGAGTCTCTGGTTCATTTGGTCCTTTAGTCCTTCAGGCCAGTATTTTCCTTGTGTCCTTGGTTTTCCTCATTCTCCTTTGCTCTGAGTGGGATGGGACCAATTGATTTATCTTAGATGGCTGCTCGCAAGCCTTTAAGACCCCAGATGCCCCTCACTGAAGTGAAATGTAGAACATTTTCTGTACAAACTATGTTATGCCAGTTGACCTAGATGTCCCCTGAAGGCCTGTCTAGTTTGGCTGGAAGGTGGACTTCAAGAGTGGCTTCAGTTCTGAATTAGCAGGGTTTCCAGGGGCTATAGTCTCGAGGATTCCTGCAGTCTCTGTCAGACCAGCAAGTCTATTCTTTGTTTTGTGAATATGAATTTTGTTCTACATTTTCCTCCCACTTTGTCCGGTCTTGCCAGATATTTTGACTTAAAAGGGCTGTTTGGTGGTAGGCTGTGTTTACAAGGATAAAAAAAAGTGTAAATAAAGGAAACATAGGTCATGATATAAATGAAGAAAGTGACTTTTCTCTTTCTGTAGGATAAATCTATAAAGTTTTTGAGTGGGTCCCAATAGGTTTAATTAGTTCCTTTTTTCTGGGCCCAGGGTTGGTGAAAGGGTCTCTTTGAAAGGAATGCTTAATATATAGAAATGGCAAAGATACGTGGAGGGAGCAGTGCAGCTCATACACTATAGGGACTGCTTTGGAAATATCGGGGTCAGGGGGGCACTGGGATGCTTAGGGTGGGGCACCAGGCCTTCAGTGGAGAACAGGAAGGAAAGGAATAGAGCAAGACAAATGGGACAGCTTCCTCCCTTTGTTATTGGCACCCATTTGCTTTCTCAATTCTCCATGGAGCGGTGGGTCCAAACCAGTGGTGATTGCCCTGCTCAGTCGGCAGTGGTTGCCTTGAACACTATGTGGAGAACGTGCAAGGACAGGGCACTGTTGTGGTCAAACAGTGATGCCTGCAAGGTATGGGGTGACAGGCAGGCAACCAGTCAGCTGTATTTGGCATTCCCGTTTGTCTTAGTTTCCTAGCTGCCATAACAAGATACCACAAAGTGGGTGGCTTTAAAGAACAGAAATTTCCTTTCTCACAGTTCTGGAGGCTAGTCCAAATCAGGGTATCGGCCATGTCAATTCCTTCTGCAAGCTCTGAGAAAGCTTCTCTCCTAGCTTCTGGTGGCAGCCGGCAATCCTTGGCATTTCCTGCCTTGTAGATGGATCCTCATACGGTGTCTTTCTCTTGTGTGTGACTGTTTCTGTGTCTGTTCTCCACTTTTATTAAGACACCACCCAGAAGGGGTTAGGACTAGGATCCACCCTACTCCAGTTTGACTTAGCTGGTAATATCTTCAGTGAAAGACCAGACAAGGTTACCATCACAGGTTTATGGGTTAGCACTTCAACATTTTTTTGGGGGGGTTACAGTTTAATCCTTAACACTGCTCTAGATCATGGGTCTTAATAAGAGGTCTGGCCCACTTAACAGAAAATAAATTACGTCTGGGAAGGTATGCTGGCCATGGCACAGCAGATTTCTCTGGCTTCTTATTCGTTGTGTATTATCCATCCATCTTCCTGCCCTGCCCTGCCCTGCCCATTGGCTTGTCCTATAGATCCTGCAAAGTTCAATTCAGGAGACCTTCTCTGACTGCTTCTCCCATCTCTACCCTGGTGGGTTAGGAACCTCTCTTTGCGCCAAGCTCCCTGGACTTATCTGTTGGCTGTCTCCCTGAGGATACTCAGAGACCAAGTTTCACTGATGTTGTATCTCCAGCATACAGGTGCTTAATAAATGTTTGTTGAATGAAAGAAAAATCACATTATTTCAAGAGAATCATGCTACTTTTTCCTTGTGTAGTGGGAGCTTCTGATGGGAAAAGTTATTTTTCCAGGAGGTCCCTGGCATGACCAACTCCATAAAAACCAAAAAGCCAAACCCATTGCTATCGAGTCGATTCCAACTCATAGCGACCCTATAGGACAGAGTAGAACTTCCCCATAGGGTTTTCAAGGAACGGCTGGGGGATTCAAACGGCTGACCTTTTGGTTAGCAGCTGAGCTCTTAACTACTGTGCCATCAGGGCTCCACCAACCCCATAGCATATGTAATTTCTTTCATGCTACAGTTTCTAGACCTTCTGAATGACTTTTTTTTTAATCATATATGCTACAAAACATGCACCAACTCAGCAATTTCTACATGTATAATTCAGTGACACTGATTACATTCTTCATGTTGTTCAATCATTATTGCTATCCTTTTCTAAATTTTTCCATCACCATTAACATAAACTCAGTGGCCCCTTAACCTCACCCTCCCTTGTTGTTGTTGGCTTGGGCCGTGGAATTGATTCCAGTCATGGTGACCCCATGTGTTACAGAGTAGAACTGAGCTCCATAAGCTTTTCTTGGCTGTAATCTCTACAGAAGCAGATTACAGAAAGCTAGGTGTTTCTTCTATGGTGCCACTGGGTGGGTTCGAACTGCCAACCTTCCATTTCTCACTCCTGGTAACAACTAATAATCTTTGTTTTCTATATATTTGCTTATTTCATATAAGTGAGATCATACCTGAATGCCCTTTTGTAGAAGATTTGACGTATCCTCAGAGGTTCTTAAGTACTGGTGATTTTTCAAACAGCCTGGGCCATGCAAAGTGGCATTTCACTGCCTTTAACTTGGAGAGGTGCTGAGGACATAGAGTTCTAAACAGGGAGGCTTTTGACACAAAGTCCACAGGGATTGTTTGCTTTTCATAGATCTGACTCAGAGCCAAGCACCCTCTCTCATTTTTGATGGACTTCTGTCTGTTGTATTTCTTATTTGACAAGTCCATCTATCCATTTCCTACTCTCTAGAATATATTCTAAGAATATGTCTCTTAAGTTTTTGGTGCTGTTAGGTGCCGTCAAGTCCGTTCCAACTCATAGCAACCCTATGTACAACAGAATGAAATCTCTAAGGGAGATTGGCAAATTGGACCAGGTTACATGTGTAGCTGACTTTTCTTTCTGTTTTTAATTAGGACTTAATGAAAAAACATATTTGTTTTGAACTTAGTCAATACTTGCTTGCCTTTTATAAACATTTTGTAACTGAAAATAAATGTTGTAGGTGATTTTTAAAACTTTTTATTATTTAAAATGTTAAGCATATATAAAAGTAGAATAGTAATGTAATGAACCTCAATACCACCTTTAACAATTACCAATACATGGCCAATCTTGTTTCCCCGATTATTTTGAAGCAAATATCAGACATCTTACCATTTCATTAGAGTACTATTTATAGCCGCTGCGTGTTAATGTTATAGAGCTGTTTGGGTAGAACAGGGAATCAGGGGAAAAAGCCTCGCTGTGCCACAGTCCCTCTGGGCACTTGGCTCTTGGCCAGGGAATGCTCATTGCTCTGAGTGCCCTGTGGGTGACGCAAATCACCAAGGCCACATAGGAACCAGTGATGTAATCACTCTCTTCCGTCTTTCCTCCTCTCCATCATAAACCAGCAACCCCCCAACTGAAACCCCTGACAAAACAAGAGCATGTTTTTCCAGAGATGGAAATCAGACACTATTGTTAACTCTTTACATGAAAGGACATTTTCTTTTCATCAGCAGCAAGATCATCGTCTTTCTCATGAGAACAACTAGTATGTATTTCATTTTCATTGTTTATTGAGGTACATATATATATAGATATATGTATATATACCCACATATACCCATTACTGTTGAGTCGATTCTGACTCATGGCAACCGCATGTTTTAGAGTAGAACTGTGCTTCATAGGGTTTTCAATTGCTGTAATCCTATAGAAGGAGCCTTGGTTAGTGCAGTGGTTAAGCGCTCAGCTGCTAACCGAAGGGTTGGTAGTAACTGAAAGGTTGGTGGTTTGAACTCACAAGCCACTGTGCAGGAGAAAGATGTAGCAGTCTGCTTCTATAACGATTACAGCCTTGGAAACCCTGTGGGGCAGTTCTACCCAGTCCTGTAGGGTCGCTATGAGTTGGAATCGACTTAATGGCACTGGGTAATCATATGGAAATAGATTGCCAGGCCTTTCTTCTGCAGTGCCACTTGGTGGATTTAAACTTCCAATCTTTTGGTTAGTAGTCAAGCTCAAACCGTTTGTGCCACTGAAGAAGATATGAAGAAGTACACAAAGAGGTATATGTATGCGTATACAATAGTGCACAACCTTCAGTGTGGAGCTCAATGAAGCTTTACATACACATATACCCACATGACTCCCACCCAGATTGAAATAGAGAACATTTCTAGTCCCCAGAAAGCACTACTTCCCAGAAAATTCCCATCCCCCATCCCAACAAATGTACTCACTTTTTCCACCATAGGTTAGTTTTGCCTGTTCTTGAACGTCGTATAAATTCAGTGTAAATGGACTTTTTAATTTTTTTTTCTTTTGGTCTGGCTTGTTTCACTAAAATTAATGTCTGTGAAATCCATCCATGTTGTTGTGTGTAACAATAGTTTGTTTTTCATTGTGTGTAAACAGACACACACAAAAAACAAACCCGTTGCTGTTGAGTCAATTCCGACTCATGGCAACCCTACGCACATCAGGGTAGAATGTTCCATAGGGTTTTCTTGGTTGTAATCTTTACAGAAGCAGATCACCAGTCCTTTCTTCTGTGGTGTCTCTGGGTGGGTTTGAACTGCCAACCTTTAGGTTAGTAGTCAAGTGCAAACTGTTTGCACCACCCAGGGACTCCCATTCCGTGTATGTGAATTTATAATTATATTCCATTATATGAATATGCAATTTGTTCTATCGTATGAATGTACAATTTGTTTATCCATTCTACAGTAGCAGCTAGTATTTACTTAGTGTTTACTCTGTGCCAAGATCTGTACTAATTACTTCAACTGAAATATTTAATCTTTTAAGGTAATTTGTAGTTTGTCATTGTGGCTATTGCCTAATATATAGGCAATAAACTAAAATTTATTGAGGTTGGATAATTTCCCTGAGATCACACAATAGCATGTGATGGAGATGGATTCAAACCCAGTCAGCCAGATTGCAGGTCAGTGTTCAACTTTAGCACTTCCACATCTGAAGTTTCTATAGGTTACGTGGTGTGGAAAGCAAGTTTTCCCATGCTTCATAGGATCCCAGGGCTCTGTGGTTCCTCACCACTGTTTTTATAGAGGAAGACAAGTGGACACAGAGTTTCTGTAATCTGGCCAAGGCTGCTCAGCTAGTGAGTGGCGGAGCCAGGGCTGGAATCGGGTTTTCAGATTCCCTGTCTCATATTCTTCCTGTGTTCTCTTTAGTAATGGTGAAAGCCTTCTTCTTTCTTTCTTTTTTTTTAATTTCCTTTGCCAGCAGAGCGAAATACAGTTGATCTTCATTATTCCTGGATCCCGTATTTGCGAATTCACCTGCTTGCTGGAATTTATTTGTAACCCCAAAAACAATGTTTGCAGCGTTTTCATGTCATTTGCAGACATGCGCAGAGTGGCAAAAAATGTGCCCAGCATGCACAGCTTTCGTACTGTAAATAAGTATCCTTTCCACGGTGTATTTAGTGGCACAGTTTTTGCATTTTTATGCTTTTTGTTGGTGATTTCACTGTTTAAAATGTCCCCTCTACATAGTGCTGAAGCACTGTCTACTCTTCCTAAGTGCAAGAAGGCTGTGATGTGCCTCACAGAGAAGACCCTTGTGTTAGATAACTCATGTGCTGTTGGCCACGAGTTTAATGTTCATGAATCAACAATACGTATTAAATAAGTTGCCTTTAAACAGAAACACACATAAAACAAGGTTATATGGTGACAAAATGGTTAAGAACCATGGATGCTAACCAAAAGAAAAGAAAAGGTAGGCAGTTTGAATCTACCAGCTGCTCCTTGGAAACCCTATGGGGCAGTTCTACTCTGTCCTATAGGGTCGCTATGAGTTGAATTGACTCGATGACAACGGGTTTGGTTTTTTGGTTTATATATTGATAGGTTGATGAAAGTGTTGTGATCAGAGGCTCACAGGAACCTAACCCTGTAATTCCCCTAGGGACAGTGGTTTACTATTTGCTGATTCAGTTGTTTGTGGTGACTTTACAGAACATAGCTACCATGAATAACTAGAACTAACTGTGTGTTTTATTGCTGTACAAGTCAGTCAAGGCTTTTGATTACAAACTAACATAAACCGAAAAAATAAACTATTGGAAGAATATCAGATAGCTCACAGAATTAATAAGAAGGCTGGGGAACCAGGCTCAGAAAATGGGCAGGGGCTAAGGGAGGCTTAGCAGCACAGCCAGCTTCATGCTTAGGAACTCTTTGGAAGGGGGCTGACCTCTGTCCCCGTGACCCCTCATCCCTCGTGTTCACGCCAGCTACCACAGGTAATCTGTAGCTGGCCCTGCGTCTCTGCATTAGTTTCTCCAGGTGCAGAGGCAAGAGTATCGATTGTCCAAGCATAGGCAAGTGTCTGGGTTCAGGCTTCTGGGTGGAAGGACCTTTTGGCTCCTTTTGTCTTCCACAGCAGGCAGAGGCCTTACCTTTGCAACTAATTTGTTACTGCTCTTCTCTGAGTTAAAGCTGATCCATATACAGTAATCCTTGCAAATTGGTAAGTAGAAATTTAATTGGCTGAGCGTTAGCTTAGGTCACAAAGGATGTTTCTACCTACATTTCAGTTTCTGAACATGTTTGTGAATTTTGATGCTGCAAACAGGAAAGGTGATTAGAGGCTGAGGGCAGAAGCCTTGGGTGTTGTCAGCTAGTTTTCTATGTGGAAAAAACATCTGGTCATCTGAAGTGGGAAAAAAAATTACCTCTTTGTCCTGTCTCCTGATAACAATGCTTTGTTTTTGCAGACAGGTAATAGAAGATTTATTTGGCAATCACAATCGGAAAATGTCACTTAACTTCAAAAGTCTACTGTCAATGGCTTGGGAAATGTGATTAGCATGCGACAGGCATAACAAGGTTTTACTAGTTTCCTCTTACAGTGAGCTGGAGTTAATTACTTGTTCATGGATGGTTTTTGTTGCAAATGTGACTAGGTTTTCTTTTGCTAACTGCCATTTTAGGTTATCCTTCTACTTTGAGTATCCATTTATTTATTCATTGAACCCTATATTATTGAATATACTGGGGACAGAATGATAAATAAAGCAGATAACACCCATTCTTATGAAGCTTACAGAGTCCCTGCATGGTGCAAACAATGCCCTCGGCTGCTGACTAAAAGGTTGGAGGTTTGAGTCCACCCAGAACAACCTTGGAAGAAAGGTCTGGTAATCTACTTTTGAAAAACCAGCCACTGAAAACCCTCTGGAGCACAGTTCTACTCTGACACACATAGGGTTGCCCTGAGTTGGAATTGATTCGATGATAACTGGTATGAGCCTTATAGAACTTTTGATTTGGGAGAATCCTTAAAATGTGGATTGTTTTACATTTCCCTTTCATTAATTCTTTTAAGTCTTATCCCCCTGAGTGGGGAACTAACACACCATCCCTTCTCTTCATTAATCACGTTGTCTTTTCCTTCCAAAATTTTTATTCTGTTGCCTCTTATCCTTTTCAGAAAAGACAGAATATAAATGATTAACACTTAAATTTTCAGTATTTATAGCTTATATAAGTCTTCCCTTGCTCTCTTCCTATTTAAAATTACATTTATATATGCTGGCTGAATGAAGAATTTTTAAAGATGGTAGCCTATTCATTGTTTGTCCTTTCAGTCAATAAGGTGGTGTCTTAGTTATCTACTGCTGCTGTAACAGAAATACCACAAGTGGGTGGCTTTAACAAACAAAAAATCTATTTTCTCACAGTTCGGGAGACTAGAAGTCCGAATTCAGGGCACTGGCTCTAGGGGAAGGCTTTTTCTGTCTGTTGACTCTGGGGAAAGGTTTTTGTCTCTTCACCTTCTGTTCCTCGGTTCCTTGGTGACCTTCATGTGTCGTGTATCTTCCCTTCTGTTTGTGCTTCTGTCTCTGTGCCTAATCTGCTCTCTTTATATCTCAGGTGATTGGTTTAAGACACAGCCTATACAGATATAGTTTTATTAATATAACAAAGAAAACCCTATTCCCAGATGGAATTATATCTACATGTGTACCAAATCCAAACTAAACCCGTTGCGGTTGAGTTGATTCTGACTCATAGCAACCCTGTAGGACAGAGTAGAACTCCCCCATAGGGTTTCCAAGGAGCAGCAGGTGGATTTGAACTGGCGACCTTCTGGTTAGCAGCCAAACGCTTAACCACTGCGCCACCAGGGCCCCATCCACATGTATAGGGTCTAGGATTTACAACACGTTTTTGGGGGACACAATCCAATCCATAGCAGATGGATTTGAGCTCTTCAAATCTACCTCATTTTCACTAACTTCTGTGGGAAGGGACTGTGTCCCTGTGTAACTCCTGCCAATGGACAGGGGATAAGAGAGAGCGAAATGGATATTTGGTGGCTTAAAGGATAGGCTGTCACAGAGATTGGCTATGTGCTCTGCAAACTCATTTCTTCTTCCTGGGCTCACAGCTGAACTACATGTCTTAGCTCCTTTGTGTCACGGTGGGGCCATGAGATTGGTTATTCCCAGTGACATGGCAAGTTTCCAGGCTGTCTGAGTTCCCCAGTATTGCTGTAACAGAAATACCACAAGTGAGTGGCTTTAAAGAACAGAAATTGATGTTGTCACAGTTCTGGAGGTTAAAGTTCAAATTAGGGTCTTGGCCCTGTCGATTCCTTCCTTATTGATAGCCCTAGGCACTCCTTGGTTCTTGGTAACCTTCACATGGCATCTGACTTTACCAGTATGTGCATCTCTTTATGTCTAATTTGCTCTTTTTATAACTCAAAAATGACCAGGTTTAGGACATACCCTGTACTGATCTGACCTCATTAATAAAACAAAGAAAACCCTATTTCCAAGCAGAATTAGATCCACAGGTATGTTGTTGTTGTTAGGTGCTGTGGAGTTGGTTGCGACTCATAGCAACCCTACGTACAACAGAGCGAAACCCTGCCTGGTCCTGCACCATGCTCACGGTTGTTGCTGTGTTTGAGCTCATTGTAGCCGCTGTATCAATCCATCTCATTAAGGGTCTTCCTCTCTTTTGCTGACTCTCTACCAAGCATGATGTCCTTCTCCAGGGACTGGTTCCTTCTGATAACATGCCCACAGTACGTGAGACAAAATCTAGCCATCCTCCCTTCTAAGGAGCATTCTGGCTATACATATTTTGAGGGACACAATTCAATCTGTAACACAGGCCGTTGCGATTAAAATCCGATGTGCCTTCTCTTCGTCACCTTCTTCCCCAGAACACGCTCCCCCACGTCCTCTTATCCTCTGTGCGAGAATGTCTTTGGAATGTATGCTCACTGGCAGAATTGCTGGATTGTAGCTTATGTATATGAGTCTCCTTGATTTGACTAGTGCCGGGTTGCCCTCCGGAATAGCTGCACCAGTCTGTGTGCCTGTCAGCAGGGCAGAAAGGTATCTAGATCCCCAGCTTGTGGCCTTTTGTCAGTCTGTAGTCGTAAAGTGATACCTCAGTAAAACACAGTGATTGAGGAAAAAGGGTAGTTTAGATTTTTAAAATATTTTTGTTGATACATGCATGTCCTTTAGAAAGTCAGTTATTATAGCATAAACAATAAAAATAACAGCCCTTTGTCTGATACCTTATGCCTTCCCACTTTCTGGAGGCAACAATTTCAAATATTTTTAACATTTTCTTCTAGTTTCTACCACTGTATTTCTAGATGATGTATGTCTCTTGGTGTCTGTAGATTAATCTGTTTTAAATATCATCTGTTGACTTCCTGTTATTATAGATGAGGTTGGCATTCTAATACTTCCTGCTTCTCCTCCATTCGCCTGTTAGTTATATCCCATTTTGTTTTGTTAAACTAATATTCAGTCTTTTATGACTATGTAAATATTGTTCATGGTTGACCCAAAAGACACACTAGATTTTAGTATGCAACTTTTCCCTGGAGTGAGTCTTATTTTTCTTTATTTGCATAGCTCTTTTGTAGCATTTACTGAGCCTCCTCCCTCTGAAAGCTTCAGTATGTTTTCCATGTGCCAGGAGGATAGGATCATCTGTCACTTCTGTCCCTTGCCAGTACCCTTTGCCCCTGGAGCCCTAGTCTCTGCTCCAGTTTGGAAGGTGACATGCCCTGCTCAATGTCTTTGTGGGACTGCTTCACCACATCTGCTTGTGACACTGTTGACCAGAATCAAGCATACCATCTCCTTCAACAGAACAAGGGGTGGCATTTGAGCTGGGCCAGGGTAACCTCTTTGAAGATTAACTGTCTTTTAAAAAGGTTTTCTGCTCTGTTGGGTAGAGTACATTTTCCAGAATCTTCCTAAAGTAGACTGTATGGGAAGAAAATTTGAAACTTGACTTTATTCTACTCTCATACCTGATTGTTAATTTAGCCCGCTTCAGAATTCCAGGTTGCAAATTATTTTCATTCAGTATTTTGGAGACACTGTTCCTTTGTATTTGAGCTTGCTATGAGAAAGTCTGATGTTCTGTTCTTCCTGGACTTTTAATGGAGCCATTTTTTTTCTTGCTGGAAGCTTTTGGGGTCTTCTTCTTGTCCTCATTATTCTGACATTTTACAATGATGTGGAAGGGTCCTTTTTTCTTACCTTATGCTGGCGAGTTAGTGGGTTTTTTTAGCCTGGAGAGTCAGCTCCTCCAGTTCTAGGATATTTTCTTTAATAATTTCTCCACCTCATTTTCTTTTTCTGAAATTCCTTTTAGATATTGGAGCTCTGGGTTGATCTGCTAATTCCTCCACTTCCCTTCACTCCCTTTCTTCCTTTCTTTCCTCCCCACTTCCTTCCCTCTTCTGCCTTCCTTCCTTCCGTGGCCCTCTTTCCTTCTCTCCCCGCCATCCTCTCCCTTCCCTTTCTGTCTTTGATTTTTGTTTGTCTTTTTACTTTCTGGGAAAGTTTCTCAACTTAGCTTCCAACACTTACTGAGTTTAAAAATTTTAGTCATTCTGTTTTAAATGTCTCAGAGTTTTTATGTTGTCCTGTTTTAAAGTACTATTCTGTTGTTGCTTTAGGGTTATAATTTCTAATCTTATATCTCTGAGGATGTTAATTATAACTTTTGTTACTGTTTTGTTTCTTATTTCTTCTGTGCCTTACATTGTCTCTGCTTCTTCAGAGTTACTTTTGTCTGTTGTTTAGTATCTGTCTTCATTGTTGGAAGATTTCATCAAATGACTGTTGATCCTTGGTTGTCGATTCAGATTGAGGAGTGAGGCCCCAAGGAGCCGTTGAAACTCTGCAGTAGGGCTTGTGGAATGGTGCGTTTCTTTCTGTCTGAAGTGGAAAACTATATTTTTCATGAGAGAACTTGAGGGTAAGGTTCTTCTCTGGGGCCTTTATGTTTTTCTTCAGAAGGATCCTGTAGGTCAGGGGTCAGCAGACTTTTTCTGTTAAGGACCAGACAGTAAATATTTTAGGCTTTGTGAGACAAGAGACAAAATTGAGGATATTTTATAAGAGGAGAGAAAACAAATTTCCACAAATTTTTTTGTTGACCAAATTCAAACTTTATGTTTGGACACTGAAATATGAATTTCCCATAATTTTTAAGTGTCATGAAATACTACTCTTTAAAATTTTTCTCCAACTATCTGAAAATGTACAAATTACTCTTAGCTTTAGTCCATATAAAAATAGGCTGTGGGATGAGTTTGGCACCCAGGCTGTAGTTTGCAGACCCCTGCTCTAAGGATATACCTGGTAGCATAGAGGCTGGTTGGGGTGGAATGTTCACATTCTACCATCCTGTGTGTAGATTTTAATTTAATCTCCTTTTATTTCAGCTCCTCAGCCCTGCATGCCTTTATTGTAGTTGGTATCCAACTGTAGAGCCTCTGTGGTTTATGTTCTCCAAAGATTCAGTCTCCTGCAAGGGTGGAGAAGGGATTATTGTCTTGACTGTATGGAATAGGGTGAACATGGGGGTCTAACTCCTTTTTCTTGTGTTTTCAACCAATCTCCCAGCTGTAGCTTCCTCACTTCACTCCTGCCACCCTGGATGCCGGGAGTCTCTGGTTCCAGAGCCTTCTTGGGGTTCTACAGAGCAAACCAGCTTGCTTCTTATTGCAGACACGTAGGCTTTACTTTCCTCCATCCATCAAGTCATGTTCCATCCCTCCATCCTCTGCCCATCTTCATTTATTGTAACTTGGTTTCATAGAAAATAGAGGTTTTTTTTTTTTTTTTTTTGGTTTGTTTATTTTCCTTTTTTTTTTAGGGGAGTTTGGGAGGAAAAAGGAACAGAAAGGTCTTTCTTCTGCCCTGTGAAAACTTGAAATCAAATTCAGGCTTTTACAAGCCTCCAGTTAGCATATTCCTTAGATTTGGATAGGTTCCAAAGTCACAGATGGACAGCTACATTTTTTTTGTAATATTGTCTTCCTCAGCTTGCTTCTCCAACTCCCCATCCTTCTTCTTCTCCTTTGATCTCCTCCCCCGCCCCCCGCCAAGTAACTGAGTGTTCTACGTTTTCAACCTACTCAGCACTTCAGCTTGAGTTTCATAGGCATCTCAAACACAGCATAGCCAAGATGAAATTTTTGATTTCTACCCCTCTTCCCCAAACTGAATGGCAATGGGTTTTTTATGGGTTCCCCACACTGACCTCTCCTCAGTCTTCCCTTTCTTACCAGGCACCATCATCTGTAAGAATGCTCCTTTAGAAACAAGTCAGACCAGGTTCTTTTGATTAAGCCCATTAGTAACTTCCCACTGCTCTTAGAATGGATTCAGATATCTCTCAATATGACCTACAACCCTGCATGATGCAACCTCTGGTAGCTTCTCCAGCCCACCTCCTGTAACTCGCTCTTGCCCACTACTCTTCAGTCCTTCTTTCTTTTCTTCTTTTAAGAGGCTTTATCTCTGGGTTTTTGTCGAGGCTGACTCCTTCTCATTCTTCAGCTCTCTGTTGAGATGCCACTGTCCCCAAGATGCCTTTCCTAATGACCCTGTATAGAAGGCTACGTCTCCATCTCAGTCATACTGTCCCAATCTGTAATGCTTGCCTCCATAGTACTTTTAACTTGCTGTAATTCAACTTGTATATTTAGCTAGTTTGCCTCAGTCACTAGGATTGTATTAAGAAGTATGTGTGTCTGGTTCACTGTTGTATTTTCATCACCTAGTACTGTGCTCAGCATACAGCAGGCACTTGAACAAATAGTAGTTGAATCCATGAATAGACTCCTGGAAGGCAGAGCCTCAAGTGATCTCAAAGGACATGCCCGCCATTGCTTCTGGAGACCTAGGGATTATAACATCTTTAAATCTCTAACGCCACCACCCGCACTGTGGTGGCTTGCGTGTTGCTGTGATTGTGGAAGCTGTGCCACTGGTATCTCAAATATCAGGAGGGTCACCCATGATGGACAGGTTTCTGTACAGCTTCCAGACTAAGACAGACTAGGAAAGAAGGCCTGGTGATCTGCTTCCAAAAATTAGCCAGTGAAAACCGTATGGATCACAACAGAATATTGTCCAGTATAATGCTGAAAGATGAGCCCCCTAGATTGGAAGGCACTCAAAATACACAATGGCTGCAACAATAGACTTGAGCATACCAACTATTGTGAAGATGGCACAGGACCGGGCAATGTTTCATTTTGTTGTACATGGAGTCGACATGTGTTGGAGCCAACTAGATGGCAACTAACAACAACAAATCACTAATTCAGCAACAATTATGTGCTTCCACTCTGGGGTAGAAGCAGACCCTGGGGTTACTAGAGTGTACCAAACAGACTATGAGTCGGAATTAACCCAATGCCAACTGGTTTGATTTTTGGTTCAGGGACCTTACACTTTAGAATTTAAAACTCTAGAGATGAGGAGTATGGTATTCAGCTATTCTTCTGGCAGCCTTTAATCTCTTAGCTGCTCTTTTTTGCTTTTCCACTTTCCTTTGACCCCACCCCAGTTGGCTCTGAGCACTCCTATGGCTCCTCTTGCTCCCATCTGCTCTTAACCATGCGCCATAAATCCTAATTTGATAGTTAATTCATCTGCTAAGCAGTTGAGCTTTCCCCCTCCAACCAAAGCTCTGGAATGTTAAATAAGGGCAGATTAGGTGTGGTCTCTTCTCTCTGGTTTCTATCCCATACAGCCATTTAACACTTAACCCAACCCCTCTATTCAGCTGAATTCTCCTTTGCTAACCCAATGTGGCATATGCCAAAACTTAGACATATTCCAAACTGATTTTTTGAAAGCTTAGTTTACTTTATCCCTCCAAAGCCTAAAATACCTCGTCACACAAGATATTCTTTGTGGCTTTTGTTTGGGGGAGAGACCAAACCACAGTGTGTATGTGTATGTATACACTCATATATTTAACCCCCACCCCATGTGTATTATAGCCCTGGTGGCACAGTGGTTAAAGTGCTTGGCTGCTACCCGAAAGGTGGGCAGTTCAACCCCACCAGTTGCTCCATGGGGGAAAGATGTGGCAGTCTGCTTCCATAAAGATTTACAGCCTTGGAAACACTATGGGGCAGTTCTACTCTGTCCTACAGGGTTGCTGTGAGTCAGAATGGACTCGACAGCAGTGGGTAATGTATATTATATCTATTCTTCTGCTGGATTTCCTGTATTTGTATATTTCTATACTTAGCACAGTATTGGGATCCAGCGGAACTTTAATTTGTCCTGCTGTGCCATCCAAATACCAAAGGACAATGTGAAGCAGCTGAATTGCAGAATTTGGAAGATTACTTAACATCACATTTGAATTGCTTAATTTAATTTTTTCTTTGAATCAGTTGCTAAGCAGCTGGGAAAACAGGGAAAAACCAGCAAGGCTAATTTGGTTCTGTTACTAGTATGTTAACATCTGATATATTTACATAGACAGTTGGTTGTAAATACACTTAGTCCAATGCAATTCTCAGTTTCGCCCAAGGGAAATAATTGGGGTGGAAGGTATAGCAAGGCTTTGGTTGGATTGGCCGTGCTTAAATCTCCGCTTTCACCGTTGGTGAGTGTAAAGTTATCTGAAGTGTGGAGCCTGTGTTGTAGCCCATTTTTCAAGTGAGGACTTGACTTGGTCATACTGTGAAGCTGGAAAGTGGTGCTTTCCATTGCTTGTGGTCCCTCAGCAGCATAGAATCAGCCTGATTGTTCCCCAAATCGACTTAAAACAATTTTTTTTAAATGAACTATGTTAGAGGGGAAAAATAGGCCATTTTACTCTCAATGTCTTCTTATTTATGAAATTTGAAATTATGAGCCCCATTTGGTCCACAAACTAAGTAATGTGTCAAATGTTACTACAGGTGACTTAAATGTTTCGAATGCTTTTTTTGTTTTTAAGTTGTGCTTATCAAGGAAGTCACCCTGACCTAGCCCAGATGTCACCATCTGTCCTGTGTCAAAGATAGTCCATTTAATGCTGGCCAACAGGCTCGTGGTGTGTGTGATTGTTTATGAGGTGAATGGAGAGTTCACATCCATCAAGCTGGTAGATAAAGCACATCTTCCGCAATGATGTCATAAAGTTGCCACTGATGTAGTAAACGACAGTGACCTGTGCCTTCCTTAAGAGTTGGAGAGAGCAGCTCTATCTGTTAAACTTATTTCCTGGTCTGTCGTTTGTTCTCTAAAGACCATAGTCTGTGTCTTTCATGTACAATAAAAACTTACTTTAAGTCGACAAATCTTTAAGAGTCTTGATAAAGATTGATATCATTGATCTTATATTTACTTAAAAGGAGCCCTGGTGGTGCCGTGGTTAAGCACTTGGCTGCTAACCAAAAGGTCGGTAGTTCGAACCCACCAGCTGTTCTGTGTGAGAAAAGACCTGGCATTTTGCTCTCATAAATATTACAGCCTAGGAAACCCTATGGAGCAGTTCTACTCTGTCACATGCGGTTGCTATGATTGGAATCGACTTGACGGCACACAGCAACAACCACAGATTTATAACTGCCTATGGCTATGTAGAAATATTGAGTGAAGAAGGAGATTGTAGAAATGGGGAAAGTACCTTTTACTTCTACAATTAAAGGATTTTTTTTTTCCTAAATAATGTTAACTTTTTGTGTGTTTAGTACATGGTACAAATTTGTTGATCCCGACTAGAGGAAAGGCTGACCTGAATTAGAGGAAAGTCTTAATGTTTATGTACTTGACGACAATAAGAGTTTTTCTTACTTTGAGACAGTTATTAGGCTAGGACAATAATTTAGATATTTACCTATTCAAGGTCCTTTAAATGAGTCTGTTTTTAATAATTGAAAAATAATACACAGTAGATTAAATTCCCTGAAAAGCCTGTTCTGAACTACTTTCAGGGTTTAATTTTTCTGAATTTGAGTATTCATTCCAAATTTTTAAAAAAAGTAAAAAAAAAAAAAATTTCTTAGTTGAAGGTTTACAGAGCAAACTAGTTTCTCATTAAACAATTAATACACATATTGTTTTGTGATATTGGTTGCCAACCCCACGACGTGTCAACACACTCCCCTTTTCGACCTTGGGTTCGCCATTATCAGCTTTCCTGTCCCCTCCTGCCTTCTTATCCTTGTCCCTGGGCTAGTGTGCTCATTAGTATCTAATTTTGTTTTATGGGCCTGTCTAATCTTTGACTGAAGGGTGAACCTCAGGAGTGACTTCATTACTGAGATATAAGGGTGTCTGGGGGCCATACTCTTGGGGTTTCTCCAGTCTCTGTCAGACCGGTAAGTCTGGTCTTTTTTTGTGTGTGTGTGAGTTAGAGTTTTGTTCTATATTTTTCTTCAGCTCTGTCTGGGACCCTCTATTGTGATCCCTGTCAGAGCAGTCATTGTTGGTAGCTGGACACCATCTAGTTGTGCTGGACTCAGTCTGGTGGAGGCTGTGGAACTTTTGGTCCGTTAGTTCTTTAGACAAATCTTTCCCTTGTATCTTTGGTTTTCTTCATTCTCTCTTGCTCCAGATGGAGTGAGACCAGTGGAGTATCTTAGATGGCTGCTCACAGGCTTTTTTTTTTTTTTTAAATTGTACTTCAGGTAAAGGCTTACAGAACAAATAGTTTCTCATGAAACAGTGGTACACGTATTGTTTTATGACATTGGTTAACAACCCCACAACATGTCAACCCTCTCCCTTCTCGACCTTTTTTTTTTTTGGGGTGAAAGCATACATAGCCAAAGATACACCATTTCAAAAATTTGTACATGCACAGTTCAGTGACGTTGACTACGCTCTTCCAATTGTGCTCCTATTCTCACTTTAGATGAAGGCTTACAGAACAAAATAGTTTCTCATTTAACAGTTACTACACATGTTGCCGTATGACAATGGTTAACAACCTCACAACACATCAACACTATCCTTACTCAACCTTGGGTTCCCTATCACCAGCTTCTCTGTCCCCTTCTGCCTTCTGGCCCTTGTCCCTGGACTGCTGTAGCTCATTAGTCCCATTTTGTTTTATGGGGCAGTCCACTCCCAGGATGAACGGTGAACCTCGGAGATGACTTCACCGCTGAGCTAAAAGGGTGTTTGGGGGCCATACACTCAGGGTTTCTCCAGTCTCCTTTAGGCCAGTAAATCTGGTCTTTTTTTTTTTGTGAGTTAGAATTTTGTTCTACATCCTTCTCCAGCTCTGTCCAGAACCCTCTGTTGTGATCCTGGTCAGAGCAGTCAGTGGTGGTAGCCGGGCACCATCTAGCTGTACTGGACTCAGTCTCGTGAAGGCCTTGGTAGCTGTGGTCCATTAGTCCTTCGGACTAATCTTTTCCTTGTATCCTGTTCTTTTCATTCTCCCTTGCTCCCGAAGGGATGAGACCAGTGGAATATCTTAGATGGCTGCTCACAGGCTTTTAAGACCCCAGACACTACTCACCAAGGTAGAATATAGAACATTTTCTTTGTAAATTGTGTTATGCCAGTTGAGCTAGATGTTCCCCAAGACCATGGTCGCCACAGCCCTCAGCCCAGTAATTGGGTACCTCAGGGAGTTTGGATGTGTCTATGGAGCTTCCATGACCTTGCCTTGGACAAGTTGTGCTGGCTTCCCTAGTATTGTGTATTGTCTTACCCTTCACCAAAATTACCACTTATCTATTGTCTATTTAGTGTTTTTTCCTCCCCACCTCTCCCCTCCCTTGTAACCATCAAAGATTGTTGCCTTTTGTGTGTAGACCTTTTCATGAGTTTTTATAATAGTGGTCTCATACAATATTTGTCCTTTTGTGATTGACTTATTTCACTCAGCATAACGCCTTCCAGATTCGTCCATGTTGTGACATGCTTTGCAGATTCATCATTGTTCTTTGTCGTTGCATAGTATTCTGTTGTGTGTGTATGTACCATACTTTTGTTTATCCATTCATCTGACGATGGGTACCTAGGTTGTTTCCATCTTTTTGCTACTGTGAACAATGCTACAATGAACATGGGTGTGCATATGTCTATTTGTGTGATGGCTCTTATTTCTCTAGGATATATTCCTAGGAGTGGGATTGCTGGATCATATGGTATTTCTATTTCTAGCTTTTTAAGGAAGTGCCATATTGTTTTCCAAAGTGTTTGTACCACTTTGCATTCCCACCAACAGTGCATAAAAGTTCCAGTCTCCCCACAACCTCGCCAACATTTGTTATGTTCTGGTTTTTTTTTTTTAGTTCATGCCAGTAATGTTGGGGTGAGATGGTATCTGATTGTGGTTTTAATTTTCATTTCTCTAATGGCTAGTGATCACTAGCATTTCCTCATGTATCTGTTAGCCAGTTGAATGTCTTTTTTGATGAAGTGTCTGTTCATATCCTTTGCTCATTTTTCAAATGGATTATTTGTCTTTTTGTTGTAGAGGTGTTGGACTTTCCTGTAGATTTCAGAGATTAGACCTTTGTTGGATTGTTGTAGCCAAAAAATTTTTTCCAGTCTGTACGTTCTCTTTTCACTCTTGGTGAAGTCTTTTGATGAGCGTAAGTGTTTAATTTTTAGAAGATCCCAGTTATCTAGCTTATCTTCTGGTGTTTATGTATTGTTGGTTATGGTTTGTATCCTGTTAATGTCATGTATTAAGGCCTCTAGTGTTGACCCTATTTTTTCTTCTATGATCTTTATAGTTTTTGGTTTTATATTTAGGTTCTTTGATCCATTTTGGATTAGTTTTTTGTATGGTGTAAAGTATGGGTCCTGTTTCATTTTTTTGCAGACGGACATGGAGTTTTGCCAGTGCCATTTTGTAAAAAGTCACTCCAAATTTATTAATTTTACTCTATAAATACTTAACATTGGAAAAGTCAGTATGTTAAAATATAAACTTTTCAGGGATATCAGTTTTAATTATGTCCTAGGGCAGTGATTTCTAAACTCTTTTGATGGTATATTTCATTAAAAAAAATTTGGTCAGTGTACCCCTAGAGTATGTATATGTGTGTACGTGTGTGTGTGTATACTTAAAAGCTATGCATGTATTACTATACTAGTATATTGTGTATATTATGAAAACAAACAAGAAAATAGAAGTTAATGAAAAAGATTAACATTAACTAATAGTATGTTATTGTTGTTGTTAGGTTCCATTGAATTGGTTCCAACTCATAGCAACCCTATTTACAGCAAAATGAAACACTGCCTGGTTCTGTGCCATTCTCACAGTTGTTTATATGTGTGAGCCCATTGTTGGAGTCACTGTATCAGTCCATCTCATTGAGGGTCTTCCTCTTTTTTGCTGACCCTCTACTTTACCAAGCATAATGTCCTTCTCCCAGGGACTGGTCCCTCCTGATAACATGTCCCAAGTACATGAGACGAAACCTCACCATCCCCACACAGGAGCATTCTGGCTGTACTTCTTCCAAGACAGATTTGTTTGTTCTTCTGGAAGTGTGTCCATGGTATATTCAACATTTTTCATCAATACCATAATTCAAAGGCATCAGTTCTTCTTCGGTCTTCCTTATTCATTGGCCAGCTTTCACATGCATACGAGGTGATTGAAAACAGCATGGCTTGGGTCAGGTACACTTTAGTCCTCCAAGTGACACCTTTGCTTTTTAACACTTTAAAGAGATCTTTTGCAGCAGATTTGCACAATGCAATATGTCATTTGGTTTCTTGATTGCTGCTTCTATGTGTGTTGATTGTCCGTCCAAGGAAAATCAAATCCTTAACAACTTCCATCTTTTCTCCGTTTATCATGATGTTGCTTACTGGTCGGGTTGTGAGGATTTTTGTTTTCTTTATGTTGAGATGTAATCCATACTGAAGGCTGTAGTCTTTGATCTTGATCGGTGCTTCGAGTCTTCTTTACCTTCAGCAAGTGAAGCTGTATCATCTGCATATCACAGGTTGTTAATGAGTTTTCCTCCAATCCTGATACCGTGTTCTTCTTCATATAGTCTGGCTTCTCAAATTATTTGCTCCACATTCAGATCAGTGGTTAAGGTGATTGGCTGCTAACTGAAAGGTCAGCAGTTTGAAACCACCAGTGCCTCTGCTGGAGAAAGATGTGGCAGTCTGCTTCTGTAGAGATTTACAGCCTTGGAAATCCTGTGGGGTCGCTATGAGTCAGAATTGACTTGATGGCAGTGGGTTTGGTTTTTTTTTATACAGACTGAATAAGTATGGTGAAATGATACAACCCTGATGCACATCTTTTCTGGTTTTAAACCACTCAGTTTCCACTTGTTCTGTTTGAACAACTGCCTCTTGGTCAAAGTACAGGTTCTGAATTCTATTGGATCACCTTTCTTTGGAATGGTACCAAATATGGATCATTTCCAGTTGGTTGACCAGGTAGCTGTCTTCCAAATTTCATGGCATAGACAAATGAGTACTTCCAGCATTGCATCCATTTGTTGAAACATCTCAATTGGTATTCTGTCAATTCCTGGAGCCTTGTTTTTCACCAGTGCCTTTAGTGCAGCCCGGACTTCCTCCTTCAGTACTATTAGTTCTTGATCATATGCTACCTCCTAAAATGGTTGAACATCAACTAACTTTTTTTGGAATGATGACTTTGTGTATTCCTTCCATCTTCTTTTGATGCTTCCTGCATCATTCAGTATTTTCCCCATAGAATCCTTCAGTATTACAACTTGAGGCTTGAATCTTTTCTTCCGTTCTTTCAGCTTGAGAAATACTGAGTGTGTTCTTCTCTTTTGTTTTCTAACTCCAGGTCTTTGCACATGTCATTATAATACTTTACTTTGGCTTCTGGAGCTGCCCTTTGAAATCTTCTGTTCAGCTCTTTGACTACATCATTTCTTTCTTTCACTTTAGCTACTCTACGTTCAACAGTGAGTTTCAGAGTCTCTTCTGACATCCATTTTGGTCTTTGCTTTCTTTCCTGTCTTTTTAATGACTGTCTTAGTTATCTAATGCTGCTGTAACAGAACTACCACAAGCAGATGGCTTTTACAAAGAGAAATTTACTCTCTCACAGTCTAGGAGCCTAGAAATCCAAATACAGTGTGCCAGCTCCAGGGGAAGTCTTTCTCTCTCTATTGGCCCTGGAGGAAGGTCTTTGTCATCAGTCTTCCCCTGATCAAGGAGCTTCTCAGCACAGGAACCCTGGGTCCAAAGAATGTGCTGTACTTCTGGCGCTGCTTTCTTGGTGGTATGAGGTCCCCATGTCTCTCTGCTCACTTCTTTCTTTTATATCTCAAAAGAGATTGTCTTAAGACACAACCTAATGTTGTAGATTGAGTCCCGCCTCATTAACATAACTGCCACTAATCCCACCTCATTAACATCATAGAGGTAGGGTTTACAACGCATAAGAAAATCACATCAGATGACAAAATGGTAGACAATCGTACAATACTGGGAATCATGGCCTAGCCAAGTTGATTCACATTTTTGGGGGACACAACTCAATCTATAACAGTGACCTTTTGCTTTCTTCACGTATGATGTCCATGAGGTCATCCCAAAACTTGTCTGGTCTTCTGTTATCGGTGTTCAATTTGTCAAATCTGTTCTTGAGACGGTCTCTAAATTCAGGTGGGATATACTCAAGGTTGTACTTTATCTTAATAATGTAGTATTCTGTTAATCATGCTGGCTTCATGTCATCATTAATACTTTAAGGCACATAGGTAGCCAAGGATAAGGTTCATCATTAAAGAGAATATCTTAAGAGATTTGCTTCATGATTACTAATTTCTGGGTGATTTTTTTCATATCTGATTAAATCATTATTATTTTTACCTTATAATGGCTGACAAAAGGAATAAGGGAAGTGTCAGTTCTGCCAGTTCAACCCGTTCCTGGGTTTGCATCACTACTGTTGTCATCAGTGTTTTGATTTCTTTGCAGAAATCATTTAAAGCCACTTGTCTGTTCTGTGACCGTTGGTTTAAGCAATGTAAGATCTTGTATAAACCCACATAAATCCAAGCGTACCTAAACTGAAACACATCACGATACTTTGAGAATGAGAGGACAAGGGCAGGCATCACCCCAAATGCCAGTCCAAATATTCTCTATCTGCACCCCAGACTGATTTGCATAGGACACTCATGTAGCAGTGCCCCCAGAGATCCATATAAATAAGCTTTTATAGTACTGTTTTGAATGTAGTTTGGTTTAAGAAAATTGAATTTGTATAAGAAAATGCTTGTACGTATTGTTGCATATAGTGAGGATATTTGTCTGTTGTAAAGGAAAGGCGACAACTATGGGATGGTAGAAAGAAAACTGCGGTTGGACTCTGAGTCCCAGACCTGCCACTAGCTGGCTATGCGATAACGGACAATTGAGTTTCTTTCTGTAAGCCTCCGTTTCCTCATCTGTAACCCCACACAGTGGTAGTGAGAATTAACTTTAACAAGAGAGGCTTGTAAAAGGGCATTGTAGTTTATAATTTATCCTCACATGTAATAGAATTCATAAAACCTTATATAAATAAAGGAGACCTGGTGGCGCAGTGGTTAAGAGCTTGACTATTAACCAAAAGGTCTGCAGTTCGACTCCACCAGCAGCTCCTTGGAAACCATATGGTTCTACTCTGTCCTGTATGGTCACTATGAGTCAGAATTGACTCGATGGCAGTGAGTTTGGTTTGTTTGTTTTTAATGTATAAATATAAGGGGAGCACTTTCTTCATAAGTGGAGGGAATATATATCTCAATAACAATTTTTGTTTGTTTGCTTGTTTCACTTCTAGACTGCCTCTTCAAGCTATGTCCCATGAATCGCTACTCAGCCCAGAAGCAGTTTTGGAAAGCTGCAAAGCCAGGGGCCAACAGCACAACAGATGCAGTGCTGCTCAACAAGCTACACGTAAGTACTGGATGCAGCTGTTGGCGATGAGGGTCTTGTGAGCGGCCAGTTGGATGGTGTCCAAGTGTAAGGGATGGGGGACTAGTTATGCAAATTTCCTCATTTGGTACCGATTTCCTTACGTTTTTTGATAAAGGAGTGAAAGGGAGATGGCCCTAAAGAGAGATGGGTTACAGTCACCTTGAGATGATGTGAGAGCTGGTTTCTTTTCAGCCATTCCCTTTTGGAGGTGGCTTTGGGGAAAGTAGTGGCCACAAGCACAAGACAGTTTGAAAGCAAACTGTCTAGATTTGCACCCTGGCTCCACCACTCACTAACTGGTCATCTTGGGCATGTTACCTATTTTGTACCTCTATTACCTCATTTGTAAAATGGGTATGATAATAATACCCACCTCAGAGGTCTTTGTGAGGATTCCATGAAATGAACCATAAAAGGTACAGGAATAATACCTGGCACATAATAAATGCTTAATATATGTTAGTTATTATCATTATATTTCCCTTGACTATTATTTGATATACAAGAGATGTGCTTATTACATTGCTGAAGTGCTGTGTTCTCCTAAACAATTGTTTGAACCTCTCTGAGCCCATTTCTCCATCTGTTAAATGATGACATAATTCTTCTAATATCCTGCACTGTGAGGATCATCTGTCTAGTTCTTCAGGATGCTTAGAAGAAGGACATTACATAAATCAGTGGAGTATTATTGAAATTTAACCCATTTCCTATCCCCCATCCTGATTTATTTTTCTCCATGATGTTTGTCATGATCTTTCTAATTTATTTTGCTGTCTTTCCCAAGGAGAATGTAAGCTACATGCGGGCAGATACATTTTTTTTTTCAGTTTTGCTCATTGCTGTATCCTCTGTGCCTGAAACAGAATTTGGCACATAGTAGCTACTCAAATATTTATTAACTGAATTAAAAAAATGCTGTTTCTCGGGGCTTAGTGATGATAGTCAGAGAAGTGGAATAACTGTGAGCACTGAAGAGCTCACTGGTCTTCCGTCTCAGCTCCCTTTGTTTTGATTGTTGTTGTTGCGTGCTGTTGAGTCAATTCCAACTCATAGCGACTTCATGTGATAGAATAGAACTGCCCCATAGAGTTTCCTAGGCTGTAATCTTTATGGGAGCAGATCATCAGGTCTTTCCCCCATGGAGCTGCTGGGTGGGTTCAAACTGCCAAGCTTTCGGTTAGCAGCCAAGCATTTAACTGTGTAGCCACCAGGGCTCCTGCTGTTTTGACTAGCATGGGGCAAAGTCGCAGCTCGCTGTGTTTGTTACAGTAAGGGTCAGCTGAAGACACTCTTTCATTTAGTATATATCATGTTAGATGGGGGTAAGAAGCTCCAGGTATGAGAGGAAAAGACCAGGTTCCTAACCTAGGCGAGTTTATAGTCCAGTTTGAGGACGCACAGCAGTCCACTCCCATTGTACTTAAAATGAAACCCAGGCTTTTTGCCATTATCTACAAGACTGTGCATGTGTAGACCCTGCTTTTCTCCCTAACCATCTCTGACCCTTCTGAACTATGCTCACTACACCAACCACATTGGCTTTATTTCATTTCATTTTACTTTTTGAACACCCCAAACTCTTACCAGTCTCCTGACCTTCGCCCTTTCAGTTTGTTTAGTTTAGAACATTGTTCCCGTGGCCTTTTTTAAGCTAGGACCTTTGCATCTTTCAAGCCTCAGCTTAAGTGTCATCTCAGCGAGGCCTTCCCCCCCCACCTTGTCTAAGTCATGTCCTGCTTGCTGTTGTCTCCCATAGCACCCTGTTTATGTCTCTCTCAGCATTGATCATAGTTTGCAGTTGCATTTAGTAGTTTCCTTAGTTATCATCTGTCACCCCATTTGAATGATAGCTCTACAGAGTCAGGGGCTGTGTCTGTCTTGTTCACCATTATATCCCCAGTGCCTATAATGCAGTAGATGCTTAACAAATATTTGTTGAATGAATGAATGAATGAGCACTGTGCTAGGTGTTGGAGATAAATCTGTGGCAGAGTCCTAACAATCTGGGAGCTTAATCTCTAATAAAGAATAAAGAGATAGTGACCATTCAGTGTGACAAGTACTGTCACAAGGAGAACCAACCACCTGAGGCTGTGGAAGCATAGAAGGGCCATCGAAATCCATCTTTGCTGGGTTAGTGTGGGAGATACAGTGATCAAGGAGGGCTTCCTAGAGGAAGAGGACGTGACAAGCCTCAGTCTGAGGCACTTGTAGAAGTTAGAAAGCAGGAGAGGAAGAAACAGGTTAAAGGCCTAGAGGCTAGAGATGGCTTTGAACACTTCAGGAATTGCAACATCTTTATTTTAACAGTTTTAGGGCAGACATTCTCAACCCCGACAGACCCATTACTCCCTCCAGATAGCACATATTATATAACTTTACAAACAAAATGAAATTCATAAATAACATAGCCTCCCTGGATTCTAAATTTACAAAAAAGAAGAATTATAAAAGAGAAATAAAAGACAAAAACAATGTGTTCTTCAGTCAATTCATGCTCAGGCACAACCACTCTAGAAGACCCAAACCAAACCTGTTGCTGTCCAGTTGATTCCAACTCTTAGTGACGGTATAGGACAGAGTAGAACTGGCCCACAGGGTTTCCAAGGAGGGGCTGGTGGATTCGAACTGCCGACCTTTTGGTTAGCAGCCAAATGCTTAAGCACTGCACCACCAGCCTCCATCTAGAAGATGTAAGGTAGTAAATACCTGCACCTATTTGCATAACCCCTGGGAAGGAGACTGCCGTAGACTGGGTGAGTACTGGCGATGCGAAAGCAGGTTATCCGTGGTAATGTTGTGAAGAATGCAGAGTACACCCTCTCATTTATTAAATGCTGGGTGGTGCAAAACAGTTAATGTGCTTGCTGCTAATCAAAAGGTTGGTGGTTTTCGAGTCCACCCAGAGGCAACTCGGAAAAAAGGCCTGGCGATCTACTTCCAAACAAATCAGTCATTGAAAACCCGATGGAGCACAGTTCTACCCTGACACATAAGGTCACTATGAACTGGGGTCAGTTCAACAGCAACTGGACTGTATTTTTGGAAAATATATTAATAATAGTGTTAATAAAACCATGCAAGACTATACTTTGTGTTGATATATAAAATGGAGTTAGATGCAGGCTCGGATAATGACAGACAGCTTTTTAACCTATGTGAATGTGTCTAGCCAGACATAAAATTGTATGGGATGAGCAACGGTCCATCTTTGTACAGGGATGTACCATGCATTTCAAGATATCCAGCTAGTTCCTGTCCACCGTCATTGTGATAATCTAGAATCACCCTGAAGTCTGTGCTAGGAACATGGGAGTTTAATCGAATGGATGGAGAAAGTTGCTCAATCCTGCAGATCTCCCAGGAGAGCTATTTAGGGCCTATGCCTATGGCTTTGTCTTTGTAGGTCTGCATGTCTTTGGTAGTCCTGCCTTTGCTTTTCTGGTATAGAAACCATTTGGTTCATTGAGATCTTATTCGCAGCTCTCAAACTCTTTATTATCCTGCACTAGGGGTTGTAAATTCAGAATCCTGTTGGCCAAGTGGGAAGCCAACAGAAATAAAAGGGGTTTGGTGGGCAGTGTTGCTAAGTGGAGTGTGCATGTGTGTGGGTCTGCAGGGGGCAGCTCTACCTCCCTGCTGTTACTGCGTGGGAAGGCGGGCCTAGGGCTGCCGCTAGGTCTTCTGAACCTTTTTCAGACAAGCTGAAAAAATCCATGCTTGTGTGTGTAATGTTGCTTTCTCTCTTTGTTTTCATGTTGATAACCAATTCAGTTTTTAAGGCTCAATACATAACACTCAATACCAACACTAAATGTCTCAGGTGGGATGTGGCTCTGAAGCCACCAGTTTGCAGTCTGCAACCTATATGTTATATTTTATCAGTAATTCCTTTCAAAGCTCCTTCCCATGAATGAGCTGTGAAAAAACAGCACACTTAAAAAAAATCCAATCCTAAAGGTGATCAAGAACTTTGAAGTCCTTATTTTTTTTAAAAAGCAAAAAACAAACCCCAACGAATTATCTCTTTTTTTTCTTTCATGCTCTTTGTGCTTTAAAAAAATTTTAAAGGAAACCACTCCTTTCCTTTGATTTAAGATTACTGGTGTGGCTTTCAGATCTTGGGGGTTGACTTTGTGCTTGAGCAGTTCCTACTTGCCTGCTTAGTGGGAGCTTTTCCCCCTAGTGTCCAAAAGTCATCTACGTGGCTCTGTGGTCTCCATACAGCCATTAAAGTGTTGTATTTTGGGCAGCCACTTGCCTTGGGGGGCCGATGGCCAGTCTCCAGTGGGTTTCATTTTTAGTTTTGTCAACTACTGTGCAGCACCCTGATCAAAGGTCAGATTGTTTTAAATTAATGCCATTTAAGGAATTGGTTGTCTAGACCACTTGACTTCCTTTGACTGGGATAAGCAGTGTGAACAGCACTTTGAAGGAGAATGACATCTAGTGGCTGATTACTGTGTGTGTTTATGCATGCCAATTCCCTCTGCAGGAATAACTGCACTGTACCTCTCCTGGTCATGATTTCCCAAAAGTCCCTTGGCAAAATGAGTTTGCCCGGGCTCCGCAAATTAGAAATTTGTTCTAAAGGCCCTGATTACCATTTCCAGACTGCAGTTTACCTATTGCCTTGAAGCAGACACTTACATTGTTTTCATTCTGAGAAAAGATCACTTAAATTAAGCCACAGCCTTGACTAGGTAAGAGGAACCAGAGAAGTGACAAGTCCTGATTATCTTTCAAAGCCTGCTTGTTTTCAGGAGGTTTAATTCAGTATCACATTACATAACTCAGAGCTGGGTGATCTTAAATAAATCCCCTTTCCCCACTGTTCCAGTGACATTTTTTGTAGTAATTTAATAAAGGTTTCTCTAGTTCTGAAATAAAGTAACAGGTGACTGGGTTGGGGTTGACCTTGATGTTGCTTAGGGAATATGGCCAATATCAGTGGTGAGTAATATTGATGGAGACCATAGCATAGAATGCCTTTTCTCCCTTAGAAATGAAAAAGCCACTTAGCCTATTGCATAAGGGAAAAGAGGGAAAAAACCGAACCAAACCCACTGCTGGTGAGTCGATTCTGACTCATAGTGACCCTATAGGACAGAGTAGAACTGCCCCATAGGGTTTCCAAGGCTGTAAACCTTTATGGAAGCAGACTGCCATACCTTTATCCCGAGGAGCAGCTGGTGGGTTAGAACCACCAACCTTTTGGTTGGCAGCCGAGTGCTGGAACCACTGCGCCACCAGGGCAGGATTTTAAATTTAAAAAGGTGACATATTTAGGATGGCTTTTTGAAAATCCAGGCCACTTGCCACAAGAACATGATGGTCAGTTTGTAGATGTAGTCTTTAGCATATTCCTTTCTTTCTTTGTTTTTGAAAAATTACACACATAATACGTAAGTATTACAGGAAGAAAAATTCCAAAATGCAGATGAGTAGGAAAAGGAAAGAAATAATTAATATGATGTCCAAATCTTACTCCTCAAAGATAACCTTGGTTTATATTTTGGTGTGGGCCCCACCCCACCCCTTGTTCTATCCCCAAGCCTCTAAGTGTTAAAGCATAATGGAAGCATGCTATCTTACTTCCATTTCTTTAACCTGCTTTTACTTATCATGTCGTGAATAATAGAAATCTCTATTCTCAATTTTAATGGCTACTCCATTTTAAGGCAGTACTGAAATTTTACATAACCAATCCTTATTTGAGAGCCCTGGAGGTGCAGTGGTTAAGAGTTCAGCTGCTAACCAAAATGTTGGCAGTTGGAATCCTCTGGTCGCACCTTAGAAACCCTATGGGGCAGTTCTGCTCTGTCCTGTAGGTTACTATGAGTCGGAACCAACTCAATGGCAATGGGTTTGGTTTTTTGGTTTAATCCTTATTTTAGGGGTAGTATTCAAGATGATAGTGGAGCCCTGGTGGCACAGTGGTTAAAAGCTCAGCTGTTAACCAAAAGGTTGGCAGTTCAAATCCACCAGCCGCTCCTTGGAAATCTTATGGGGCATTTCTACTCAGTCCTATAGGGTCACTGTGAGTCGGAATTGACTTGATGGCAACAACTATTCAGGATCATGACAATTTTTGCCTTTCTGAAAAAAAAGTTGTTACAGCCTTGTACATATGCCAGATTATTTGCTTCGGGGAAACTCCTAGAAGTTGAATTGCTAAGTCAGAATGATGCCCATTTTAAAGCATTTTGGTAGTTAATGCCAGATTATCCTCCAGAACAGTTGTACCAGTCCACTGTCTGGTAGTATGAGCCAGTCCTTGGCGTAACCTGAGGCATTTAACAAACCAAATCTCATTCTTTTCAAGGGTGGAACCAACTTTGATAAATCTTCAGTGGTGCTGCTATAGTTCTTACCTTAAAACCAGTTGCTAGCAGCTCCAACTCAGTGGTGTCAGAGGAGAACTGTGCTCCATAGCGTTTTCAATGGCTGATTTTCCAGAAGTAGATCACCAGGCCTTTCCTCCAGATTGCCTCTGGGTAGACTCGATCCCCCAACCTTTTGGTTCGTATCCGAGCACTTTAACTGTTTGCACCACCCAGGGACTCCAGTTCTTACTATCTTTTTATCTACCTATTACCTCACCTGCTGAACCTAAAAGTCATAATGGTTGTTTTTGTCTAAAACTGAACTTGATTTTGTGGGGAGAGTTATCTAAGGACTGGTGTGTGAACTAAAATGAACACATTTGGTATTTACACATTTAGCAAAAGATGAAATGAATTGCGGAGCTTTTTTTCTTAAACAAGAGAACTCATAAGTAAAGGAATTTATAGAAAAAAAGAATTTAAGGAACAATCCATAAGCTTAATGCATTTAATGTTCATTGAATAGGGATGTGTAGGCTCAGTCTTGATTAAACCTTTTAACAGCGTTTCAGATGTGATATTGGGTATTTTAAGAGACGTTCTTAAATATTTTTCCCCTAGTTTTGCTTCATTTTCTGTTATAATTTTAGCTTGTGTATGTTTTTAGCAAATGCCCTTGATTCTTTATAATTGCTGCTGTTTAATTAGTCTGAATTGGAATATGTGGCTTCTTGATGACTAATTTTACATTTTGTTTTAGATATGCCTGTGACCATTGGGTTGCTGCTTTTATACTTAGTCTAAGAGTAGGTAGGAGCTTAATATTTTAGATCAGTGTTTCTTAAAATGAGGCCATTGGAAATTCTTGACAGTAGGGGGAAGGTCCTTGAGAATTTTCCCTCTTAAATGGGGACCCTTGTATCTGCCGTTCATTACCAGTGCACCCTCATACACAGCCACCACCCATGTGTCAGTAGAAGCTTGTGTGCTGCTTTGATGTTGAACAAGTTGCAGAGGAGCTTCCAGACTAAGACAAACTAGGAAGAAAGGCCTGGAGATTTTCTTCTAAAAATCAGCCAATGAAAACCCTGTGGATTACAAAGGGTTCTATTTGCAACTGATCATGAGGATGGTGCAAGACCAGGCAGCATTTTGTTCTGTTGTGCATGGGGTCACCATGAGTTGGGCTGATTCCACAGCAGCTAACAACAATATATCACTTTAGTCCAGGAAACATTACTTCAGATTTCTTATGCTTAGAGCAGAGAAAAACGGTATTTGCATGTTGAAAAATGTCATGTTTTGTTTTATCGAATCCATTGATTTTTCTCCCTTTGACGTTTTTCCCCTCTTGAATTTCCAGCCCATATTAGCTAAGAACTGCTTAGTGGAAAGAATAAATGGCCGTCTACAAAGTATAAACCTTCATTCCAAGTAACAAATGGATTCAGTCCAATTTTTTTTGTTTCGTAAAACTACCTGCAGAACCTGTGGGTGCTGTAGAGACCTAGAGGGGTGAAGCAGGGGCATGAGAAAAGGGGGAACGGGAAGTGGTAGGAAATTCAGGGGTAGTGCTTATTGTTTATGGAGGGGAGTCCCTAGGTGGTACAAACAGTTAACATGCTCGGTTGCTAATCGAAAGGTTGAAGGTTTGAATCCACCCAGAAATGGCTTGAAAGAAAGGCCTGGCAATCTACTTCCAAAAACTCAGCCACCGAAAATGCTATGGAGCACAGTTCTCCACTGATGCACATGGGGTTGCCATGAGTCAGAGTCAACTCAGTGGCAATTCATTTGGTTTTGTGTCTTTTGGTTTATGGAGGGAGAAAGAGAGAGTTAAGGAGAACTGTGCTGAGACTGCTTGGAAGCCATGGATTGCCATGTTGTCTACACTGGTATTACTTCTGGACATATCTTCATCTCAGTGGATTTTATCCTTCATTGTAACTGAGAATAGCAGACTGGGAATTAATTTCAAAAGAGGGAGAGAGGGATGCCTCTGAATGGGCCATTGTTTTAAAGAGCTGAGACAGATGTGGTAAACTTGCAATGATCCGTGCTGATGTAGGCAGGTCCTGCCCCGTCTGTAATATGGTTTCTTTTTGATTTAAGATTGCTTCATGCAGTTTTGTTTTTCTCAGAAGATGTACCTTCCCTCTCCTATGCTTCAGGTAGAGGTGGAGCAGATGCTGACTTTTGAAGGAAACTGAAAGATACTTGACCTGGCCAACGTAGTTCACCTTTTGAAATCCTCATCGTTAGAACATTGCTTAGTTTTAGGAACTTGTGTATAATAGTAATGGTTAAAATTTTACTGAATTGATGGACTGTGCCTGCATATATCATCTCTAGTCTTTACAACAACCCTGCAAGGTTTGTGCTATCCCCATTTTGTGGAAGAGAATACTGTGGGAGGCTTTGTGAGATTAAGTGACCTGGCCAAGATAGTAAAACTGGTGTGTGGTAGAGCCCAGACCAAGCCCATGAGGGCCCTTTACTGTAAAAATGCAGGCGTATTACCTGGGAAAGAGGACTATTAACCCATTGGCATCTGGTAACATCTTGCCTCAAGGACAGGACCACACTGAAAAGGGGAAACTCTAGGAAAGAACATTGGAAGTCTTGCGAAGAATATGATTAGTCATCGGGTTTATCGTCCACCAGATTAGATCCTGAATTTCTTTCTTGTTGTTGTACTTCTGTTTCACCCTGTCTAGGTTTGGAGACAAGAGTTGGAACAACAGATTGCTTATTGCCTAGGATAAAGCTAGAACCCCTTTAGCACTGTTGTAATATGTTAACAGTATTTTCAGAGTTGTACAGGTAAAGGAGTGAAAAGTGACTCTTGAGGTTGGTGGCCCTGGCAAACCATTCTAGAAACCTCTGTTCAGCTTCACCATGATCCCTATCATGCTGAATTTGGACTGGACCTGTTTCCCAACGTAATTTATAAGAATTCAGTTTCCCACTGTGGGTTTGAGGATTATCTCTGCCACTTAATAGATGTGTGATTTTTAGAAAACACATTATTGAGGACAATTTCAAATGCACATAGAAGCAGAGGAAATAGTATTTACAAACCCCTTTTGTTCTCGTCATCCAACTATGTGATGTCAACCAAAGTTTTTAATCTCTCCAAGTCTATTTCTTCTTCTTTAAAATTGGGATAATGATATCCCCGTCAAGGAACTACTATGAAAAATAAATAAATTATAATTAACATCTAACACTAATAGCTAACACTTCATGAGTGCCACACTTGACCCACTCACTACGCTATATGATTCCTGGGATGTGGAGGTTTATCCTCATTTTACAAAAGAGGAAGCTGAGACTCACGGATGTTAAATAACACACTCAAGGTCCTAAAACCAGAAAGCACCAAAAACCAGGATTTGGATCCAGGTTTTACTCCAAAGCCATAGAAAGGTCTTTGACACATGATAAAGGGCCATGCAAATTCCGCACCCCCCCACCAAGCTTTTGGCTTAGGCTTACACTATACAAATGTCCATGAATTCCTTAAAGAGAAAAATAAGTCTTAAGAGAGCCAAAAAGGCCAGCAAAGGCAGACTGGGTTGGATTTCTGAACCTGTTGCTCATCGCCCTTAGCCTTGGGGTGTACTTGGGTATTTGCTTATTTCTGTGGTTCTTGTAAGTATTTGCTAACTGGGGACATTTGTTTTGCACTGCTGCAGAAAAATAGAACTCAGTGGTTCCTCTGTGTGACCCATCTTCCTTCTCCACTTACAGCACGCTGCAGACTTGGAAAAGAAGCAGAATGAGACAGAAAACAGGAAATTGCTGGGGACTGTCATTCAGTATGGCAATGTGATCCAGGTGGGTGATGTTTGCTCTTCTCTCCTGGAGCTGAAACATCACAAGGAATGGAACTGAAAAAAAAAAAAATGTATGAAACAGGGTTTGGATACCTTCACAGTAGGACTCCATGCAGACAGCTGGCTTATTGCACGAGGACCAGTTCTTGTTACGTATGACAGAGTCTCAGGCTTTTCAGTTGGCTGTCTCTCAGTACAGGAGTCGCTTCTCCTCCCCAGCACTGATAGTTTAGTCTATGTTCAAATATTTTAAATGAGAAGCTTCCTACCTGAAAAGGAGCCTGGCTATTGCACTTTTGTTCAACTTGCATTGTTTGAAAGTTCTTCCTAGTTGGTGAAAATTGACTTCCCTGTAACTTTTCTCTGTTTGTTCAAGAACTGTTCTCCAGACTTAATAAGGGCGATTTTGTACCTTCAGATAGAATATTTGATGATAGTTCTCATGTCTTTTCTCACAGGTTGTGGGCTTTGCTTGCTTATCTCTTATGTCTTTAAATATGCATGGGGATAAAGCAAAATCTAGGAAACAGCTGCCTCAGGCTTTGCTCAGATCATTCTGGGTCTGTCCCAGACTGGGAGGAGACAGGACTTGGGGAAGCCCAGTACCAAATTTGGTCTCTCTGGATTTGCCCAGTCACCAGATTGTTTTGACCCAGATACGAAGGACAGTAGTTGTCAATTTATGAGCATCAGACTCGTTTAGTTATCTTGCTTCATTGCTTCCCTTTTTGAAAGATTTTGCTTACCGTATAAACGTTACTAATTACAAAGCAATTCCTTCCCATTTTTATTCATATTAGGTTATAGAACAATGCTAATCAGCAGCATGGGGAAACTGGAATTGGCAAATTGGTGAAAGCAACCTTTTGTGGTTAAGTGGCTCATTTATGTTAGGCCTTTGGAAATAGTGAAAATAACTCCCAAAATCCTTTTGAAGTTAGGTCATGCTGATCTCACACCCCTTCTCCCTTCAGGTTCTATCCAATTGAGAATGGACACAAGGGGCCAGATGGGTATCAGTATCAGCTTTATTAATGGGCCGGGCCAGTGCCCTGAAACTCATAGTATAAAACATCTTAGATTCGAGAATATGGCTTAAACTGAGAATGAAAGAGGGGCATAGGGGATAAGAACATAACCTCTTAAGAGAATTCCAATTCAGGTTTTGTGATTTAATAACTGTAAGATTTGGGGCAAGAAATTATGCCATGCCTCAGTTTACTTGCTGGCAAAATGGGAATGATAATGGTGTCTATTTTCTAGGATGGTTGAAAGGTGCCTGTCACAGAGTAAGCTCTCAGTGCATATTAACTAGTATAAGTCATTGTTACTTCCCCAGGCCAGGATCTTGGGATTCACCTGTAGGTAATTTTGGTTTACAAATCAGCTCTGGGTCCAGTACTTGGACAGATGCATAGCAGATCAGGCCCAGTCCCCAGATGAACACTGAGGGCTTGGAAGGACATTGTGTTCTCCATGTCTGTCACCACCAGGGGATGTCAGGGACTCATGAATCAGCCAAGGTACTCCTCTACCTCCAACAATCCCATCAGAAGACTTGTGGACCACGTAAGACTGTTCTAGGAAGCATATCTGTTAACAGTAAAAAAAGACATATTAGCCTTTGGCACTAGAGTTCCATGCTGCCTTTACCATTTCTCCAGGAATTGTACAGTCTTTCATATTCCTTTCCATCTTCTCTTGTAGCCTGTTGAGTCAGGAAGCCTTGGCCAACTCTCCCTGGTCTAGACCTGCTATCAGACAAGTTGTTCTTCATCTAGATCCCCAGTCTTTCCGTCCCCTTCGTACATGAGCATTACCCAAGAATCAAGAATAAAGTGCTTGGAAATTCCAGGTGGAAATCCATGGCAGCCATGTTTTTGCCAATGAAATGGCAGTCTTATAATGGGACTACCTTGTAAATCAAACTGTTGCTTGTGCTCCGAAGTGCCCTTCCTTCATTCTGCCTGTGTGTCAAGGATTACTTGGGCTGCAGTTCCTTAGTCCTTTACACAGAGTTAGGTCCCTCCGCACCCACAGATGGCCATGAGCTGTTCCAGGCTGTTAGTGTACATGTCCTGAGCAACATCCACCTGGTCCAAGGCTATGTTGGGGAAAAAAGAAAATATTTTCTTTTCTACTCTGCCTTCTACTTCCCTCCCTGTGCTTTTCTTTCTTTCCTAGTTATTCCCGGCCTTAGGCAGTTTGTGAGTCTCTAACTTCATAAGCAGCCCAGTGGTTGGAGGAATGTTTAATACATATTTTATGTGACTGAGAGAGCAGTGGTGGAGAATTCAGGGACTTGCTGACACTCACCTTATTCTCTTCGTGGGTTTTTAGCTCCTGCATTTGAAAAGTAATAAATACCTAACTGTGAACAAGAGGCTTCCAGCGCTGCTGGAGAAGAATGCCATGAGAGTGACGTTGGACGAGGCTGGAAATGAAGGGTCCTGGTTTTATATTCAGCCATTCTACAAGCTGCGATCCATTGGAGACAGCGTAAGTGCAAACTTCAGGCTATGCCTCCAACCATCGCTGTATATCAGAGTCAACTAGGAGGGTTTTAAAGTTGGAATCAGAGGCTTCTCCTGTGTGAAGAGATGGGAATCACTATGGAAACTAATGTTTGGGAAACAAGGAAAACTGGAGAGAAGTGTGACCTAAATACAGAAACTGTGTTGTTCCTGGGCTTCTGAACAGAAACCTGTGAACAGCCCATTACTTCCGTCACTTTACCACAAAAACATCTATCATGTAATGATGTTCCAGGGAACATCCCTGTTATTCTCGATCCATTAATGGAATAAAAATGCCTTTCTGTTTTGGAAATGACCCATTAACTCATGGTTAGTAAAGGAAGTAGAATAGAAAAGAAGTAGATATAGCAGGAAAAGAGAGTGGATCTTAGGATTATCGTCTGATTTTTTTTGTCAATAAGCATGCAGGTTCTCCAGCCTATTCCAGTCACTGCAGTTGGCCAGTCACCTGAGGGGTTAAAGCCACAGGATTCCCTTTCGTGTGACTTAGAACAATTCTGCTATTTGTTAGCTCAATTAGTAAGCCATTACATGGGCATATACTTCACAATGAATTTGTTTAAATGTTATAAGCTGTGTTTCTGACCTTGTTTAAGATTCTGAAATAGTTTATTTTTACTAAAAAGAAATATGTGCCTTAACCAGCATAAATATCTTCTCAAAATACTCAACTAGCCTTAACCTAAAACTGGCTTTTTCCATTTTTCAGTATTGTCCTTTAAGTTTATAAGCATTAGGCAGTCTAGGTATGTGTTAGTTTGGGTGCTTGTGTGTGTGTGTGTGTGTGCGTTATATACAGTATACCAGAAGCATCTAGTACCAGGCCATGCCCTCACAGTTAGTGCACCATAAATATTGATCCTTAAAAGGAAAAGTCCAGTAAAAGTCCAGTCAAACTTAGGTTTATTTATTGTAGCATATACAGCTAAATTTTCTCAAACTCCAAATGAAGTTGTATTCCTTTGAGAAAATTTGGTTGTATATGCTCCCCAAATGTTTGCACTGAAAATAGATGGGTTTTACAGAGTAGGAACCATCTTCCCCACTCCCCTTCCTTTTACACCATTAAAAAACAAAAACAAGTGACCCTTGTTCTGACTTTTCTCTTCAGCAGGTCCTTTGCTTTCCTATCCTTTAAACTAACCTGCTTAGCTATGACTTATGGGATCCACCTGTAGTTACGAAGCTAAAATGAGCTTGAATCCTTAGAAGAGTGTTTTTCAAACTTCACGTCTTGACCCATAAGTGCACCTTGAAATCGATTTAGTGGCTTGTAACTATCATTTTTAAAAAAATGAGATAGAATAGGAAGTATCAGGCTGTATTATACATAGTGCGGATAAGTTTGGGGGTTTTTTTGGTAACTTTTGTTTCAGTTTATATATCCATATGGTATGTATGTCTGTGTGTGTATGTGTATGTACTGGGTCATAATAGAAAATGTATTTCTTTATGTGAGTTGTAGTCAAAAAGTATAAAACTTATTGTTTTAGTAATATAAAGTTATGGCTTTATTCTTCCAAAGATAAAGACTTACCTCAGGCAACGTCCTGCTTCTATTCCTAAAATTCAGTTACAGCTTATTGATACAAGTGTCTTCACAGAATTTAACAAAGATAAGATTTTTTTCTTACTACTTTGAACTCGTATTGAAAACATCAACATTGATTAATGCTAATTCTGGAACCAAAAGTCACCCTTGGCCTTGTAAGCATCACCTCCCCACCTCCCACCCTATCCCCCCCCACCCCAACCCATAGACAGAACTTTGAAGACGTGCATCCTTTGATTTGCCAGCCCATGAGCCTTCTTCAGTACAAGGTCTTATGTCTTCTCCTCAGACTGTTCTGTCATCAGTCTGTAGTCCTTCTGGTCTGTTTTGTGAAAAGCTCTATTGCTCCTTCCTAGGTGGTGATAGGCGACAAGGTTGTTCTGAACCCCGTCAATGCTGGCCAGCCCCTACATGCCAGCAGCCACCAGCTGGTGGATAACCCGGGCTGCAATGAGGTAAGAAAACTCAAGTTATGGAAGTGGATGGGGTTTGCTGCAGGAGCAGGCATGCCTGGGGCCGGCATTGACTTGGAGCAGTGTGCCCAATCTGCAGGTGAGGAAACTGAGGCCCAGAATCAGGACTTCCATGTTAGGTTATGCAAGTCTGTACAATGGGTGGTGGGTGAGGGCTGATATACACCCCAGTTCTCAGTTTGCTAAGTCCTGGGTGAGTATTTTCTAACTTGTTTAGTTAGAGAGGGCCCCTTTTACCGCATTTTTCCGGTCAGAGGGATACTTTATTGTAGTTTGTCTGCCTGAACAGGGTGCCTTTTTCTAATTCCTAACAAAAGCGTGCCTCAGGCTATCAGCAGCCCTGCCAGAGTGATGTCTTGTTTGTGGAAATACATCTACGTAGCCTCTAAATCGGCAATTATAGGACACAAGGACATTAAGTTGGCTTGTGACATAAATCTTTGCCTCATGGTTAAGAACACAAGCTCTGGAGCTGGACAGATGTGGGTTTGAATCCCAACTCTACCATTTCCTAGCTCTGCAACTGTAGTTACTCAGTCTCCCTGGGCCTCAGTTTCCCTGTCTCTGAAATGGGAGTGATGGTCATACCTATTTTTTAGGATGTTGCTGAGGATTAAATGAGACAGTGAATGTTAGCACTTAGCCCAGTGCCCGGCATATACTTAGTGCACAAACTGACTGCTGCTGTTAGTGATTATCATGAACATTTTGGAATATATACACTGAAGTCGTTCTTTGCTTTTGTGATTCATCCCATTTTATGAGCATTTGTTTTCATTAGGCCTTTACTTTCTGGCTACAGAACAAGAAACTTTGAGGGAAAGGAAAATATCACTTCCAGAAGGGCAGGAAGCTTGGTTCCTTTAATCATAGTTGGAGCATACATAGTGGTTGGTGCAAATGGACCATTTTTACCAAATGCTTTTAACAGGCCTGTTTAATTTACAGGTCCTGTGGCTTTATTGGTGGCAGCCTTTAGGGTTTTTTGGCTGAAGCATGGCCTCGCTTCCTGTAATGAGGACTTTTTGGTCTGGATGACACAGTTGTTGTGAATGTGGTCACCTACGTAACTAAATAACTCTAATGTGTTTTCCAGGTCAATTCCGTCAACTGCAATACAAGCTGGAAAATAGTCCTTTTCATGAAATGGAGTGATAACAAAGATGATATATTAAAGGGGGTAAGTTTAGTACTTTATGGGCAGGTAGCACTTGGCTCTTCTTGAGGCTCAGGTTAGCTCTCTTTGTAAATTTGTTTTTCTGACTCCCTCCTTGTATTGACTTTTAGGGTGACGTGGTGAGGTTGTTCCATGCCGAGCAGGAGAAGTTTCTCACCTGTGACGAGCACAGGAAGAAGCAGCATGTCTTCCTGAGGACTACAGGCCGTCAGTCAGCCACATCTGCCACCAGTTCCAAAGCCCTGTGGGAGGTGGAGGTAAGGAAGGGGGCGGGAGAGATGGAGAGGAAAGACTCGTGCATTTATAGGAATAAATCATATCCAGGCACTTATACCCACCTTGCTCCAAAAATGTATCGAGATAACTTACAGAAACAAGTACCAACCAGTTGCCTTTGAGTTGATTCTAACTCAAGGCGACCTCATGTGTGTCAGAGTAAAACTGTGCTCCATAAGGTTTTCAGTGGCTGATTTTTCTGAAGTAGATTGCCAGACCTTTCTTTCGAGGCACATCTGGGTAGACTCAAACTTCCAACCTTTTGGTTAGCAGCTGAGAGCATTAACTGTTTGCATCACCAAGGGACTCCAGAGAAATAAGTACATCATAATATATCAGAAGGATACTGGATGATTTTTGTGGTGGAAAATGACATCTACTTTGGAAGCAAACTCGAAACTGAAATTAGAAACTACTTCTTCTGGACTGTCTTACTGTCTCTTCCTTCTATTTTTTCTTTCCCTTACTCATTTATCTATCACAGCAGTATTTACTGAGTCCCTACTCAACATGACACATGGGTGAGTCGCACATTTTCAGCCTTTAAGGAACGAATGGTCTAGTGTTATTGGTGAGGGGCGAGAAGAAAAGATAAGCACCCAGATAACTGGCATACACAGCAGGGTGGTGAAGGTGATGAGAGTCACATTCCATGTACTCTGGAGGTTTAGGTGAGGGAAGGAGAACTTCTGGTTGGGCCAGGGATTAAGGAAGACTTCCTGAAGGAGGCAGCATCTGAGCTAGTACTTGCAGGGTGATCTCTGGTTCAGAAGGAAGCGATGGATGGAGTAGGTCACTTCATGTAAGATCATGGCATGTAGGATAATGGGACTGGAAACGTGAGGTAGGCTTGGGATAAAACTCAGTAGCCCGGTTTGATGCAGAATATAAGGAGTGACACGGGAAGTAAAACAGAGCCCTGAAGGGCCATATATCCAGGGGCTTATCTTCCACCAGAGGTTTGGTGGCATAGTGGTTAAGAGCTCGGCTACTAACCAGAAGGTCAGCAGTTTGAATCCACCATCCACTCCTTGGAAACCCTATGGGGCAGTTCTACTCTGTCCTGTAGGGTCGCTATGAGTTGGAATCCAGTTGACGGCAATAGGTATTAGGTAGAGTAGTAGTGTCTTCCAGCACTATATTAGACAATATTCTGTTATGATTCATAAGGCTTTCATTGGCTAAGTTTTGGAAGTAGCTCGCCAGGTCTTTCTTCTTAGTCTTAGTCTGGAAGCTTCACTGAGACCTGTCCACTATGGGTGACCCTACTAGTATTTGAAATACCTATGGCCTAGCTTCCAGCATCATAGCCACATGCAAGCCACCACAGTACGACAAACTGATGGATAGGTAGTGGCTTTTATATTTACCTACACAGTTATCATTTTTCAGTTCTTCATTTCTTTGCATAGGTCCATGTTTGCATCTGGTATCATTTTCTTTCAGCCTAAAGAGCTTCTTTTGTCATTTCTCATACTGTAGGTCTGCCAGTGACAAATTCTCTCAGTTCTTGTTTGTCTGAAATGTCTTAATTTCACCTTCATTTTTTGAACCTGATTTTTTTTTTTTTTTTAAGAATAACTGTATTGAAATAGAAGTCACATACCATACCATTTACCCAGTTAAAGTGTGCAGTTCATTGGTTTTTAGTATATTTGTAAAGTTGTGCAATCATCAGCAGTCGACTTTAGAATATTTCATCACCACAAAAAGAAACCCCGTACCTGTTAGTAGTCACTTCCTATTTTCCCCCAAAACCTTGCCCCACCCCCCAATCCTTAGGCAACCACTAATCTACTTTCTGTCTCTATTAATTTTGCCTGTTCTGGACATTTAATATAAATGACATCATACAATATGTGGTGACTAGCTTCTTTCACTTAGCATACTGTTTTCAAGGTTCATCCATTTTGTCACATGTATCAGTACTTTCTTTTTATGGCTTAATGATATTCTGTTGTATGGATATATCATATTTTATTTATCCATTTATCAGTTGATGGATATTTGGGTTATCTCCACTTCTTGGCTATTGTGTATAATGCTGCTATGAACATTTGTGTCCAATTTTTGTGTGGACATATGTTTTAATTTTCTCAGAGTGGTATTGCTGGGTAATATGGTAACTCTGTGTTTAACCTTTTGAGGAACTGCCATATTGTTTTCCAAACCACCACTTTATGTTCCCATCAGCCGTGTTTGAGGGTTCTGATTTTTCCACGTGGCTTTCATTTTTTTAAGGATACTTTTCTTGGTTTAGAATTCTAGGTAGAGAGTTTTTCCTTCCATGCTTTAAAGATGTTGATCCATTTTCTTTCAGCTTGCTTTGTTTTTGCATGTGAATTCAATGGTTTTTCTACCTTTGTTCCCTGTATATAATATCTCCCCCCATGTCATTCCCCCCTCAACCGCTGCTTTTAAGATTTTTCTTTTTATTTCTGGTTTTTATTAATCTGATTATGATAAACCTTAATGTGTGTGTGTGTGCACCTGCACACACTTGCACCTCACAGATGTGCGTGCACACACACACACACACACATATACTTATCCTACCTGGAGTTCATTAAGTTTCTTGAATCTGTGGGTATGTATCAAAATGGGAAAGTTTTGGTCATTATTTCTCAAATATTTTTTCTGTTTCCTCCTTCCCTCAACCCACACAGACATGCTGTGTCATTTGATATTGTGTGGCAGGTCACAGAGGCTAGTTATAAGTCACATTTTCATGATTCTTTATGCTGAACATTGTGATGCTACTTTGTTGAGTGTCTGGATTCTGTTGCCTTCCTTTAAAGAATATTAAATTTGGTTTTGTCAGGCAGTGAAGTTACATGTGAATGTGTTTGATTTTTTGAAGGCTTGTTTTTAAACTTTGGTAGGTCACATGTAGCATAGCCTTTATATTAAGGCTGATTTAGTCCTACTATGAAGTATAACCCTTTTGACATCTCTACTGAATGCACCAGGTATTCAGTAGGATGTTTGCACTTTGGCTTGTCAGAATCAGAATGCCTCCCAGCCCTGTGTGAACTTACAGCTTCCCTGTAGTGTTCTTTATCTGGCCTGTGGAGTCTCACCTTACATGCATGCAGCTTGGTGTTCAGCCAAAGACACAAGGAATCCCCTATGAAGATTTCCGGAACTCTTTTTCTGTATAGCTCCATAATCTTCAGCACTCTGTCTCACAAATTCTAGCCACCTTTGTCTCTGGAAACTCTGAATTATCTCCTCAATTCAGTAGACTGGTGTCCTCCGCTGGATTCTTCCTCCCTTGCCCCTGTCCAGAGAAGGTCTCTAGGTGGAAAGCCAGAGCATTTGCAGGGCTCCCCGGTCCCTTCTCTAGAGATTGCAGTTGTGCACTGTCTGTTGTCCAGTGTCTGAACACAGTGGTTCTATATATCTTACCCAGTTTTCTAATTGTCTATGGCAGCTTCACATATTTTGTACAATTTCTAATTGTTTATAGTACCAACTTCCAGTGCCAGTTGTTCATTATGGCCAGGAGCTAAAGTTACACTTATTTTATGGTAAATTGACCCAGACTCTGCAAGTTTCAAGTTTCAGCACGTAGGCCTGTGTATGTGTTCCAGCACATGAGTTCATGTATTGATTGCTTACACTGTTTTCCATGAAATTCCTTTTTTTTTTGGTGGTGGTTTTTGTGGATGAAGTTCAGACTCTTTCAGACTCTTTAACTTCTACTTTATTATGATTAAGGTAAATAATCTGAAAATTGTTTACATTTTTTTGTCCAGTCATTTCAGGTTAACTTGTTATTGCTAGCTGCCGTTGAGTCAGCTTCTGACAGAAGGAAACATTGCCTGCTTCTGCTCCATCCCCATGATCGGTTGCCTGTGCCATCTTCATGATCGTTGGTATGCTTGAGCTCGTTGTTGTGGCCACTGTGTATTTTGAGTGCCTTCCAACCTAAAGGGCTCATCTTCCAGCAGTATGTCGGACAATATTCTGTTGTGATCCATAGGATTTTCACTGACAGATTTTCAGAAGTAGATAGCCAAGCCTTTCTTCCTAGTCTATCTCAGTCTGAAAGCTCCACTGAAACTTGTTTAGCATCATAGCAACACACAAGCCTCCACTGACAGGTGGGTGATGGCTGTGCATAAGGGGCATTGGACAGGTGAGTATCCTCCCGCTGAACCACCATTGCCTCACTAGAAGACTCTATTTCTTGGTTGGAGAAACATTATCTAACACTTCCGTATGTGTGAATTCTCACATTATATATGATATTACAAAGGGTTTGTTGGAAGATGTTGGTTTTTTTTTTCAGCTAGTGAATATCACTCCTGAACTACAACTTATATGCAACGTCACAGACTCTCAGTGTCCTTCTTGTATGTGTTGACATTTTTCTGACTCCTGTTGATCATTCTTCCTCCTGCAGGTTGTTCAGCATGACCCTTGTCGGGGTGGAGCGGGGTATTGGAACAGTCTCTTCCGTTTCAAGCATCTGGCTACAGGACATTACTTAGCAGCAGAGGTAAGTAGCAGCCCCCATTTTTTTGCTGCCAAGGCTGATGCCCTCACTTCCCTTTCTTCACTTACCTGCAGCAGTTAGAGAGCTAGAAACTCGGGGCAACACTCATCACATTGTTTTTCCTCCTCCTGCTTTTCTGTTTTCTTCTGCCTCATTTCCCTGCTTATTGAGCAAAAAGGAGTCCCTGAGTGGAGCAGGAGTCCCTGGGTCGTGCAAGTTAACACACTCGGCTGCCTACTTGGAAGGTCGGAGGTTCAAGTTCACCCAGAGGAGCCTTGGAAGAAAGGCCCTGGCCATCTACTTGAGAAAAATCAGCCATTGAAAACCCTATGGAGCACAGTTCTATTCTGACACACATGGGGTCACCATGAGTCAGAAACATCTCAGTAGTAACTGGTTTATAGAGAAAAAGAAGCAAAAATAATTAACACATTTTATTACTTGACAGGGCTTCTGATAAAGATGTGGGGAGAGAGTAAGCTAGAAAATAGCGCTCATCTGGGTTCTTAAGATTATTTTTCTGTTGCTGCTTTCCTCATAACTACCAGCCCCACTCCTAACATAAATGACCAAGAGTTGGCTGTAGTAGACACATCTTATATAAAACCAGAAGGGTTAAAATTTTATAGAGAAATCTGGTTCTTTGGAGCATTAGTGGAATAGACAGAGGCTTATCTTTTTCTTGTAGGGATGTCGAAATCAAAGAAATTAACTTTACTTTAAATGTTTGTGAATGGTTTTTGAAGTAAGGAAAGATTCAATGCTGAAGGACAGAAGAAATATACTTTTTCATTTCTGTATTAAATTAAGGAGGCTTCCTACCATGGGACAGATGTTGAGTTCTATTCTGATGTGCTGGAAGATGTACGATGCATATTCATATCAGATTCTAGTCGTACATCAAAAGACACCTCCTGTTATCTGATACTTCTCCGAACTTCTCAAGGTGATGAGTAGATGTCAGTACTGCTTTTGCAACTGACCCAAGGAATGCTGAATTTAAATGTGCTGAGCTCCCTGGGATGCTTGATACTTGTATGACCTGACAATTTTAAAATACTGAAGCCCTGAAGATCAAGAAGTCTACGTTGAAATACTAAAATGGGGCCGCAGGGAATTATGGACCCAGCTAACCAGCTGTGGGAACTGTGGGTGACGTGGTTTGCCGAAGATCAATGGTGATTGCGTTATCTGTTACATACTGGGGAGAAAGTGGTTCTTGCTGGAGGCCTAAAACTTTTCTTATTTTTTACCAAAAATAAACAGGAATATCAATGACTGGGTACTGATCTTTTTATTTATCTCAGGCTTTTCACTGTTGCTTTACTAGTCAATTCATTGTGTTCCTTCTGTCTATACTGGAGAGCCGACTGCTGGTAACTAGCAGATTGTACCGTGTGTGTTGTGCTTGTGTGACGTGTGTTGTTGTTGTGGCATGCTGGTTTTGTGAACAGAGGGAAGGGACAAGTTCTTAGCTGTTCAAAGATGTGTGCAGGCCATGAAGTCTTCTGTAAGTAAGGCCGAATCCTTGAGAAAGCCACAGATGTTTTAATTTCCTAATGATTCTTTTTCATCAGGTAGACCCTGACTTTGAGGAAGAATGCCTGGAGTTTCAGCCCTCAGTAAGTATGGGAAAGAGCCTTCTTGTCTTCGTCTGGTAGGGTGAAGCCAAATGATCTGGAATCCCGTTTAAGAAACTGCCACTGTAGTCACTGAGCGCCGGGGAAGAGGATACCTCATACTGCTTTAAAAGAAGGTCTTGTTCTGTGCCTCACTTGGGGACAGTTGCAGTCCCTGTATCCTGATTGGTGCAAGGGACTGTTGGTCATGATGTGCTTTCTGTGCTTAGTCAAGGTGTCTCCACATCTCAGCTGGAGAAGTTCTAGGTACCTCATGCAATACTCCTAGGTTGGAGACAGTGATGGCCCCTGCAGAAGAGATTGGCTTTTACAAATGATTGTCCCATTGTTGTTGACATCAATGGTGACTCACTCAGATTTTTCAAGGAGTGAGTGTGTGTGGTGGAGAATGTCATTTAGGCTGTGGAGGTATCCTTTGAGGCATAGCATAGCTGACATCTGATTAGACACCCTATTGTCTAACTGTCCAACCTTGCACACTGCAAAGTCAGAAATAGGCCTTAGTGTATAATGTCGTTTGGCATTTTAATGCAAAATGGATCTCTCTATGGAGATTGCCAAGTAATGCAGATATGCTGGTCGTTGGGGTTCAGGTGTCCACAGTTGTGGGTTAAAGAGGGCCAGTGGTGTGTTACATGGAAAGGGTGGGCATAAGTAAAGTGGTTCTCTTGTGGAGTGCTTGAGTCTGTTTTACGAATTAAAAGATAAAACACTAAACACAGATGGTATGGCCACGTGATGCTGTAAGTGGTTGATAGGGTAGGTGGCATTGGGGGTGACTTATTTTTGTCTTTCTTTTTTTAGTAAATTTTTATAAAACTTTGAAAGCACATTAGAATGGGCACAATAATGAAAAGAGTTAGGGTGGAGATAATACAACATAGAATTATCTTTGGAATGTGTTGTGAATTCTGCAGTAAAAGTTAATCTTCTAGTTAAGCTTGAGTAGAGTATTAACTTTGAGAGAAGCTCGGAGGAGTTCTAGCTGAGGGCTTCCTTCTGTTAGCACATGGACTTGCTAGGGGAACATTCCTCTCAGCCGGCTCCTTGATGGGGCACCTGAGGCTTGTGTCTCTCCTCTTCCTCCTCTTAAACCACACTTCTGGATTCCATTTGGAAAGCTTACCTTCCACAATTAATATGGCTTGGAAAACCTGACCTAGTACAACCTTCTGCCATTTTTTTAAGGAAATCTGTAAAACATCTCTGAAGAGTGTCCATGTGGTTGTGGTTATTTATTGTTTGAACACTTGGACTGGCAGGGGAATTACTTTTCACAAGACAGTTCTTGTCCTTGCACCATCTTCACCATCCTTGTTTTGAAAGATCTGCCTTTATGTGACTTGCATCCATTAGTCTTAGTGCTGCCATCTGAGGTAACACAGATAAGTCTTACTTCTGAGATTACTTTGAAGGAGAGCTGTGGCTTCCTTCAGTAAGAGCCGATGTTCGTGAACCTGGGCTCAGGGGGAGGGTAGGGAGGGGGAACTGCTCCCCTGGCCAGTTTATGCAGGAGGGAAGACTGGCATTTTTAATGAGGGAGGAAGAGCCTAGTGATCAAAAGCAGGTGGGGCAGTGTCTTAGTTATCTAGTGCTCTATAACAGAAATACCACAAGTGGATGGCTTTAACAAACAAATTTATTCTCTCATAGTCTAGGAGGCTAGAAGTCCAAATTCAGGGCACCAGCTCACGGGGAAGCCTTTCTCTCTCTGTCGGTTCTAGGAGAAGGTCCTTGTCATCAGTTTTCCCCTGGTCTAGAAGCTTCTCAGCACAGGGACCCTGGGTCCAAAGGACACACTCCCCTCCCGCTTTTTTCTTGGTGGCATGAGATCTCACTCCTCTTGGCTTGCTTCTTTCTTTTACATCTCAAAAGAGATTGGCTCAAGATACAACCTAATCCTGTAGATTGTGTCCTGCCTCATTAACATAACTGCCTCTAAACCTGGCTCATTAACATCATAGAGGTTAAGATTTATAACACATAGGATAATCATATCACACCACAAAATGGTGGACAACCACACAATACCGGGATTCATAGCCTAGCCAAGTTGACACGCATTTTTGTTGGGGGGCACAATTTAGTCCATAACCTGCAGTGAGATAGACCTGGGTTTAAACCTCCAACCCGCCACTTATAAACCATGTGGGCTTGGACAAGTTACTTTCCTTCTCTGAGCCTCAATTCCCTCATCTGTAGAAATGGGCCATGAGCTTCTTGTGAGGACAAAGTGAGATGTTGTACAACTAAAATGCCTGGCACATAGTGAACAATTAAATGGCATTTTAGTAAGTTGTTCAATATCATGATCATTTTTAGTGCCTTTGCTAGTTGATCTGGGACACACAGCAGCCCCATGAGCGGAGTTGGGGTAGGTTTTGGGGATCTTTGTTTGGCAGTTGAGGAAGCAGACATTGAGAGAGTCCTGCCTTGTTATGCGTCTTAGGGTCTCTCAGGGTTCAGTGACCTTTCTACTTTTTCACTCTCCTTCCTGCCAGGGTGGTGGATGTGGGGACAGGCTGGGGTGCAGATCAGACTGTGCTGCTCTGGCACTTGTGTGGGGTCCGCAGGCAGAGGAGGGGCACGTGGAGAAGGGTGGCGTACCCCATACGCCGGAGGCCAGCAGCGCAGACTCAGCCTCTGTGGGGACACTGTCATATTGGGAGGATTCTGCAGCTTCAGTCTCTTCTAGGCTTAGAAGCATCCACGGAAATGCTAGAGCTGGGGATGCTTGGGAGAGGAAGCCTCTCCCTCCACTCTGCACATTGGCCACGTATTTCCCTGAGCCTTGGTATCCAGTGCTCACACACTCTGCCTCAGACCTCAGTCAGTCTCCTTGTGGCCATCCTTCAAAATTCAGTAGCACCCTCCAGCCACTTGTTGGAAGCCAGAGGGGGATAAAGGGCCACCCAAGGCCCCTCTTGTTTGACGGCCTTTTGCACACATGCCTTTCCTTCCACTAGGTGGCAGATGCGGACTGTGCACTGAAGAAATTGGGGCTGCTGTTTCTCACACAGCCAACTTAATATGCAATCTGGTTTTTCTCTAGCATTTCCACAGGTCTCTGAAATATGACTGCCAGCCTACAGCTGTGCCCTGTGTCTCAAACCATAACCAGGTCAGAGTTTATTCTGAAATTGATGTGTGGAACATTTTGCAAGGGAACAGTGGTTAGGAGAGAACAAATTCTCTTCAAAGTTTTTTCGTCTGTACTGAGGTTGTAGAGGTGTTTTGGTGCTCTTTGGTTACCTGTAGCTAGGTGGTGTCAGGTTTTTTAATTCATCTATTTTCTCCTGGGAAGTAGGTGTATGATGTCTCTTAGCAATTATCGCTGTAGATTTAACACAGCTACCCATAACTAAATTAGGGTTTGGTTAGGTGGAGCTACAGGTTATTATGGAACCCATGTGTGGTACAAATGGTTAATGTACTTGACTGCTAATCAAAGGTTGGAGGTTCGAATCCACCCAAAGGTGCCTCGGACAAAAGGCCTGGCTATCTACTTCTGAAGATCAGTCACTGAAAACCAGTTCTACTCAAAGATATATGGGGTGGCCATGAAATTGACTCGAAGGCAACTGGTTTTATGTACAGGTTATTAGAGTTGGGGGCTGGGAGGAGGCAGAGCGGTTTTGGATATTGAAAGGACCATTTTGTGTTTTTTTTAACAGACTGAAGTTAGAACAGATAAAGCAGGTTATTGCCTGCACTCAGAGATAGCAGGGCCCATTGGAATTCGGTTCTCTCATGCTCTCTCCTTTGCCTGTTTGCTTTGATTTCCTTTATCTAGATTCTTTCGTTTTCCTAGTAAAGTCTTTTTCCCCTCATATTTTGGGAAGGAGGCAGTGCCTCAGATTAAGGAAAGCAAGTCAGTGACAAAGAAAATGTGGTTTTCCCAGGACATGCAGGTGGATGTCATCATCTTGCAAGGACATTAAACACTCAAAGTAATCCTACGTAGAGTCATGGGGCTGAGCGAGACCTTGTGAAGTCTACTGGACCAGGAGCTCGTCTGAGCACTCTGTTTCCATCTCCTTCAGCAGATGGGCTTTGGGGCCATTGGGAAATACTTCCCTTGAATGTGTTTTTCTTAGTTATCTAGTGCTGCTGTAACAGAAATACCACAAGTGGGTGGCCTTAACAAACAGAAATTTATTTTCTCACAGTTTAATAGGCTAGAAATCAGAATTCAAGGTGTTGGCTCTAGGGGAAGGCTTTCTTTCTCTGTTGGCTCTGGAGGAAGAGCCTTGTCTCCTTTCAACATCTGTGGGCCTGGTGTTCCTTGGGGATCTACATGTGTCTTGGCATCAGTCTTCCCCCTGGGTCTAAGAGGTTCTCAGCACAGGGACCCTGGGTCCAAAGGACACGCTCCCCTCCCAGCTCTTCTTTCTTGGTGGTAGTGAGGTCCCTCCTGTCTCTGCTTGCTTCTCTCTCCTTTTTAGCTCTTGTAAGATAAAAGCTGTGATTCAAGCAAGGGTGTGACTTGAGTGAGGGTGTGACTTGAGTCACACCCTCTTGCAAAGCTATGGCTCAAGATACACCTCACACTGATCCTGACTCATTAACGTAGAGAGGTTAGGATTTACAGCAAATTAGAAAATTGAGGATAGTTATGTCAGATCACAAAATGGAAGACAACCACACAATACTGAGAATCATGGCCTAGCCAAGTTGACACATATTTTGGGGGGACACAATTCAATCCATGACAGTGTTTTTAGTTTCTCGTGAAAGCTTTCATCATTGTTCATCAGCCTTCAGTCTCACAGGTTTACTGCGTCTAAGCCAAATCCTTAATGTCCTGGAGAGGCCATTTTTCCCAAGTTGTCATCATTGGCCCTCCGTGATTAATTGTGGACCTTTTTTTCAGGGCTAGTCTGACTTCTCAAATATTTTTCTTGGTCACACTGTGGTTGCTACTTATGAACACTTGGCATCCGTTGTTTAATTTATATATTTTCTCCCGGGAAATAGCTGTATGATGTTATCTCATAGCAATTCTTGCTGTAGATTGACACAACTACCCATAACTAAATCCACAGGATAAGTTTTCTCAAAGTGCTCCTTCTCTCCCCCAGTTACTACAGATGGATGTAGCTATACTAAATTCTTTATCACCTACAGCACTGTTTCCATGGAAACTATTATGGTGATCCCAAATTGTTCAAATATTTTTATTGCAATACAAGGCAGTAGAGCATAAATATTCTTGGCTCAGGTGGCCCACTGTTACCTTTTATGACTGCTCTAAGACTGTGGTGTGTTTCCTGCCAACTGCTGACATTCGCTGTAGTTTCTTCTGTGTTCCTGTGGACTGTGGAATGATTTTACTGAGTGAAGGGTTTGGCACACACTACCCCTGACTTGATGACTTTTCCTTCCCAGGTGGACCCTGATCAGGATGCATCTCGAAGTAGGTTGCGGAATGCCCAAGAAAAGATGGTGTACTGCCTGGTCTCCGTGCCCGAAGGGAATGACATCTCCTCTATTTTTGAGCTCGACCCCACCACACTACGTGGAGGTGATAGCCTTGTCCCAAGGTATGATTTTCAAATTGCTTATCACAAGAGTCAGGGCTGGTATATATGGCCTGTCCGGGTTTCTTCGAATCTATATCATCATTAGAGTACCTGGGTGGTACAAATGGTTAAGCACAAAGTTAACTAGCCAAAAGATTGGTGGTTCAAACTCACCTTGGAAGACAGACCTGGTGATTGGCTTCGGAAAGATCACAGCTACTGAAAGCCCTGTGCGCATATGGGGTTGCCATGAATCGGAATCGACTCAGCAGAACTAACAACAGCAACAACAAATCATCAATGCCTTTTCTTTAAGCTCTTATGAAGGATTTGGTAACAGATGTGGACTGGCTGTCCAAATGAATGGTGTCTGATTTTTTTGTGACTCACCCATTAAAAGTTCTCAATACTTGGATAAAAAGTGCTAAAACTAAAAACCTGTTGCCATCAAGTCAATTCAGACTCATAGCAACCCTATAGGACAGAGTAGAACTGCCTCATAGGGTTTCCAAGGAGTGGCTGATGGATTTGAACTGCCAACCTCTTGGTTAGCAGCCAGGTTCTTAACCACTGTGCCGCCAGTGCTAGATGTAGGTAAACAAGCAAAAGCTCAAGTAGTTTAATATTTCTAGTAACCTTTACTCCCTTCCTCCTTCCCCAAACCTGAGGAATATCCCTGGTTAATTGAATAAACAATTGAAAAGAAATTCTAGAAAATGAAATTTCTGAAATCCCCTTTGTGCATGGTAAATGTTACTAAAATTATTGCGAAGTTAGACAAGTATTCTTTGCTTACTTTATTAAATTTAACTTAGATTTATTGCCTAAGAATGCATTTCTTGGGAAATAACTGGACTATAAAGGGAACAAAAGCTCTTTGTTAACAACAAAATCAACAATAATATTATTGCTAACGGCTCACATTTACTGAGTGCTGACTATGTGCTGGACAAAGTACTAAGTCCTTTACATGTATGTAGTATATAGTTTAGTCTTCACACACACACAAACCCCCAGTGAGATAGGTGTTATTACCCGTGCCTTTTTATAAAGACACTGAAGATCAGAGAGTTTAAGTCACTTGTCACAAGTCAGCCATCTCATAGCTGAGCCCATACTTCTAAATGTTTGAGGCAGATAGGGTTATCTGGGCAATTCTTCTAACTTTTCAACACAGCTCTGGTGAGTTGCGCATGGCCCCTTCTCACTGAATATTACTTTTAGTTTCATCATTCATGTATATCATTGCCTCTGCCTGACTCTGATAGCTGTAGCTTGGGTGCTGTCAGAGTCGGAGGAGAACCTTGTCATATGCTGGATACTATTCCAGTCCCTCTCAGAGTGATAAATGTAAGGCAGTGCCCACATACAAGAGAACCTTACAGTGCAAGAAGGCTTTTCATTACCATCAGAAAAACGATTAGTGATTCTTAAGATCTGCTGAGTTGTTAACCCTTTGAGAATCTGATGAAAGCTGAACATCCTCTTCCTAGAAAATACCAAGTGTGTGCATACTCCTGGTTTGGAACCCCTGATTTAGGTTCCTTTTTTTCTTTTTTTTTTTTAATAACAGCTTTATTGAGATGTGATTCATATACCATACAATTCACGTATTTAAAGCATATAATTTGTTGGTTTTTAGAAGATTCAGATTTGTGTGGCCATTACCACAATCAATTTTAGAAAATTTTCATCACCCAAAAAGAACCACCGTACCCATTAGGAGTCACCCCTCATTTCCTTCTAACATACCCTGCCCCCAACACTAGGCAGCTACTAATGTGCTTTCTGTCTCTGTAGATTTGCCTATTCTGGATGTTTCACAAAAATGGAATCATATAATATACGGTCTTTTGTGACTGGCTTCTTACATTTAGCATAATGTATTCAAGGTTCATCCATGTTGTAGCATACATCAGTATTTTATTTCTCTTTATTGCCGAATAATATTCTAGTGTATGGATGTACCACATTTTATTTATCAGTTGGTGGACATCTGGGTTGTTTCCACCTTTTGGCTGTTATATACCATGGACTGCTAGAAGAATGAACAAATCTGTCTTGGAAAAGTACAGTTAGAATGCTTCTTAGAAGTGAGAATGGCAAGACTTCATCTCATGTACTTTGGACATGTTATCAGGGGGGACCAGTCCCGGGAGAAGGACATTATGCTTGGTAAAGTAGAGGGTCAACAAAAGAGAGGAAGACCCTCAACAAGATGGATTGACACAGTGGCTGCAATGATGGGCTAAGGCATAGCAATGATTCTGAGGATGGCACAGGACCGGGCAGTTTTTCTTTCTGTTGTACAGAGGGTTGCTCTGAGTTGGAACTGACTTGACACCACCCAACAACAACAAAGCTGCTGTGAATATTTGTGTATATTTTTTTGTGTTGACGTATGTTTTCATTCCTCTTGGGAACATACCTAGGAGTGGAAATATATCCTATACAGTAGGGTTGCTATGAGCCAGAATCGACGCGATGGCAATGGTTTGGTTTGGTTTGATAGTAACCATAGGAGCCCTGGTGGCACAGTGAGTGGTTAAGTGCTCAGCTGCTAACCTAAAGGTTGGCGGTTTGAACCCACCAGCTGCTCCTTGGGAGAAAGATGTGGCAGTCTGCTTCCATAAAGATTTACAGCCTCAGAAACCCTATGGGGCAGTTCTACTCTGTCCCATAGGGTCACTATGAGTTGGAATCAACTTGATGGCAACAGGTTTGGTTTGGTTTTATGGTAGCTATGTTTAAGCTTCTGAGAAACTGCCACGTTGTCTTCTCAAGTGACTGCACCATTTTACAGTCCCACTAATAGTGTATGAGGGTTTTAATCTCTCCACATTCTTGCCAAAATTTGTTATTATCTGTTTTTCTGGTTATAGCCATCCTAGTGGGTGTGATGTGGTATCACCTGTGGTTTTGATTTATACTTCCCATTTATATATCTTCTTCGGAGAAATGTCTATTCAGATCTTTGCCCATTCTGAAAATTGGGCTGTCTGTCTTTGCATTATTGAGTTGTAAGCGTTCTTTATATGTTCTGGATACAAGTCCCTTGTCCGATATATGATTTGCAAATATTTTCTTCCATCCTATGTATTGTCTCTTCACTTTCTTGATAGTGCCCTTTGAAGCACAAAAGTTTTTAATTGAAGTCCAATTTATCTTTTTTTTCCCCCTTTTGTTGCGTCTGCTTTTGGTGTTATATCTAAGAAACCATTGCCAAATCCAAGGTCATGAAGATTTACGCCTATGTTTTCTTCTGAGAGTTTTATAGTTTTAGCTCTTATATTTAAGTTATTGATCCACATTGAGGTTTTTTTTGTGTGTGTGTGTGGGTGTCATTTGAGGTAGGATAAATTGCTTTTTTTTTTCTGTATCTTTTTTTAAATTTTATTATATTTTTGGTGAAAGTCTACACAGCAGGACAGGTTCCCATTCAACAATTTTTACACATATTGTTCAGCGACATTGGTTACATTGTTCACAATGTGTCAGCATTCTCTTTATTTCCATTCTAGTTGTTCTATTTTCAGTAACTTAGTCTCCCTGCCCCGCTACCTTCTCATCTTTGACTTAGAGTAATTGTTGACCAATTAGTCTCATCTAGATGATTTTTTTTTTTAAAGGAGTGTAGTACTCACGGGTAATATTCATTATTTTATGAGCTAACCTGCTATTTAGCTAAAAGGTGACTTCAGGGGATAGTTTTGGTTCAACACTTAAAGAGTATATCAGAGCAACAGTCTTGGGGATTCCTCCAGTCTCAACTGATCCAGTAAGTCTGGATTTTATGATAATTTGAAGTTCTGTTCCAACTTTTTCTTCCTTTCTATCAGGATCCATCTATTGTGGCCCTGGTCAGAACATTTGGTAGTGGTAGCTGGGCACCATCTAGTTCTTCTGGTCTCAGGATAAATTGCTTTTTAAAAGTTTCCTTCTCATTGACTGCTTGCCTATTACCTAGATATGTCCAGGTCTATAGAACCCAGCTGCGTTTCAGTTTAAGTAATTTTCCATATGTTGTGCCTTCTTTTCTGGACATAATGACTTTTTCTTAAGTTCTGAGAATGCAGGGGATGGCATTTATATTGTATGCTAAATGTTTTAGTTTGTTAGGGATAGAAGAGAACAAAACAGTGTGATTTAAAATATGAGATGCCAGTTGGCCATATTCCCCAGTGGGTTGGAAATCTTCCTCATCTGGTAGGAAGAGGAAACTTAAGCTTCTAGGTTACCTGGTTGGAGGTCCCTGCTTCTATATCTCTTCCATTCATTACTGATTTCTTTATTGGCATACTTTCTCTGTGGTTAGTAGTCCACAGGTAGACAGACTCTAAACTCACGAGCAAGGGAAGCCTTGTAGTCACTCTGGAAACAGAGTCTGGTGTGGTCTACCAGTGTGCTCAGTTATGGTCTTAGGTGTGATCTTAGCTTTTTAAATTTTTAACCAATCTTCCTTGGCCACCAGTCTTAGAGCCAGAAGCAAAAGGGACCTCATATTCATTGATTCTGTGAAGTTGTAAAAAATCTTGGAAGTAGTATATTCATATCCCTCCATCTTAGAGTTGTAGTATTTTTGCTAGTATGAAGATCAGAAAGCCTGGGGGTAGATCTATGAGCATCCAGGAAATGTGATCAGTAAAGGAATTTTTGTGATAGTCACTGGTTAAAAGTACCCTTCCAAGCCAATGTGAAAGGGATAATGCCAGATTCTGGATCTATTAAACAAGATAATAAAATTGCAGTGTATGTAAATAAAAGGCATTAAATGAACATTGAGTGAGAATTCACTTCCATAGCTCTGACATAATTGTCCTGCTATGGTGGCTTTTCAGTTCAGGATTGGGAATGACACTTCAGATGAATTGATAGAATGCTCTTTGTGGCTTAATTGAAGTTTGATATAGGATGTAATCCATCAATTAAATACAAAGCTCCCAGCTTTGATTACACTTCAAAAATAAGGAAGTGAATCCAATTACTCAGAAGAAAAAGTGCAAATTTCTTTGTCAAGTATCTTGCTCCTGTTGCTTAATTTATATTCATGCTACTGAAAGTAAATATCACTGTGGTTGCCCTCTCCTGGCCTTACTTGTAATGTCCAGTCAGTTATAACGAAGGAAGGCAGAGAGGATCTACTAAAGAGATGTACCTGATTTGACCTGTTTTTTCCCCACCTTTCCCATGAACGTGGTATGCCACCGTTCTGAATTCCTCTTAACAAGACTGACCTCTCTGCTCCCCTTTCTGCTCCAGTCCCACCAGTCTTTAAAGTTCCAACTCAAGTTGTTTCTGTAACAGAAGGCTTCTGTGACACTCCTCTGAGTCTCCTTGATCTATTCCTCTGAAAGTCCTACAGTACTTCCCCGACCATCCCCCAACTTTGTGCTTTTTTATGTGCATCTCTTGTTACTTGTTTGGTATGCATTTATCTTGTCTCACTAAAACAACAACAACAAAAGACCAAACCCATTGCCCTCGAGTCAATTCCGACTCATAGCGACCCTGTTGGACAGGGTGGAACTGCCTCATAGGGTTTCTGAGGCTGTAAATCTTTATGGAGGCAGACTGCCACATCTTTCTCCCATGGAGCTGCTGGTAGGTTTGAACCACAGACCTTTCAGTTAGCAGCCAAACGCTTAACCATTGTACCACCAGGGCTGCTGATGAAGTGGTAGATTGCTTTAAATGTAAGAATTATGTCATTATTTCTACTAGTTCTTTAAAAGAAAAGCAAAATTAGAAAACATTGTAAAAACGATACACGCTCACTGTAAGAAGAAACAATAGGAACAGCGACAACAAAAATACGTTTTAAAACCTCACGAAGAACAAAGAAGCAAGTAAAAAATCACATAAAATCCAACCATTCAGAGATAACTACTGTTAACGTTTTGGTTTACATCGTTTCAGACAAGTTTATCATAAATGGGATCATAAGCTATTTTTAACCTGCTTTTTTTTGCTGAACAATGTGTTTTAGACATATTTCCAAATAAATTAGCATAGATTCTCATCATTTTAAATAACTGTGTAATATTCCATTGTATGTACTATAATTTAATTAATTAGTCCTTTATTGGGACATTAACCAAAAACAAAACAAAACAAAACCCGTTGCCATTAATTCTGACTCATAGCAACCCTGTAGGACACAGTAGAACTGCTCCATGGGGTTTCTAAGGAGTGTCTGGTGTATTCAAACTGCCGACCTTTTTGTTAGCAGCCAAGATTTTATTGAGACATTAGATTATTTAAATTTTTTCATTTTGTAGGTAATGCTTTGTTGAACATCTTTGTTCCTTATTTTGTACACGTGCTATCTTCTTTTAAGGAAAAAATGTGAAAATGGGATTGCTAGATAGAAGGATAGGTACATTATTCATGTTATACAAAGTGCCAAACTCCCTTCTAAAGTTTTACCTGTTTACACTCTTAGCAACAGTGCACAGGAGAACTCATTTCTCTAAGCTCTTGTTGACACTGGGTTTTATCAATTTGTAGAATCTCTGCAGTATGAGACTATAAAATGATATATTGCTTTAGTTTGTGTGCGTTTTTTTACTAAAGAGTCTAAATGTATACTTCCATGTTTATTGATCATTTGTATTTCTTTGTTAAATTTCAGGTTCGTGTCCTTTCCCATTTTCTATTCTGATATTCAAGTTTTTCTTATTGATTTGTGAGAGCTCTTTATATGTGTGGATTAATAATCTTTTTGTGCTGTTACTCATTTCTCTTCCCAGGTTGTTGTTATTCTTTCAACTTAATGCACGATGTTATTGTTGTTATTGTGTGGTTGTTTTTTGTGTGTGTGTATTTGCAGAAGATATAAAACTTCAAACAATGTCAAAAGATTTATCTGTCTTTTACTTTTAAATTTAGGGATTTTGTATTTTGTCACATGCTTCAAAGAATTTCCCGAACACAAGATTATTAAAATATTTACTCATATTTTCTTCCAGAAGTTTCATTTTTTGTGTTATTGATTTATATGAAAATTTTAATGATTGCATTATTATCTCTCATGATAAGTGAATGCTTCTTGTTGCTCTGTCTCATGCTGAGTTTGTACTGAGGTATTCATTCATAGAACATGATCCTATATTTAGAAATATAACAATAACATTAGAATTATTATGAATGATTATCTATCATAAGTACATCAGAATGTGATTTAGAGCAATACCATTTGCTCCTAAGTTTACATTGTCCCAGGGTAGGTAGCAGAAAACCATTTGGGTATCTTTGTCTGTTTTGATAGAATATTTTCTAGGCTAGTGAATATAGAGAAACCCTTAAAGATTCCTGCCTTAAGCTTCTTTTCCCCTCCCCTTCAGGAACTCCTATGTCCGTCTCAGACACCTATGTACCAATACCTGGGTTCACAGCACAAATATCCCCATTGACAAGGAAGAAGAAAAACCTGTGATGCTGAAAGTAAGTTAGGAACTTGGCTGCCTCCCCTGGGTCTCATGCTCACTAATGAAAGGCTCCATTGAGGACAGGCCAGGGAGTGTGGAGCTGTGCAGTTTGTTGCTTTGGCAAGCATGCAGTTATAGCCAAGTTTGAATACGATGAAAGAATTCTCTCCAAAGGACCTGCAAGGTCAAGCAAGCCTGGGGCTTTTGAAATAACCAGAACCTTTATTGTATTCCATGGCTTCTTCCCTAACTGTTGAGCAATTGTCTGGATTTATTGTCTGTCTGAAGGATGATTTTGGCTGGGGGAATGTTTTGCTTGTGCCTTGAGGTACATCAAATATCTAGTTGGTTTTTCCTGATAGTTATTATTTCTATGTTTAAAAATACATTTTTATTTTTTGAAAGTTCTCCCAAACTCTTTACTATCTCTCCCTGCAACCAATCTCTCTTTCCCCACCTTCTCCAGGCTCATAGAATACAAATACGTACACACTGGATTTTTGTTTTTAAAAAATGAAATTATACTCTCACATGACTTTTTTTTTTTTTTTTGATTTTTTGATGGTGGGGAGGATTATTGGAATTTTTTCTCTTTTAATTTGTTAAACATTTTTAGTTCTATTGAAAATTTGAAAGAATGGTACAGTGTCTACCCTTGTATTCTCCACTTAGTAATTTCATTTTGCCACATTTGCTTTCTCTATATATATTTATAAACTTTTTTTTATATTGCAAGAGTCGTCCATGCTCTTTGTCACAAACTAAAGCAGTACAGAAGTAGAAAAGCTATAAATGATAGTAGTGCCCCCTTTGCTGCCTCCGTTCCTCACAATACCACTCTCCAGAGGTAATAACAACTTGGAGTCCATCCCTCCAGATGTCTTTATATGTCTAGTTGGTTTTAACTGCAAGATAGCTCCAACCTTTTTGGACTGCCCGATGTCCTGTGAATATTGAATATGACTAAGAGAGTCCCACAAAAACCATCTTGAATTTCAGATTGGCACCTCTCCTGTGAAGGAGGATAAGGAAGCATTTGCCATAGTTCCAGTTTCTCCTGCTGAGGTTCGGGACCTAGATTTTGCCAATGATGCCAGCAAGGTGCTAGGCTCTATAGCTGGGAAGCTGGAGAAGGGCACCATCACCCAGAATGAAAGAAGGTAAGGTCTTCCTAGGCGAATTTGCAGTCATCCTCACCCCCTGTGAATCTTTAAAATCCCTTGCAGAAAGAAATAATGCCAGCTTTGAACAGCTATATGTAAGAGTAGCAGGCCTTAGCATTTATGGGTGCCTTCAGTTTGTGGTCTTCAAGAAATACCCTTGCATTCACTTTTTTTAAAGTCTCTAAAGTTGTAAAAATATGTCTCTCTCTCTCTCTATCTCTCTCTCTGTCTCTGGTACTACATTACCAAGTATCAGGAGCCAAGGTTATTCTGAGATAAAAATTGATGGCTAGTATTTTATAAAGTTGATAATCCTTTTATCGATAGTAATGTGTTGTCTATGTTTTACTCTTTTTGGTGATTGGCCTCTGTGACCAATTTTGAGGAAATTGGAAAGAGTGGGTCTGCTCTTGTTTAACTGGTTCATCAGGCCTGGAGGCTTTAAGTTGAAGTTTTCAACCTGTTGGACGTTGGACACTTCCCATCTCTAATAGCTTATTCCCGCCAAAGGTCTGTAACCAAGCTGCTGGAAGACTTGGTTTACTTTGTCACTGGTGGAGCTAACTCTGGTCAAGATGTGCTGGAAGTGGTTTTCTCCAAGCCCAACAGAGAGCGGCAAAAGCTGATGAGAGAACAGAATATTCTCAAGCAGGTCGGTGAGATGAGACAATTTGGGGAGTTGACTTTGCATGGATTCAATGGGATTGCGGCTCATATAGAGAGAATGAATGATTCTCTTCTGGAAGGCTTGTTGAACTTATCTTTAACATACTTGTTGAATAGCTACCACATGGGAATTCACCTGTTAGAAACTACAAGAAGATGTGAATTGACACCTTTATTTTTCTCAAAAACAATATAAAGTGAAATGTGTCTTTAGGGTTATTTCATATGTTTAGGAGACTTTGGGTATTTGATAAACTAAGAAGGCCTATATAGGCTCCTGTTGGGACTCCTGAAAATCACTTCAAAATCTTTCCATAAAGAATGAGTAGTGTTTTACAGAAAATACAAAGATGGTATAAATTGAAATAAACCAGTGTAAAGATAAATCAGAGGCAGGCAAATTAAAAGTCCAGGGTAGATTAAGTGCACAAAAATGCATATCATATAGTTCTCTAAAGCTGTTGGAGATTGGGCCACAAGCTTGGCTTGCAAATTCTTGGCCACCAAAGCTAAAAAGGAAAAATAATAGTTTTAAGACCCATAGCTCTCCATAAGAACTTGGAACATAAAAAGCCTTTGTCCTCTCGGTTTCTGATAGATACAGTTTAACACTCTGTCATATTACAATAACGATTTCAAATCTAAGAATAAATTATGTTTAGGTGTTCCGTGGAATGACTCCCAAATTAAACTTCTGGCTTAAGGCCCATGCTTATTTCCACAATAGCAATTCCTTGAGGGGCCAAAATAATGTGGTTCAATGGCCGGAGCCTTCATTGAGCACGTGTATCAAGCACTCCATTTATATTGTTGTTGTTAGGTGCCATTGAGGTGATTCCAACTGATAGCAACCCTATGTACAATAGAACAAAACACTGCCCAGTCCTGTGCCATTCTCACTGATTGTTGCTATGTTTGAACCCATTGTTGCAGCCACTGTGTCAATCCATCTCACTGAGGATCTTCCTCTTTTTTGCTGACCTTCCACTTTACCAAGCATAATGTCCTTCTCAGGGACTGGTCCCCCCCGATAACATGTCCAAAGTATGTGAGACAAAGTCTCGCCATCATTGCTTCTATGGAGCATCCTGGCTGTACTTCATACAAAACATATTTGTTCGTTCTTCTGGCTGTCCGTGGTATATTCAGTATTCTTTCCCAACATCATAATTCAAAGGCATCAATTATTCTTTGGTCTTCCTTATTCATTGTCCAGCTTTTGCAAGTATATGAGGCGATGAAAATACCATGACTTAGGTCAGGTACACCTTAGTCCTCAAAGTGACATCTTTGCTGTTGAACACTTTAGAGAGGTCTTTTGCAGCAGATTTGCCTGATGCAGCACATCGTTTGACTTCTTGACTGCTGCTTCCGTGGGTATTGATTTATGGATCCAAGTAAAATGAAATCCTTGACCATTCAGTCTTTTCTCTGTTTATCATGATGTTGCTTATTGGTCCAGTTGTGAGGATTTTTGTTTTCTTTATGTTGAGGTGTAATCCATACTGAAGGCTGTAGTCTTTGATCTTCATCAGAAAGTACTTCAATTCCTCTTCGATTTTAGCAAACAAGTTTTGTCTGTCATCTGCATATCACAGGTTGTTAATGAGGTTTCCTCCAATCCTGATGCTATTCTTCTTCATATAGTCTAGCTTCTTGAATTATTTGCTCTGCATACGGATTGAGTAAGTATGGTGAAAGGGTACAACCCTGACGCACAACTTTCCTGATTTTAAACCACGCAGTATCCCCTTGTTCTTTTGGAACAACTGCCTCTTGGTCTGTGTACAGGTTCTGCATGATCACAATTAAGTATTGTGGAATTCCCATTCTTCACAATGTTATCCATAATTTGTTGTGATCTACACAGTGGAATACCTGTGCATAGTCAATAAAACACAGGTAAATATATTTCTAGTATTCTCTGCTTTCAGCCAAGATCCATCTACATCAGCAATGATATCCCTCATTCCCTCTTCTGAATCTGACTTGAATTTCTGGCAATTCCCTGTCAATGTACCACTGAAATGATTTTTTAATTATCTTCAGCAAAATTTTACTTGCATGTGATATTATTACATAATTTCTGCATTCTGTTGCATAACCTTTCTTTGGAATGGTTACCAATATGCATCTCTTCCAGTTGGCTGGCCAGGTAGCTGTCCTCCAAATTTCTTGGCATAGACAAGTGAGCGCTTCCAGCATCCATTTGTTGAAACATCTCAATTAGTATTCCGTCAATCCCTGGAACCTTGTTTTTCGCCAATGCCTTCAATGGAACTTAGACTTCTTCCTTCTTTACCATCAGTTCTTGATCATATGTTACCTCCTGAAATGGTTGAACATTGACCAATTCTTTTTGGTACATTGACTTTGTATACTCCTTCCATCTTCTTTTGATGCTTCCTACATGATTCAATTTTGCCCATAGAATCCTTCATTATTGCAACTCGAAGCTTGAATTTTTTCTTCAGCTTGAGAAATGCTGAGTGTGTTCTTCCCTTTTGGTTTTCTAACTCCAGGTCTTCGCACATTTCATTATAATACTTTACTTTGCTTTCTCGAGCCACCCTTTGAAATCTTCTCTTAAGCTCTTTTATTTCATGATTTCTTCCATTCACTTTAGTTATTCTACATTCAAGAGCAAGTTTCAGAGTCTCTTCTGATATCTATTTTGGTCTTTTCTTTCTTTCCTGTCCTTTTAATGACCTTTTGCTTTCTTCATGTACGATGTCCTTGATGTCATCCCACTACTCATCTGGTCTTCGGCCATTAGTGTTTAACGCATCAAATCTATTCTTAAGATGGTCTCTAAATTCAGGTGGGATATACTCAAGGTTGTACTTTGGCTCTCATAGACTTGTTTTATTTTCTTAAGCTTCACCTTGAGCTTGCATATGAGCAACTGTTAGTCTGTTCCACAGTCAGCCCCTGGCCTTGTTCTGACTGATGATATTGAGCTGCTCTGTCATCTCTTTCCACAGACGTAGTTGATTTAGTTCCTGTGTATTTCATCCAGCGAGGTCCATCTGTATAGTCGCCATTGAGAAAAGGTATTTGCAATAAATAATTCGTTGGTCTTGCAAAATTTTGTCATACCATCTTCAGCGTCGTTTCTATCACCAAGGCCATAATTTCAAACTACTGATCCTTTGTTTCCAACTTTCACATTCCAATCACCAATAATTATCAACGCATCTTGATGGCATGTTTGATCAATTTCAGACTGCAGCAGTTGGTAAAAATCTTCAATTTCTTCATCTTTGGCCTTAGCGATTGGTGCATAAATTTGAATAATAGTCATATTAACTGTTCCTCTGTGTAGTCATATGGATATTAGCCTATCACTGACTGCATTGTACTTTAGGATCGATCTTGAAATGTTCTTTTTGACAATGAATTTGATGCCATTCCTCTTCAATTTGTTGTACCCAGCATAGGAGACCATCTGATTGTCTGATTCAAAATGGCCAATACCAGTCCATTTCAGCTCAGTAATGCCTAAGATGTTGATCTTTATGCATTCCATTTCATTTTCAATGACTTACAATTTTCCTAGACTCTTCTTATGCAATTTACAATTATTGTCTACTTTTGTCCTTTTACCACCCTTGCAAGCTCAGCATTATTCTTTCCATTTTACTGATGAGAAAACTGAACTTCACATTGACTATGATCTATACAGCTAGGAAGTAATGGAGCTGTGTGATTTCAGCCTAGAATCTGCTGGTTCCAGAGTCTATGCTCTTAATCACTACTTCTGAACACTGGACTATCAAAAGTCTGAGAACCAGCTAGGCCCAGGTGTACTGAGTCCACGAAGTACCCAGTTTCTTGTGATCCAATGTAGTTTCAGATTTTTGGCGTGTTAGGATAGAGAGAGACTTTCTAGACTGTGTCCCCCAGCCACCCTGGAAGTTGTCTTAACTTCCAGACAGAGATGAAGCCTTTAAAACACTAGGTGATTGTAGTTTTTGTTGTTTATTTTCACAAACAGATCTTCAAGTTGCTACAGGCTCCATTCACAGACTGTGGAGATGGCCCGATGCTTCGACTAGAGGAGCTTGGGGACCAGAGGCACGCTCCTTTCCGCCATATTTGCCGGCTCTGTTACAGGGTCCTGAGACACTCACAGCAGGACTACAGGAAGAACCAGGTTGGAATTAAGGATTAATAGGAAATGATTGTAGTCTCCTCCTTTTAGTTTCGTGTGGACTTTAAGTGTCCATACATGTTCATTTAAAGGATAGAGGATAGTTCAGTGTTAAGTTTGTTCTTGGAATGGAAACATTGTTTGCAACGCTGGGAGAATCTGTATTACGGAGTCCTTTAGAAGGATACCCAAGAACTCCTCTTCTGTAGCCACCTTTCCGTGAGATTTTTTGTTGTTGTTGTGAAATATAGATAACACAAAATTTGCCTATTCAGCATCTTTCACATGTACAGTTCATTGACACCACTTACATCAATCATGTTCTTTTTTTTTTTTTTAATTGTGTTTTCGGTGAAAGTGTACACAGCAAATTAAGTTCTCATTTAATAATTTCTACACAAATTGTTCAGGGATAGTGATCTTTATGCATGATATTGGTTGCATTTCAGTGATATTGGTTACATTTTTCAGTGATATTGGTTACATTTTTCACAGTGTGTTAATTCCATCTTGGATGGTTCCTTTTCAGTAATCTGGTTTCCCTGTCCCTTTACCCTTTCATCATTGCTTTAGAGTAACTGTTGACCATTTGGTCTCATATAGATGATTGCTTAAAGGTATGCAGTACTTACTGGCAACATTATTTTATGAGCCAATCTGTTATTTCGCTAAAAGGTGACCTCAGGGTGTAGTTTCAGTTCAAGGTTTGTGGAGTCGCTCAGGGTGATAGTCTTGGTGAGTCCTCTAATTTCAACTGGTCCAGTAAGTCTGTACTCTTTGAGATTCAGTTCTGTTGCAATTTTTCTCCCCTTGTATCAGGATCCATCTATGGAGGCCCTGCCTGATCAGAACGGTTGTTAGTGGTAGCTGGGTACCATCTAGTTCTCCTGGTCGTAGGGTAGATGAGGCCATAGCTCATGTAGACTAGTTTCTTCTCTGAGTCTTTGGTTTTCTTCCTTCTCTTTTGCTGTGGATGAGAAGAGACTGATAGTTGTATCTTAGCAATCATGTCCTTTTTTTGAAGTTGATATTACTTTTATAGGAAGTGTTTCTAAACCTCTGTCTTTGCCTTTATTATTGTTTATATGGTATAGTATGTGTATGATGCTAACCAAAACCATTGCCACTGAGTCGATTCTGGCTCATAGCAACCCTATAGGACAGAGTAGAACTGCCCCATAGGATTTCCAAGGCTATAAATCTTGACTGAAGCAGATTGTTACATCTTTCTCCCAAGGAGCAGGTGGTGGGTTCAAACTGCTGACCTCTCGGTTAGCAGCCGAATGCTTAACCACTGCGCCACCAGGGCCCCTTATGTATGATGCTACTGGGTCTAAATTTCATTAGCCGGATTGGCTGCCTTTGGGGACTGTGGTTGCCTTAAATTCACCTCTAGCTCATTAATGCCATAGTCAACTAGTCCCAAGGATATTTTATTTTGCCCCTCTCTTCCGTCTCTAGATAAGGATACATCAGAGCCTGTAATGTGTCCTGGACATTCTGCTGGTCCATGAGGAAATGAAACTAGTGTCTCTTACTACTGCTGGATTGGTTGTCTTTGTTTTGATGTTTATGGATCCTATGCTAGCTGACAGTAGTATATCCCTGAAGGTTGATTAATTCCCAAGCACGTGCCCCTATTGAGTATAGATCAAAGAGTGATCCATGTTCACCATGTTAATCCTGACTCATTTTCAAGATTTGGGAATTAATTAAAAAAAAAAAAATTAAAGGAAGTTTCAAGGGCCATTTGAACGTTCAGCAAGCTAATGCTCTGTCTTGGGTAGGTGAGTATCTTTGAATAGAAAAAAACAGCTATTAGTAAGAGGCTGTCTGAAGTTCACAAATATTTCCATGAACTGTGATGTCTGATCCCAAAAGGGAGGAGAAGCCGAAGGTGTATGCTTGTGTCCCCAACTCAAACCCACTGCTGTCGAATCGATTCTGACTCATAGCGAACCTGTAGGACAGAGTAGAACTGCCCAGTAGGGTTTCTAAGGAGTGGCTGGTGGATTTAAACTGCCGACCTTTTGGTTAGCAGCCAAATGCTTATCCACTGCACCACCGGGGCTCCTCCTACGTCCCATGAATGTAATTGATTAGCTTGGGTATTCTTCACTTTCTTCTGCTACCTACTGATTTTCAAAATACATTTTTACCTCAGATAAAGAAAATGAAATGGAGTAACATTGTTCCAAAATCCAGGTAGGCTTAATTGGTGTTTATTCAACAGCCCAGAGCCGTAGGGCCCAGTTAAGTCCTTTTGAATTAGTAATAAATTCTGGGCTGAAAAACAGCTTTTGACATTTTAAAAAATAAGCCACTGGATTAAAATTTATACTGTGTACTTAATAGAATACCCTTATGTAAATATGCTACAGGATATTTGATTAATGACATCTGTGTAGCAGGTTTAGTAAAATCAAGGATGGGAGGGAGTTTGCTGCTGTTGATTTAGGGTTGTGGGAAGTTGTGAGAAGATGCTTCACTATAATTTCCCTTATGGCTGGTAGTTTTCATCAAGGAGTGTAACTATTTGTTTATTTTAAACTTAACCGTAATTATCTTCTGTCCTTCTTGCTGACCTCTCCTTCCTCTCCCTAAAAGGAATATATAGCCAAGCAGTTTGGCTTCATGCAGAAACAGATTGGCTATGATGTGTTGGCAGAAGACACCATCACGGCCCTGCTCCACAATAATCGAAAACTCCTGGAAAAACACATCACTGCGGCGGAGATTGACACGTTTGTCAGTCTGGTGCGGAAGAACAGAGAGCCCAGGTGAGATGGGGTCAGGGTGGATGGGGGAAGGTGTCTATGCATTTGAAACGCAGGTCTTGGTGCCTTGTACTGGGTTTCCCTTCCTTGGAGCTGCTAGTGGCCGATTTTGACTAGACAGGTCTTGAGAGGCTCTTTGATGAGGAATAGAAGGAACATGGTATTGGGATAAAACCTAGGGTGGAATCCTAGCTCTAACATTTACCAGCTGGGTGACCTTGGCTTTTTTTCTGAGCTTTGTTTTCTCATCTGTTAAATAGGTAGTTGCGAAGATTAAATGAGAATAAATACATGTGAGGTGCCTGGCACTTAGAAGATGCTCAGTAAATGATAATTATTGTTCCCTTTTTAGCACCTTCTGATTATCAGTTAGAACTCTCCCACCTACCTTCTCAGAGATTAGACTTATCCCAGATAGAGGAGTAACTTTTGCGAACTAAGTTGTTACTTGAGTGTTTTTATTATACGTTAATGAATTCTATTTCATTCACACAGATCTCCCCTTCCCTCCCCATCCCCCTTCTTCTTCTCCTTCAAATTAGAATCCGTATCATTTCAGATGAAGTGGGAGGCAATAATTACAATGTAGGTATTATGAACAGTCACACTGGAGAGCTGATAGTGTTTTTATAAAAATTACTACTACCATCCATAAAAATAATGAACACTTCATGGAGCATTTCTCATGGACCAGGTAGTGAGCTAAGCACTTTACGTGAATTTTCTCATTTAATCCTCAGGACAACTCTCGGAGGTTATACATGATCCTTTTCTGAAGATGAGAAAGCTGAAGCACAGTGAAGTTACGTAATTTTCCCAAATAGCAGTAAATATCAGAACACAGCTAATACATATCAGACAAGTGCTCAGCTGCTAACTGAAAGGTTGGAGGTTCAAATCTACCCAGACGCGACTGGGCAGAAAGGCCCGCAGTCTACTTCTGAAAGATCACAGCCATTGAAAATCCTACGAGTGCAGCTCTACTCTGACACATATGGTGTCACCATGGGTCAGAGTTGACTCAATGGCAGCTAGTTTGGTTTTTTAATAAGTATCAGAACCAGGATGCCACGTCAGGCAGTCAAACATCAGAGCCTGGCCCCCAGCCACTCCACTGCCCTACCTGTCCACCATTCTTCTTAATGTCAACTTCTTTCTTGTCTTACTCCTTTTATTTTCTTTCTCTCCTGCCTCTGTCCCATTACTGCCATCTTTCCTCTTTTGCTGTTTCTTCTCCTGTCTGACATCTGGGTTCCTAGTGGTGGCCTCAGACACTGGCACCAAGATCTAAAACGTTCTGTCTTCTTCTTTTGCTAAAGATAGGTTGGCCCTGTCCACTTGAGAAAGAGTCAGGGTCCAAGAGCCACACCTCTGCTGTATCAAAAGACACCATTTTGTTTTGTTTCTGTTTCTTGATAGATTCTTAGATTACCTCTCTGACCTCTGTGTCTCAATGAACAAGTCGATTCCGGTGACCCAGGAACTTATATGTAAAGCTGTGCTGAATCCAACCAATGCCGACATCCTGATAGAGACCAAGTGAGTGGGGGGATAAAGTCGAGGAAGGGGTTTAGATATCTGGTTCCGTGGTACGTGTGTGATTGTGAGTAATAAAACCTAACCCCTCAGTTTTTCAGAGTCAGTCTAAAGTCAGGTTATTGGCATGGGGCCTTAGTTAGGGGATTATTAAGTTTTCTTTGGTGTGACTTCCTCTGCATAATGGTGTCACTTAGGGGGTGGTTGGGGAGTGAAGAGAGGGAAATCGTCATAGTATCCATTTAAGATTAGTGAATTGTATTTATGTGAATTGTTCCTCAATAAAGACTAATAATTTTTAAAAATTCACGTAAACTCACAGGATCATTTTACACGCACTTAATTTTAAGAGTTTAAAACTCTGTTAGTATGATTATCATTTTTATATTTTAAAGGAAATATTTCATATTCAATGTAGATGTTAAGTCATTGTAATGCAGAGCTTTTTAAATGATCACTGTTCAAAAAGTGTTTATTCATTGTTCAAAAAGTGTAATAGTAGACAGTTTGTTTTTAGTAATGGAACAGTTTTCCTGAGTTGGGCAGTGTTTAAAAAATAAATAACAAAAAACTGAATTATTCCCTAGGCTAGTGGTATTTTTTTTTTTTTTAAGCATAACTTAATTTTAGGCTTGGGCTAACGGAGGGTGTCTGAACCTTGACTCGATTGACATTTTTGGCTGAGTAATTCTGTGTTGTGGGGGGCTCTCCTGTGCATCATGGGAAGTTTAACAGCATCTCCAGCCTCTACCTGTTAGACATCAGGAGTACCGCCCCTTGCCCCCAGTTGTGACAAACAAAATGTCTCTAGACATTATATAATGTCCTCTGGGGGCCAAAATTGCCCATCAGTTGAGAACCGCTAGGCTAATATATATGAAGAAGTTACTGTTAGGCTTTTTGCAGCTCTTTCTTTTTGTTTTGTGGGAGAAACACAAAAGAAAATGGTTTTCCATGTGTCTTTATGCTGAAAATGAAGCTAGATTATAGTATATTGCTGTAGTTGATCAGAGATTAGCAAGAATCTCAAAAATAATGAATCATCCTATCCTCTTCTTATTTCCCAGGTTGGTTCTGTCTCGTTTTGAATTTGAAGGTGTTTCTACTGGAGAGAATGCTCTGGAGGCGGGAGAGGATGAGGAGGAAGTGTGGCTGTTTTGGAGGGACAGCAACAAAGAGATTCGCAGTAAGAGTGTCAGGGAACTGGCGCAGGACGCTAAAGAAGGGCAGAAGGAAGACCGAGATGTTCTCAGCTACTACAGGTGACTGGAAGTCGCGTGTTGGGCTGTGCTTGGGGTGCCCCAGAGGGTGGCGGTTTGGAATTTATTGCCTGTTTGTGCCTTACTCCATGGAACTACAAGGATCATCTGAAAAGATTTTCTAGCAAAAAGGCAGATGTGTATTGTAGGAGTAAAGCGCTTAGGAGAATTTCGTTGATACTGAGAGAGTAAATTGATATCTAGATGTGGCTTGGTCAAAGGAAGGATGAATGCTTGCATCAGCTCTGAACCGCAGGTTAACCCTAAACACCATGGCACGTATACGGGTAGTAAGTAGTTAAGAGTCAGGCTAGGAGGTCAGATTGCCAAGGTTCAAATCCTGACCTCACTACTTACTAGCTTTTTCACTTTAGTCAAGTTACATACTTCTTTACACCTCAGTTTCTTTATCTGCAAAATAGTGACAATAGTGCCAACCTCAGAACTTCTGCAGATGGAGCTAGGAAATGTGTGTCCGTGTGTGTGTGTTACATATACAAGTATCTACCCATTCCTTGGAAACCCTATGGGTCTGTTCTACTCTGTCCTATAGGTTCACTATGAGTCAAAATTGACTCAATGGCAAAGGGCTTGATTTTTTTTTTTTTTTTTGGTATCTTTCCGTAAGGAGTCTTGGTGGTTCAATAGTTAAGTGCTTGGCTGCTAACCAAAAGGTCGACGGTTCAAACTCACCAGCTGCCCCTCGGGAGAAAAGACCTGGTGATATGCTCCCATAAAGATTACAGCCTAGAAACCCTATGGGGCAGTTCTACCCTGTCCTATAGGGTCACTATGAGTCAGAATCAACTCGAAGGCACACAACAGCAACATATTTCCGTATTTCTCTCTCTCTGCGCACATATACACACATGCGTGCACGCGCATGCTCATGGGCACGCACATTTATATGTCTGTACAAACGTATGATAAAAATCATGAGTTTACACAGTATTTGCAATTCCATTCTAACACCAAAAGGTTTATTCTGGTCTTTACCCTTTCCATATTCAAAATTCCTTCTCCGACAGTGGCAAACTGGCTGCTGTTGTTCTCAGTATGTTTACCTGTTCGCTCATCCTGCTGTTTGTAATCAATCTCCACCTCCTCTGTCCCCAGTGTCTCCTTGTCTGCAGCTGTAAGGCCTGCTGGTCTTTTTGCCACAAGGGAAGGGAAGGGAAAGGAAAAGAAAGGAAGAGAACCAATAAATACTTCAAGAGAAAGAAAAGGAAAGGGAAGATGAAGAAGTGCTTCCAGTATTTTTAAACAAAATAAATACCCTTTTCTGACCTCCCATATTCTATGCTCTTCTCTTCCGTTCATGCATGTAGTGTGTATCCTTGCACACTCCACATGTTTATATTCCACTGCATTTGTTTGCATCCATCCATAAATAATGTAGTGTTTTATCTGCTTTTAATATTTTCTGTGAATGGTACCATAATGGACATAATTCTACAACTTGTCTTATTCAGGACTGTGTCTGAAATGAATCTGTGTTAATAGATGTAGCTCCATTTCTTTAACTTTAACTGCTGAGTGGTGTTCCATTAGATGAATGTACCACATTTTCACTGCTGTCTGATATTCCATAATATCAGAGAGCAAAAACTAACAGTTTAGTTTTTCCTATCAGGAAGCATCCTTGTTCAAATTTGTCTGCACAAATGTATGAGAGTTTCCATTCCATACCAGGAATGGAATTGTTAGATTGGAGGATATGCATGTTTTAAACTTTACTGAGCTATCCTAAATTGGATCTTTCACTGTATACTCCCACTGGTTATAGATGAGAATTTTTGTTTTCCCTGTGTCTTTGCTAACTTCAAATATTGTGATGCCTTTAGTTTTTTTTTTAATCTAATGAGTGTGATTAGAATCATGTTTTAATAAGTATTTCACGGATATCTAGTAAGGTTGAGAATATGTTCATGTCATGGTTATTGGTGATAAATACGGTTTTAAATTCAGAAGCTAATATTAGACGATTTGGAAGCCTATGGCTTTCTTATTATTTCATATTGCCAGTATGTTTACTCTTTAAAAGTTTGATAAGTCATCTCCCAAGAGTGGATGAGATAAAGTCCTTCAACTGGACAAGGTTGGAAGTTAACAAAAGGTCACATGTAATTATATAAGGAAGAAAGCCTGGGACATTTTGAGGAGTCTTTGACCTTTGGACATCGTGTGTATAGATGTCAAAATGTAGACTTATATAAGAGCCTAAAAATACTATAAAATTCCTAATTAGATTCAATATGGACATTATCTTTAACATTTCCTACAATGTCTTTAATGTACTATATAAAAACACAACTGAAGAAATAGACAGCAACCTTAGATCTAACCATTTTTTCCCCATTTATTTTATAAGATAACAAAGGACAAAACGAATCAAGTAGTCTGATAATTGTTCCAACACAGCTGGATAGATGTATGCCACTGTTGGTTGACAGCCCACACCCTATGGGATAACTTGAAATGTTCCTTTATCAGCTTGGCACAAAAACTGAAGTTTGGTGTACAAAAGCAATTTAGGGGGTTGACATATATGTTCAGATGGTCAGATGCCACTCCTATGATTTTGGGGCCACTGTGTAGGACTAGCCTACCGTGTGTTTCCATTCATCTTGGATGACTCCTGGGTGAGTGTGCCTGATGGAGATTTTCTTTTCTCCAGGTATCAGCTGAACCTCTTTGCCAGGATGTGTCTGGACCGCCAGTACCTGGCCATCAACGAAATATCGGGCCAGCTGGATGTGGATCTCATTCTCCGCTGCATGTCTGACGAGAACCTGCCCTATGACTTACGGGCGTCCTTCTGCCGACTCATGCTTCATATGCATGTGGACCGAGATCCCCAGGAACAAGTCACTCCCGTGAAATATGCCCGCCTCTGGTCGGAGATTCCCTCCGAGATTGCCATTGATGAGTGAGCTTTATTTCCTCTTGTTGCTAAGACCTCAGTTACTTTGTTGTTGTTGTGTTCTGTCGAGCTGATTCCGACTAATAGCGACCCTAAAGGACAGAATAGAATTGCCCCATAGGGTTTCCTAGGCTGTAATCTTTATGGGAGCAGATCACCAGTTCTTTTTTCCCACGGAGCTGCTGGTGGGTTCGAACTGCCCACCTTTCAGTTAGCAGCCAAGCACTTAATCACTGTGCCACCAGGGCTCCTTCATGTCACTTTAAAACCTCGTATTTATAATGCTCTGTGCAGCAGCAGATAAATCATATGTGGTCAGTTTAAATCTGGATATGGGCTGAGGAAAAATGAAGTTTTTTTTCTTTTTCTTTAAACTCAAAATATTTATGAGTTTCATTAAGTGGATGAAAAATATTTCTTTCCTCAAGAATGTAAAAGATAGCATAATTGTATTTTCATTTAAAAAAATTTTTTTGGTAAAAATATATGTAACATAACATTTGCCAACATAACTGTACTTTGATACCTTGTTTATCTCTTTCCTTCATTCAACAAATGTTTAAGTGTCTTTTGCATGTATGGTTCAAGGATTATGTCAGGAATCCATATATAGAAACAATCCTGCAATAGTAGGGGAAAATGGACAAAAGACAAGATAAGTGAGTAAAGTAAATATGGTGGAGGTATGTGCTAAGGAAAGGATAAAGTATGGATGGGAATAGGAAGTGTGGGAGGAGTGTTGAATTTTGAGGCTGAACAACCAGGAAAGGCCTCACTGGGAAGAACTTGAAATTGTATCTCCTCTTCTTCCTCCTTTCCTTTTAGCTATGATAGCAGTGGGACTTCCAAAGATGAAATCAAGGAGAGGTTCGCGCAGACCATGGAATTTGTGGAGGAATATTTAAGAGACGTGGTTTGCCAGAGGTTTCCTTTCTCTGATAAGGAGAAAAATAAGCTCACATTTGAGGTAAATCATGACTCTATGGCCTATGTGCTTTATCTGATATTCAGTGGTCATTTTACTATGGGGCACATAGAAAATATTTTAATATGCAGTGATTTTTGTCATGATGGTCTGGTTTTGTAATAACAAGGAATCCAGCTCAGTTTTGTTCCAGAATAGAAGACAGAACTTATATCAGCCATTTGGGCTGATAGTAGATATGCTTTTTGAAGAAATATTGTATGGTGAATTGACTCATATAAAATGATAGAACATAACATGTTCTCTGAACTTTATATTAAAAATGAGAGGAAAGAAGCAGATGTGCTTGGGATCGGTTCCATTGATTTGTCATTTGAGGAACATAGATCCTTTTTCCCTTTGAGTTAAAATGTTTGCTGTTTGAGGCTACTTTTGCGTTTTAGAGCTGTATTTCCAAGGATTTGAGTGCTTCTCTTCCTCTGCTAATATTGCATAATTATTAGGAGAGTTTTGTTATCTTGTTGGGCATAATTTGGCTTGCCAGGTATCATTTTGGGAAGCTACATAGACCAAATGATTGGGTCGATTTTTTATTAACTAGTCATCAGATCAGATCAGGAGCTTTGCAGGCTTTCATTCCTTATTTTTCCTTCTAATGAAACAAAATGAAATTTTGTCAGAAATTACAAGCAAATTATGACTTCTCTTAAAAAAAAAAAAAAAAAAAAAGAAAAGCTCTGACTTCTCTTACCTTAGGAAAGTCAAAATCAGTCATTTACAAACCAGCCAACATCAACTGGAAGTAAAGGATACAGTTTGTTTAATACCATCTTTTTTTTTAATGCAATAGGTTGTAAATTTAGCTAGGAATCTGATATACTTTGGTTTCTACAACTTCTCTGACCTTCTACGATTAACCAAGATCCTGCTGGCCATATTAGACTGTGTACATGTGACGACCATCTTCCCCATTAGCAAGATGGCTAAAGGAGAAGAGAGTAAAGGTAAGAATGACATGGAGAAGTTGAAGAGTGATGATCTAACATAACCATCCATCCGAGACATGCCCTCCCAGCCGCTCCTGTTCCTCCTACTCTTGCCATACTTTACAGTGTCGTGTCATGTCCCTTCCTTGTTCTTTTCCCAACTTTTCATAATGAACATTTTCAAACTTAAAGAAGAGCTGAAAGAATAGTACAGTGGATACCCATATACCCACAGCTAAGATTTAACCATTACGAATGTTTTTCTGTATTTTCTTTACCTCTTAAAGTCTGCTTGTATATTATATTTATGTTTGAGTGTGTGTATTTATATATTTTGCTGAACCATTTGCAAGTTACCTAACTACTTGACTGTTTATCTCTTAAAAATACATGTCTTTCATTGTTTTTGATGTGTCCTGAAGCCCTTGATATTAGTATATGATAATATAAAACCCAGGTTAGTATCTGGATATCCCATTTCCACTCTGTGAATTCCTTGTAAGTAGAAAAATCTGACATTGTATGTTTATTTTTTCCTCTGTTTTAGGGTCAGAGTAGGCACATATTAGATGTTCACGTACTGGTTGTTGTCTAACTGGTCTTCTGCAGCTAGAACAGAAAAAGTACAATCATTTCTCATTATTTGCAATAGTTATATTCTGTAAAGTCACCACAAACACTAAATTAGCAGATAGTGAACCAGTGCTCCTAGGGAAACCTAGGGTTCCTGTGAGCCTCTGGGCACATTTTCATGACCCCATCAATATGTAACCTTGTTCTGTGTGTGTTTCTCTTTAAAGACATCTCATTTAATAAATATTGTTGATTCATTAACATTGAACTCATGGCCAACAGCACTGTAATTCATGCCTGAACAAAGCTTATCTAATACACATATTTTCTCCATAAGGCACATCACAGCCTTCTCAGAAACACTTTAGTGCTACCCTTCAGGGTCATTTTAAACAGCAAAATTACCAACAAAACCCACAAAGATGCAAAAAATGTGGCGCTAAATTCTTCACAAGAAGTACACTTGTTCACAATGTGAGAGCTGAAACAAGAAGGCAGAGCATTACCTTGTTCAGCCTCAGCTGGGAACGTGCACATTACGCGACTCAAATTTTTCACCATTCTGCATATGTCTGCAAGTGACCACAAAGGTACTGCCAGTATTGATTTTGGGGCTGCAAATAAATTTTAGTGAGTAGGTGAATTCACAAATATGGAATCTGTGAATAATTAGGATTGAGTGTATATTTACTTACCTCCTATTATCTGCTAGGTCCTCTGCTAAGTCATTTTGCATACATTAATACCATTAGTCGTGTTGTTGAGCTCCTTAATTCTTATTTTGTAAACAAGGAAACTGAGCCTCAGAGGTAATATCATGTACCCAGGATCAAGCGGTTGTTGGTGGCAGTACCAGGATTTGTGGCTTGTTAACTCTTAAATTCTCTAGTTCTAGGCACAGTAACAAGCGTGTAGTAGGTGGTCAATAAAATTTGGCAGGTAAGTTAATATGCAGAAATGACCCATTGGGGAGTTCAAAGCCCACGTTCTTTTCACTCCTCCGAGAAGCCCAAAATGTTTATGAGTATTAACCTTTCCATGTTCCTAGGGTCTTGAGTGTGTATCTGAACAGGGACATGTTAAATAATTTGTCTAAAAGTGCAGCACGGTAATTCATGCCTGAACAAAGCTTATCTAATACACATATTTTCTCCATAAGGCACATCACAGCCTTCTTAGAAACACTTTAGCGCTACCCTTCGGGCTCATTTGAAACAGCAAAATTACCGACAAAACCCACAAAGATGCAAAAATAACACTCTCTGGGTGTTATTGTGACTGTGGTCTGTCCCCGGCCCTTCCTAGGCAGTAATGTGATGAGGTCCATCCATGGGGTTGGAGAGCTGATGACCCAGGTGGTGCTTCGGGGAGGAGGCTTCTTGCCCATGGCACCCATGGCTGCCGCCCCTGAAGGCAATGTGAAGCAGGCAGAGCCAGAGAAGGAAGACATCATGGTCATGGACACCAAGCTGAAGATCATTGAAATACTCCAGGTACCCATGAGCCAGAAGTAGGGAGGGGGTGCTTCACAGAGGGACCGTTCAGATCTAGTCGCTCTGCTTAGATGTATCACCAAGGTTTGGGGGGAAGAAAATAGGGTTGAATCTTAGCTCGGCCCTCATTGCCGTTTATGAACTGGCCCCTCTTAATCCCTTACTGTCATCTCCTACCCCTCCCCATCATGGTTTTGTCCCCCCAGTCATACTAAAACTTCATGTAGTTTCTGTAGCTTGTCTCTCTCTGGGAGAGGTGATGACCCTGAGATTGGATAAGGTTGTCAAGAGGACAAGATGGAGACAAGGAGAGCAGGGGAGGGAGAATATCTGTGAGAACCTCAGTCAGTGCCGGCTGGTTGTTGAGCTTTCTTTTTGGCCCTATTCATAGTTATGGGGTAAGTTACCCTGTGCTGGAATAAAGGAAGTGAAAGAAGACAGAGCCCAAGTGTTAGTAGCTAGATCAGAGGCAACAGTCAGAAATAGAAAATATGAACCAAGCTAATTCTCAGTAGTAAAAACCAGATTTTCTCTCTCAATTCTCCTGAGTTAAAAGCAACCAACTTCACCCTTCTCAGTGGTAGGCATTCAGTAGTTGCTGAAATAGTTTTTATAGGAGATGGGGAGGGGAGGGTTGTGGTGAGTAATTTAGTGCTCCAATTGTTAAATTAATTGCCTCGATGCCGAAGGTTACTTAAGACGCTAAGGTGCTATGGGCAGGCTTGATAGGCCCCATGGAAGTCTGCTGTTGTTAAAGTGATTGTTGAAATCTAAGCCAAACTTTTGGCTCACTTAGTGCTTAAGGTAATTGATGTTGCTGATACCAGGCCCAGCCAGAGTGTGGTGGCTTGGCAAAGTGCTAAAGGTGGTATGTTAATGTAACCAATCTGTTTCCATTTCCACTTGAATCTTTAGTTTATTTTGAATGTGAGGTTGGATTATAGGATCTCCTGCCTCCTGTGTATATTTAAGCGGGAGTTTGATGAAAGCAATTCCCAGACCTCAGAAACATCCTCTGGAAGCAGCAGCCAAGAGGGGCCAAGTAATGTACCAGGTTAGTGATTCCAGAAAGGGATTTCAGCCCTAGGAGAGGATCTGGGTCTAATGAAAACTGGGAATCCAAACAGTGTCTTTTAGAAATGTGCTTCTAGAAACAGGGGATAATGTGTGAAGGGGTATGAGGGGCATTGTATTTTAAAACAAGATATTGGGAGTTATCCTTTTGGGATAGGGGAATAATGGAAAGAGCCCAGATTCCTTCTTGGGTAAATCTTGTTTCTTTCCATCTTGGAGTGCCTTCATCATAAAACAACTGAGGTTTCTAGTGTTGTAGTTATTTCAGAAGTGCTAAAAAAAACTTGGCAAGAAACATTTTGGTCCACTAAAAACTTTTACTTGTAATAGAAGTTTCTCACTGCTCAGGAAATAGTGGTGAAGGGTAAGAAATAATCACACCCATCAGGCCCTAACCTTCCTTGGAATGAGACTATGGTTTAGCCAGAGACCATGCAGTGAGTAGAAAAATGACAGAAATGTGGGACACTGCAAACCAGAGCCATTGAATAGTCTGACCTAGTTGACCTGGCTTCATAGCTTTGCAATACATAATTCTGGAAGATCTGCGGTTACCCATGGGCAGGGGCAGTGCTGTTTTGGGGTGAGTTCATCAGCACCATATTTTCAGACCTTCCTGCATCTGAAGTTGTGTTCTTTTAACTTTTAGGTGCTCTCGACTTTGAACACATTGAAGAGCAAGCAGAAGGCATCTTTGGAGGAAGGAAAGTAGATTTTCAGTTACTGTTCTCTAGGTGGTTCTAGGATTTAGAAGACTGCTCTTGCATAGTTCTCAATGGTTTTCCTTCCGTATGCTAATAATGATATAGTCTTTGGGCTAAGTCTTTGTTTTAGTGCTTCTTGGAACTCTTGAATACTCAAGTCACTGCTATCTGGTTGGCTTGATTCTTTGTGTGTGTGTGTTTTCCTAGGACAGAAAGGGTTTAATGAGGTTTCCCAGGATAACTACATTACAAGAGTTTAAAATGATGAAGAAATAAGGGCAAAGAAAGAATGCAGGGTTGAGGCTCAAAACAGAGTGAAGTTAGTAAGATCATGTACTTTTGCTGATAATAGGCTACAGTTTTATCCCTGAACTCTTTAGAAGCTCTTTGTACAAACACAATCTGTTCTTTCCTTGTTCCTAACATTAGAATAATGTATGAACCCTGTTTTAAAAAGATTAGATTGTTCAATGTTGACTTAAAATATTCTTGTTATGAGACCTAAATACCTACACGCATAAGACTTGGTATGTTGTCTGTTGCCGTCGAGTTGATCCCAATTCATAGCAACCCTATAGGACAGAGTAGAACAGCCTCATAGGGTTTCCAAGGAGCAGCTGGTGGATTTGAACTGCTGACCTTTTGATTAGCAGCAGTCATAGTTCTTAACCACTGTGCCACCAGAGCTCCAGACTTGGTATAAACACTCTATAAACATAGCTCCTACAATTTACATACTTGGTTTGGTTATCTATTGCTGCATAACAAACTACTCCAAAAATGTAATAGATTGAAACTACAACCATGTTGGTATCTCTCACAGTTCTGTAAGTTGACTGGGCTAAAATGACTGGTTCTTCTGCTAGTCTCTATGGGGTCTCTCCTGCGACAGCAGTGAGAGGGTGACTGGGGTTGGCCCATCCAAGTTAACTTTGCTCACATTTTTGGCACCTTGGCGGGGATGTCTGTAATGTTGGGAGCTTTCTTTCTCTCTCTCCACTTGGGTAACTTGGGATTCTTTACAACATGGCAGCTGGCTCCAACAGCAAACATTTTAATAGGATAAGCCAACAATATGCAAGTGCTAACCAATCCTTTGCTTGCATTGTGTTTGCTACGTCCTATTGGTCAGAGAAAATCGCATGACCAAGCCCAGTGTCAATGTGGGAGGGACTACAGAAGGGTGTGACTAAGTTGAGGGCCTAGTTCGTTCAGGGCCACCAGCGTTAACAGTCTGTCTCAACACTAAATGTAAAACCTGTAACATTGGAATTAGCACCGTTATTCACTATGGTGGAAGATGCTTTTCTAAAACTTACATGGGGTGTTTTGAGTTCAGCATGAGGATGCTTCCATGTGATGTGTGATGACACAGCTCTGCCGCCATTTTCCTCACACTCAACAACAGGGAAACCTCCTTCACATAGTACACTGTGCTCCCTTTTGGAAGCATGAATACAGTATTTACGTGATGTGTGCTCTCAGTGCTTGTTAGTCTTCAGCCACTAAGGTCTTCCCACATGACGTTCATTTCATTGTAAACATAGTGCAGACAGTGATACAATAATTGGGGGGCAGTACTCAGTGATGGGGTGGTCTTCCATTTGATCCAGGATATACTTATTAACTTTTTAATTGTATAAATAAGACAAAGTTACCATAGCTATAGAGCTGCTGTTGTCATCAGCTGCTGCTGAAACCTGTTCAGCATCATAGCAACACGCAAACCTCCAGATGGGTGGTGGCTGCACGTGAGGTGCATTAGCCAGGCATCAGACCTGAGCCTCCTTCATGGAATGTGAAAATGCTGCCACTGAGCTAGTCCTGATAGTATGCTCATTAACCCCATTTTGAAGAAAGCTTGAGTTATAATGGTTTATGGCAGTGCTCCTCAAAGTGGGGTCCACGAGACTGAGCTGTGTGTTAGCAATTTGTGACAGGTAAGTACAGAACATAAGAGTAAGCATCCAGATACTTCCATGACAATTTGACATTGCCCTGACATCAAATGGATGATCAATGGGCTCCTACCATTGAAAAAGATATAGACCAAGAGTATCAGTCAGCTGCAGATTGAAAATAAAGAAAACTGGTCCTTCACCATGCGGTGTCTGATAAACATTAGATTACAGCATCCTAAATAAAAATAGAAGTCCCTGGGTGGTGCAAATGGTTAACACACTCAGCTGCTAACCAAGAGGTTGGCGATTTGGGTCCACCCAGAGGTGCCTTGGAAGAATGGCCTGGTGATCTACTTAAAAAACATCAGTCATTGAAAACCCCGGGGAGCACAGTTCTACTGTGACGCCCATGGAGTCGCTGTAAGTGTAAGTCAACTCAATGGCAACAGGTTGATAAAAATAAATTCATAATTAATTAATTAATTATTAATAAATAATAAATTAATATCTAATAAATAATAATTAGATAAACTGATAACTCAGTAGAAACACGATTGTTTGCAGTTGTTAGACTACAGATGAAGCCTAGCAGATTGGGAGCCCATTATCCAAGTTGCAGAGCAAATCCTGTCGCTGTGGGAGGTTAGGGACTTTGGTTTAAAATTTGACAATTGTGACATCTTAACTGTCCCTGCACTTCACAATATGGTTGAAGATAAAGCCAGACTGTCTTGTTAAAGAAGCTAATTAAAAGTCAAGTCCCATGAGGTAGAAGACAGTGTTACAAATCTAACTGGCTTAGGTGTGTCTGGGCCCAAGGTCCCTGAGAGAAGGGCTTGTGTGGTTCATTTGGCCTTCCTCCCCCTACATTCTTCTAGTGAGGAGAACACCCCCTTGGACTTGGACGATCACGGCGGCAGGACCTTCCTCCGAGTCTTGCTGCATTTGACGATGCACGACTACCCGCCCCTGGTGTCAGGGGCCCTGCAGCTGCTCTTCCGGCACTTCAGCCAGAGGCAGGAGGTGCTCCAGGCTTTCAAGCAGGTAGCTCGAGTTGTCCCTGTGTGTGTTGTCTGTCAGAGAAGCTGCCATATGCAACTAATGGATTGCATTCGTTAAGGTTCAACTGCTTGTTACCAGCCAAGATGTGGACAATTACAAACAGATCAAACAAGACCTGGATCAGCTGAGGTCCATTGTGGAAAAGTCAGAGCTCTGGGTGTACAAAGGGCAGGGCCCTGACGAGGTGATGAATGGCGCATCTGGTGGAAACGAACATAAGAAAACAGAGGTGAGTGATGTACACATTAGGCTGCAGCATAGCTGCGGTGCCTCAGAACAAGTCACTGCAGACATAAATGCAGATTACAGGCTGGGCTTTATTCCTGAGAGAGCTTCTTGTTTAATAGCCAGAGTAGCAGCTGGTCTCCTAGGAAATGAGCTGTAAAACTGAAGTTTAGCTCTGTCTCCCATCCCACCTATCATGTGTAATAGACTTAGTGAGAGTAAATCAGCACCAGGTTTTCCTTAGAGAGGAGTCTTGGTGGTGTAGTGGTTAAGCGCATGACTGCTAACCGAAATGTTGGCAGTGTGAACCTACCAGTGGCTCCTGAGGAGAAAGATGTGGCAGTCTGTTTCTGTAAAGATTACAGCCTTGGAAACCTAATGGGCCCGTTCTACCCTGTTCTATAGGGTCACTACGAGTTGGAATTGACATGACAGCAGAGACCCACTTGGGAAAAGCCTGTTCTTGAGCCCTGGCCTGACCCATCGTCTGCTCCCATGTCTGTGAAATGCTGTCAGTCAAAACAGAGTTGAGGGTGAACAAAATGACCTGGGCGTAAATCCAGTATGACTGTTGGAAAACAGTGCAAAACTCGTGTTTTTTTGGTTTTTGTTTGTTTTTTGTTTTATAAAGGGTGGTGCTAACCCTAACAAATGCACAGTAGCCCAAGAGTTATACAAAATACAGTTATGTTTATTTTGGTTCCTAGCAGGGGAATAACAAGTCTCAAAAGCATGAAAGTACGAGCAGCTACAACTACCGGGTGGTAAAAGAGGTAAACCCCCCTCCACTGTCTTTTTCCATCTTAAATAATTCTCTAAGGAGCTGTCGTTTGTGAGAGTAAAGTTAAAAGTACAACTGTTTTTCCCTTACCTCCCTCCTTCCCTTCCTTCCTCTCTCTTTCTCTCCCTCCTTCCCTTCCTCCATCTACTCCCTCTACCGCCCTCCCCTTCTCCCTCCCTCCTTTCCTACTTCCTACCATTGAGTTCAACAGGAGAAAATAGAGCTCAGAGGTTACGAGCATGGGTTTTAGCACCAGATCTGGGTTTTGAGTCCCAGCTCCGCCACTTATTATTTCTGTGTCCTCCATTTCCTCACCTATAAAGTGCAACCAACACTGCATACTTTGGAAGGTTTCTAAGTTGAAATGAAGGATTAAGTGATACAGTTGTAAAGGATTTATCTCAGTGCCTGGCACATAGTGTCCATCAATGAGAACTGTAATTCTTTAGAAATCTTTGCATTGGGTGGTTCAAAGTTGGGAGATTGGTAGCTTTGTTTGTGTGTGTGTGTGTGTGTGTGTCCTTTTTTTTTTTACTCCAGAACAAACTCTTCCCAAGTTGTTGACAGTAATGCCACACTATTACTATTTAAGCTGTCTGTCTGAGACTATCCCACTTACTGTTGAAACCACATCACTGCTTATTCTTGCTCTTACGTAGATACAGTTTGATGCAGTCATCAGGGACACTATATATTGGGAGAACGTTCTTTTTAAGATTTTATGTGTATAGCAGTCTTCTTGGCCTCCTTGCCCTCTACCACCCCCTGAAATCTTTTTTACTAGTTTTCTGAGGCTAATTTCTTTCTTTCAACCAGATTTTGATTCGACTTAGCAAACTCTGTGTCCAAGAGAGTGCCTCGGTCAGAAAGAGCAGGAAGCAGCAGCAGCGGCTGCTCCGAAACATGGGCGCCCACGCTGTGGTGCTGGAGCTGCTGCAGATCCCGTACGAGAAGGTGAGGGGCCAGCCCACTGCAGCTGCTCCAAGTGCTGGGCTGAGCCCTGGCTCCCCAAACCCTCCATGTGTGGGTATTGTTGGTGAAGAAATGAACCTGATGAGACTACTGTGCCTGCAGAGCAACCTCAGATTATTATTGTTGCTATTATTATTATTTTGTCATAAGAAATGGAGTTATTTATTAGGGTCAAAACGTCTTAAGCCAGCAATGTCAGGTATTTTTGCAGACAAATTGTGTCGCAGTCTGCCCCCCACTTTTTTTTTCATTGTGATAAGTAAATAGGTAACAGGGCGTATGTATAGCTCATTGACATTAATTACATTCATCCTGCTGTTCAGCCATCACCATTAACTGTTCCCCAATTTTTCCATCACCCTTAATGGAAGCTCAGTGTCCCCTAAGCATCTGTCTTCCTTTCTCCCTCAGATTATTTTATATGAAACAAAAAGTATATTATAAAAATAAAGTGCAAATCACCCATAAACAACCTTGTTCCCATTTTGAGATTAGGTCAAGTAAGAAGAGTCCATTTATTCTCCCCTCACTCCCAAGCCATATTCAGTAGAGGCAGCTTGGTCTGTATCTAAAGTTTTAATCGACAGAGCTATGTTTGCACCTGGGCTGGTGCCATACAGTTTCATCTGCAACATTATTCAGTCAATTTAAACACTACCACCAACCAGTTGCTTTTGAGTCAACTCCTGACTCATGGCGGCCCCACGTATGTCAGAGTAGAACCGTGTACTACAGGATTTTCAGTGGCTGATTTTTTGGAAGTAGATTGTCAAGACTATCTTCTGAGGTGCCTCTGGGTGGACTCGAACTGCCAGCCTTTCAGTTAGCAGCTGAGTGAGTGCATTAGCCATTTGCAGTACTCTGGGACGAGTTGTTAAATGTGTGTAGGAACTTGGTACTTACTTGCCCACTTGTGAGATCCTTGCTAGTATGCTGACATCTAGTTAAGTACTTGGATCTGTGAGGTGATCCTTTGTTCTAAGTATTTTATGTTCATAGATGTTGTCCTTTGTATCCTGTTTTTCATGTTCACATTTGTTGGTGGAGGTGGATTTTAGGGACGCAGAATAAACAATGCTCTACATCTGTGTGACTTGACAAGACGTGTGCCAAGGTACTCATTCACTCCTCACAAAACCCAGTGAGGCAGTGGTGATGTTCCCATTTGATAGATGAGGAGGCCTGGAGAGGCTTCGAGTCCAAGGCCTTCAACTTAGGTCTCAAGTTCAGAAGTGACTGCCAGTGAGGCCAACTTGTTAGTGAAAAGTCACCTGAAGAAGACCTTCTATCTAGTGAACATTTGAACACTTGCAAGGTAGCAGGCACTTTGCTGAATCCTTTATAACAATTAACATGTTAAGGAGCTCTGGTGGTGCAATGATTAAGTGCTCATCTGCTAACTGAAAGGTTGGGGGTATGAACCCACCAGCTGCTCCATGGGAAGAAGACTTGTCAATCTGATCCCATAAAGATTACAGCCTAGGGAACAATGTGAGGCAGTTCTACTCTAACACATGGAGTCGCTATGATTCGGAATCAACTTGATAGCACACAACAGTTGGCTCATTTAATCCTCAAAACATTCATATAAGATGGGCGGTGCTATTGGTTTTCCCTCTTTTTTAGTAGTATCCGTATTGCCTTTTTTTAATTGTAAATATATATGTAACGAATCATTTGCCTTTTCAACATTCTTCACATATATAATTCAGTGACATGAGTTATGTTCATCATGTTGTCCAACCATTACCATTATCTGTGTCCAAATTTTCCCACTACCCTTAACAGAAGCTCAGTGGAACACTGAGCTTCTGTATTGCCTTTTTCCTGAAAAAAATATTTTTGTTTCTGCCCAAGAGAGAATTCATTCTTATTGATGAGGCATGAACAAGTTATTTGGTTCTTTTCCGGGTTAGCGGTGCAGCTCCTTAGTATTGTACACCTGGCAGGCCCTCAGTCAACACCTCCTGGATTCCACATTTGGTCTGAAGTGATGGAGGCGTAATAGGACCTGGCCTCCTGGCCAGGAAATCAGTGCTTTTCTCTACCATACAACCCTGTTTTCAACTCATTTCTCATCTGTTTCCTTCCACGCAGGCTGAAGACACCAAGATGCAGGAGATAATGAGGCTGGCTCATGAATTCTTGCAGAATTTCTGCGCAGGCAACCAGCAGAATCAAGCTCTGCTACACAAACACATAAACCTGTTTCTCAACCCAGGGGTAAGTCTCTGGGCTTGTCTGGAATCTGTGGGAAGAGGAGGGCTGAAAGAGCAAACAGAAACAACTTGTTCTTCTGCCTTTAGTTGTGGCTTCTGGGACTTGTTATAATCCAACATTCATTCCAAAGGGGAACATTTTGATCAACTCTCAGGAAGGCAAAAATACTCCCCATTTTTTGTGGGATAGGAGGCAAGCGGAGGGGGGAGTAAAAGGTGGTAGGGGCAAGGTAAGATATATTTATTTTTTTTCCTAATAAAATTACTTATTGTATCAAACCTAAACAATACAAAAGTGCTAGGGCTCACTCTCCAGCTACATCCTTCCAGGGCATCCTCATAAACAGTATATTCTTGCATACATTTGGCTGTTTATACAAATATATAATATAGTCATATAAAACATATCTATATTGTATTTTTATTTTATATGATATATTTAAAAATATATTAAATAGATATTGTACATTTTTAAAAGAAAAACAGTAGTATACTCTACACGTTATTTAGCTTTTTTTTTTTCCACTTGAATGCATTGTGGTTGCCTTTGCAAGTCAGATATAGATAGATTTCTCTCTCTCTCTCTTTTTTTCTTTTTTTTTTTTGATGGCTTCATGGCATTACATAGAATGGCTACAACTTGGTGTTTTGTTTTTACTATTGTATTAATGGACAATTGTGCAAGATCTAGTTTTTGGCTTTGTAGACAGTACTGCAAAGGACTTCCTTGTACATGTACATTTGTGCAGATAACTCACTTACTAGTAGGCTAGAGACTTCTAGAAAAAGGATTGCCGGGTGGTAGGTGTTAAAAATAATCAAAACTCAGTGGAAATTGAACGTAAGGTTTATTCTGAGCAATTATTTTATATTCGTATAGGGAGACCATTTTGATTCCAGAAAAAGCAAATGGCTTGAAGAAGCTAGATACAAGTAGGCTTATTAAGAGAAGAGGAGGGAGAAATATGGAAGATCAACCACTGGCTAATCTTAACATGATTTATTGAACCCTGCCCTCCCACTTTTACTGAGATCAATGGATATCAGATCACAAAATTTTCAGATTCAAATTTGGTAAATCTACTCCGCTTTGAACAGGAAAGAAAGGGTTTGCAACTTTGGGTGAAAGAAAAGCTGCTGGCAGACTAATTTTTGTCAGGAATTTCTTTAAAGTGAATATTTGGTTTCATGGGTAAGAAAACCCCAAAATCAGAGCAAGATATCTGCTATCAGTTTTACTCTTTGACATAGGGTAACATTCCCTTTTTGTCATGAAAAGAGAAAGAAAAAGTAAAAGATAAAAAGGTTAAAGTCCTCTTCCTCACGCCAAACATAAAACTCAATAACTCTGGGTAGAAAGTAAAAAATAAATCTTCTAGAAGATAATATGAGAATATCTTTATGACCTTGAGGTAAGCAAAGTTTTCTTAAACAGCATGGAAAAATTCCTAAAGGAAAATAGTGATAAACTGAACTTCTTCAAAATTAAGAACTTCATCAAATGATATGATTAAGAACATCCAAAAGTAAGCCAGAGAGTGAGAGAAGACATTTGCAGTGCATATGTTTAACAAAGAACTCACATCCAGAATGTATAACAAACTCAAAGAAGTCAACAAGGAAAAAGACAGACAACCCACTTTTTAAAATTGGCAAAAACTTGAACCAACACTTCATCGTACAGCATATCCAAATGGCCAATATCTTAGTTATCTAGTGCTGCTATAACAGAAATATCACAAGTGGATGGCTTTAACAAACAGAAATTTATTCTCTCACAGTCTAATTGGGTAGAAATCCGAATTCAGGGCACCAGCTCCCAGGGAAGGTTTTCTGTCTCTCTGTTGGTTCTGGGGAAAGGTCCTTGTCATCAATCTTCCCTGGTCTCGGAGCTTCTCAGCACAGGGACCCTGGGTCCAAAGGACACGCTCCACTCCTGGAGCTTCTTTCTTGATAGTATGAGGTCCCTTTCCTCTCTGCCTGCTTCTGTCTTTTATATCTCAAAAGAGATTGACTCAAGATACAGTCTAATCCTGTAGATTGAGTCCTGCCTCATTAACATAACTGCCTCTAATCCTGCCTCATTAACATCATAGAAGTTAGGATTTACAACACATAGGATAATCACATCAGATCATAAAATGGAAGACAGTCACACAATACTGGGAGTCCTGGCCTAGCCAAGTTGTCACACATTTTTGGGGGATACAATTCAATCTATAGCAGCCAATAAATATGACATTAGTCATCTGTCAAATGCAAATTAAAGCCACAATAACATATGACTAAAATTAAAAAGATGGACAGTACCAAGTATTGACAAGGATATGGAATAGCTGTAATGTAGAATGTAAATTATTAACATCTTTCAAAAGCTTTTTGGCAGTCTTCTAAAACCAAACATATTCATACCTTGCAACCCAGCAATTCCACAGAAGTGTATGCATTAAGTTTACCAGAAGACATGTACACAAGTGTTCAGAGTAGCACAGTTTGGAATATGTGTAATACATATAGTGTCACTAATCATTAAAACTGGATACTACCACCAGATGCCCAGCAACAATAGAATAGATAAATCCATTTTGGTATATTCATGCAATGGACTATATATGTATACATATCTAGCAGTGACAATGAACCAACATACGTGGTACAACATGGATGAATCTCACAAATGTAATGTTGAACAAAAGAAGCCAAATAGAAACGCATGCATGAGGTTCAAGTAAAGGCAAAACTCAAGTATGGTCATAGAAGTCAAAATAGCAGTTAAATTGGGAGGGGAGAGTGGTCATAAAGGAGGCCAGTTGTATTTCTTGGCCTGGGTGCTGGTGTTCCTTTCATAATCCATTTAGCTGCATGCTACTGATTGGTTTACTTTTCTGTACGTTTGTTATATGTCATTAAATAAGTCTGCCAAAAAAGAAGGTAGTACAGAAGTATGAATGGGCTTAAATGCTTCTCTCTCTGTCTTTTAGTGGACTCTTCTTTTTCTCACTTTGTCATCTGCTGTGGCCTTCTCTTGACCATTTCCCTGTGCTCTTGTCCTCACTTTTGTGCCAGATCCTGGAGGCGGTAACGATGCAGCACATTTTCATGAACAATTTCCAGCTTTGCAGTGAGATCAACGAGAGAGTCGTTCAACACTTCGTTCACTGCATTGAGACCCATGGTCGAAACGTCCAATACATCAAGTTCTTGCAGACTATTGTCAAGGCAGAAGGGAAATTCATTAAAAAGTGCCAAGACATGGTCATGGCTGAGGTGACAACTATATATCTCTAAGTATCTTCATCTGATGATCCATAGAAATTTTCAAATAAATTAATCTTAACCTTATGAACTGCAACCCTCTCCAAAAACCACTTGAAGGGGCAGAAAGTAATTGTGTGTGAGAGAGAGGGTGTGTGTGAGTGTGCATGATCTCATGTTTGTGAACTTAGACCTTAGATATAGGCAAGAGTCTGAACTGATTTTTTATAGCCATACATCTGTTTATTTTAAGGAAGTTTGATTTGGAGTCTTCTAAGTGGGGAAAGGAAACCCTGGTGGCGTACTGGTTAAGTGCTACGGCTGCTAACCAAAAAGTCGGCGGTTCTAATCTACCAGACGCTCCTTGGAAACACTATGGGGCAGTTCTACTCTGTCCTAAAGGGTCGCTGTGAGTCAGAATCGACTCGACAGCAGTGGGTTTGTTTGTTTGTTTTTAAGCGGGGAAAAGAGAACAAGAATAGTGAACCAAAATGGAGGGAAGGGAGATAAAATGTGGATAGAAACCAGTGAGCCAGAATAGCTTCCCTTTTTGTGGATTATATGACTTTTTCCTTAATTATTCACCTAATTAATTAGGTAGAATTGTTGCTTGATCATTCATGAGGAGAAACTGGTCAGTGGAATAATGGGAAAGTCTCCTTGGTTCTTTAGGGAAAGTCGCACCTCATTGGTGTCGTCTCTGACCAGGAAGGCCCACGCAGCCACACACATGACTTTGACTTCTGTATATCCTCCGTTTGATCCTTCCAACTTTTTATATAATGAAGTATTGAGTAAATCCACCTAACAGTTGGTTTTATAAGCCTGCCTACATATACATAATTCTAGTAAAAGATTAAAAAAAAGTTACTGCCAAGGTGACTCCAACTCATGGTGACCCCATGTGTGACAGAATAGAACTGTGCTCCACAGGTTCTTCAATGGTCGATTTTTTGGAGGTAGATTATAAGGCCTTTTTTCCAAAGTGCCTCTGGGTAGACTTGCATCTCTAGCCTTTTGGTTAGCAGTCAAGCATGTTAACCGTTAGTACCACCCAGGGACTCATAGTGCAAGATAGTGTAGTATAATTAATAGAGTTCGCTTGACCTGGGATACAAATGTCACTGGATCATTTTGCACACCAGGGAACGTGGCATTGTTGCTTGACTGCTCCCCCTGTCAGTGTGCATTTTTGTAAAACAAAGGTGCAGCATGTTAACTAGAGAGAGCTGACATGTGGATTGAATGAGATGATGATGACAACAATAGCTAACATTTATCGAAAGCCTACCATACTGTAGGCATTGTTCCAAGCTCTTCCTGGCAGCTCTGTGAGTTAGGTATTGCATTTGTCCCCATTTTTACAGAAGAGGAAACTGAGACACAGTGACGTTAGGTTATCCATCTAAAGTGTGTATCATAGTATTTGGCACATAATTAGAGCTCATGAAAATTAGTTGTTATTAAGTAGATAATACTGGCCATATTCATTTTGACTCCTGTGCCAGCCCTTTTTGGATCTTTTAGATTTCATGTAATGCTGAGATTGATTTATTCCTAAATGGACTCATGAGAAGCTACAGTACTGGGGGTTGAGTTCCATATAGGAATGCTTTGACATTTTGATGAGAGTTGAAAGGAAGGCATGTCTTAATTAGAAATGGATAATTTATGATCGAAAAGATGAGATAGTTTGTGAAAAAGTTATAAGAGAGGTGCTTCATAAAGCATAAAACAGAAGGTGGAAACATTTTAAAATAGTGCAAATGGTTAAGTGCTTGACTACTAACCTAAAGGTTAGTGGTTCAAACCCCCTCAGTGTCACTGCAGAGGAAAGGTCTGGCAATCTGCTTCCATAAAGATTATAGCCATTGAAAACCCTACGGAGCACAGTTCTACTCTGTAATACACGGGTTCACTATGAGCTGGAATCAATTTGACAGCAGTGAGTTTGTTTTTTTGGTTTATATAGGTTTGGAAATAATTTTCAAATGTGAGTTTGCAATCTATATTTCCACTTGATACATGAATGCTTGACTGTAGACTTCCTCTTCCCTTAATAATTTTTAGGGCCACTGTAGTATTTCTATATCTGTGGTTTAAAATTTATGCTGAATATTTCTAGTAGTTCAGTAATATAAATGAATGAAATCTAGATGAGTTTAGGAATATAGGTGAGACTAGTTCTGGAAGGTCAGTGCTAACAGAACATCTTTCTCTGCGAATAGCTTTTGCTACCTTTTTTATGCTGCTCCCCTCTCCCCACCTGCAAGCTTGTAACATAAACAAGATCTGTTCTTTTTTACAGCTGGTCAACTCAGGAGAGGATGTCCTTGTGTTCTACAATGACAGAGCCTCTTTCCAGACTCTGATCCAGATGATGAGGTCAGAACGGGACCGCATGGATGAAAACAGCCCTCTCATGTACCACATCCACTTGGTGGAGCTCCTGGCCGTGTGCACAGAGGGCAAGAACGTGTACACTGAGATCAAGTGCAACTCCCTGCTGCCGCTGGATGACATTGTCCGTGTGGTGACCCATGAGGACTGCATCCCGGAGGTAAGAGCCCTGACTGGACTGTGCCCTTCTTGTCTCTCTCCATGAGTGTGTGGTCCTGGGCTTGGTGGCAAACTTCAGGGTGGCTGGCGAGGATGAGACCTCAACAGAGTTTTGAGAACTGCAGCTCATTTCATAGTGAGATTTCAGTTTGCTGAAACAAAATTTTCTTGAGTATCGATTTTGTGAGAACAGAATGCGGGGGAAGTTGGTCTTTTCTTCTATCTCCTTAAGAAGAGTTGAAAACTCTTCCCGCTCTTCAGAAAGAACTTCTGAGAAATGAGGTTAAGAGTGGGTTCATATAAATGGATGAATTATTCTGTAAGTTTATTCTTTAAAAAGGAAAATTCTTCAAAGATAATACGTGATCATTTGTAGACAATTTAGAAACTACAGATAATAAAAAAAATAAAAATCATCTAAAATCCTACAGTCCATAATAAATACCTATTAAGTTTTCTTTTGTTGGTCTCTTTTTTTAAAAAAAGAATTATTGTGGTAAAACATATATAACAGAAAGTTGGCCATTTTAGCTGTTTTTGAAATAGAGTTCAGTGACATTAAGTACACTAACCATGTTGTGCTACCACCACCACTGTCCATTTCCAAAAGTTTTACCCCAAACAGAAACTCTGTGCCCCTTCAGCAATTAACTCCCCAGTCTTCCCTCCCCTGAGCCCCTGGTAATCACTAATAAACTTTTGTCTCTATGTATTTATCTATTCTAGATGTTTCACATAAGTTGGTGGTCATACAATATTTGTCCTTTTGTGTCTGACTTATTTCAATCAGCATAATGTTTTCAAAGTTCACTCATGTGGTAGCATGTATCAGAATTTCGTTCCCCTTTATGATGGAATAATATTCCATTGCCTGTTAAATTTTTTAAGTAAATTCTTCCAGACTTTCTTTTCCCCATTTATATTATTTAATAACAAAATATGGATCATACAGTATATGTTTTATTCTTGTATGTTTTAAAATCTATATTATTTGTATTTTGAACGAAATATAAAACCAAAACCAAACCCATTGCTATCAAGTTGATTCCAACTCATAGCTATCCCATAGAACTGCCCCATAGGGTTTCCAAGGCTGTAAATCTTTATAGAAGCAGACTGCCACATCTTTCTTCCACAGAGTGGCTGGTGAGTTCAAACCTCCAATCTTTCGGTTAGCAGTTGAGCGCTTTCACTACTGTGCCACCAGGGCTCCTTAAATATACTTACATATAAATATGCTTGTATAAATCTATGTATATATAGCATGTTATATATTGAATACCGTATTTTTATGCAAGTAACACGCTCATTTGGTGTTTGTTTGACAGCCGAGCCCTCCCCTCATGATGTATTCTCTTAAGTGCACTATGCTAATTTTTTTTTACAGTAGCATGTGAGAAAGGATTGGCATGGCTGTGCTTGTGAGGGTGCCTTGCGGGGGGAGGGCTCAGCCAGCAAACAAATGCAGAAGGCGTGTGCTATTTGCTTAAAAATACAGTTTATATGTTTTTAGATTAATTTTTTTGAAAAGGTAATAGATTCACATGGTTCAAATATCAAAAACTATAAAGTGCTAAAGGAGCCCTGGTGGTGCAGTAGTTAAGCGCTCAGCTGCGAACTAGAAGGTTGGTGGTTTGAACTTAATAATCATTAATTATTATTATTATTATTATAATCTCGTTATATTATTATAAATTGGTTCAACACTCACAGAAGGCAATTAGGGTAAATCTGTATGACAGAATTTTATGCAATTATAAAAGAAGAAGGTGGAATCTTTTTATAGACTGATATGGAAAGAAAATATGGAGTTCCAGTGCAGAATAGTGTACTTAGAGTGCTACCTTTTGTGTAAAAAAAAAGGGGGGGGGAGGGATAAAGTATATATAATTTATATTTGGACACGTTTCATGGCCATGACCTTTCAGAAGCAGATAGCCAGGCCTTTCTTCTAGGGCACCTCTGGGTGGGTTTGAACTGCCAGCCTTTCGGCTAGTACTCAAGCGCTTGACCACTTGCGCCACCCAGTGACCACTGTGGTGTCTCATAGTGGTTTTAATTTCTATGTCCTTGATTACTAAATGTGGTTGAGCCCCTTTTTCCATGTGTTTATTGGACATTTGATTTTCCTCTTTTTAAAAAAATACTAGATCAAATGATTGCCTTTCGTTTTCTATTCGGGTGTCCATCTTATTTGTACTAATCTATAAGAGCTCTTTGTTGGTTAAATGCATTTCAAATATCTTCTGTCATTCAACGCCATTTAACTCTTTCAATGATGTATTTTTATGAACAGAAAGTTTTCATTTTAATGTAATCGACTTTGTCCATCTTCTCCTCTATGGTTTGTGTTTTGTTGTGTCATGCTCTACCTTGGGATCATGAAAATATTCTCTTCCAAAGCTTTATATTTTTGAATTTCATAATGGCTGATTTTGAACATCCAAAAAGCATAGAAATTGAGCTGGCAGGGGAAAATGGAATAACTATCTGGTCTGTCCTCTCACTATTAACATGAGACAGCTACGCAATATCACCTATGCCAACCTGGTTTTTTTCAGAAAAGCCTGTTTCTATCTTCCAGGTTAAAATTGCGTACATAAACTTCCTGAACCACTGCTACGTGGACACTGAGGTGGAAATGAAGGAGATTTACACCAGCAATCACATGTGGAAGTTGTTCGAGAATTTCCTTGTGGACATCTGCAGGGTAAGGCTTTCTGGAACTAAGGAGGCAGCGTTAGTGTGTGTATGGGACTGGGCATCCCTGCATGGAAGGAATGCAAATGATTGTGTAATTTAAACTCTTAATTCACACTTCTCATTTCTTTCTACATTTTGCTCTTAGCTGAGAATAGATTCTAGTTATCAAGTTTCAGGGAAGATAGGTTGTTTCTAGTTTCTACTTCACTCCTTATGGATTGATTTGTGAATAATAACCTGGGACATATGTAAATCAAATTGATAAGGCTTATTTTCCTTGATAATATGATGTCCTGTCTTCGAAGGACACCTTCCTGCCCTTGCGCATTTATCTCCTACAATCTCATGCTGAGGATTTTACAAAGTGCTTCACTTCCTGACTTTTGCTTTCCTGGCCCAGCAGTTGGGATGGGCTTCAATATACTTAATTTGGTTTTGTGCTTAAGCTTAATATTCACTCCAAAGGCATGAGGCTACTACATAACAAAGCACACCATGGATTTAATATGAGTTTTATGGTGATGGAGTTTGGATGGGGACAGGTGACAAGGTTCTTCAGAGAATAATTGTGAGATATATCCCTATTTCAGAAACATTTATGATGTTAAAAAGGAAAAAGGGTGTACTTTAGAATCATACAATGTGGTATTTTTCTGCCTGACTTTACCAGTGTGAGGCCAGGAGCCTACAAGAACTTATTGTCTTTCTAACTGAGTACTGTATTTAATAATACTCAGGTATTAGTGTCGCAGACATATTTTTATTTTATCTCAAACTCTTCCTAGTCTTTTAATCCCTTAAATTTAGGGCCTTTGCCTTAGAATGGGAGGCCAACATTGTTTCTTTACATTAGACAACAACAACATTTTTCTGTAAAAGGCCAGATAGTAAACACGTGTTTGACTTTGTGGATTATCTGGTCTCCATCCCAGCTACTCACCTCTCCCCTTATAGCCCGAAAGCAGCGTAATAATATGTAAACGAATGAGTGTGGCTATATTCCAATAAAACTTTATTTATGAAATTAGCCACTGGGCTGGCCCATCAGGCCTTACTTTGCCAACCCTCACATAAAGTTGTTCAGGAATACTGTAAAGTCGGTTACTAATTTCATTCTGTAAATATGACCTCAAACTTCCCGATATTAAGCTCAGAACGTAGTAGTCTGTTAATAAAACTTCATGTCAAAAAAAAAAAAAGTATTCTCTAAACCTGTTCTTCTGGCTAGTCTTATTCTAAGCAGCAAAAGTAAGCAAAATCTAAAATCTCTCCTCAACCCCAAACTTGTACAGGTAGTTGTCCTGAATCACAGCTCATTATTTTGAACAATGTTGCATATTAATAAAATTTTTTATTGAATGGAAGAGTGTTGGAGGGTTGTAGAATGTCAAGCACAAAGGACCTCAGTGATATAATTCACTTGCTTGATTACCTTGATTAGGAGTCCATGGCCTAGAGCAGATGAATGGCTTAACCAGAAGGGCAGTTTACTTTTAGTGGAAAATTAAAACACATGTAGTTACCATGCCTCTTATCATCCTTTGGGATTTTAGACTTGCTACACATGGGTAGGAAGTTAAACGTGATTAAAATGCCAATTTTATTGTATGATTCTATAGTTATGATATCTGAGCAGGTGTATTTCTTTTTCCGTGATTTATTTTTATTATCTCTTAAAGGGAGAAATATTGACCTGCAGGCCTTTACCTTTCATTTGTAAGGGTAATCAGTGGGAAGGGTCATGGATTTCTTAAGTTTACACCTGATATGCAAGTTTTGATGTAATCTTTAAAGCATCCAATTGTCTTCCAGGCCTGTAACAACACAAGTGACAGGAAGCACGCGGACTCCATTTTGGAGAAGTATGTGACCGAAATTGTCATGAGTATCGTTACTACCTTTTTCAGTTCTCCCTTCTCAGATCAGAGTACAACTTTGCAGGTAAGAAATAAAACTACAGATCTGGGGTATTCATAATGATCTTCAGTAGTTGGAGATGAAGCCAATTTGGGCAGTGAACCTTCTGCAAATGATTAATAAAAGTTGCCTTTCTCCTTGTGGAGGATAGCTTTACAGGATCCCTTGGATAAAGAAGTGTACCTGAGGATATTTTCCTATACTATATGTTTCTGATAGTTTCTTATTTTCTCTTTAAAATGCTCTTTCATTATTATTATTATTTTTGCTTCCATCTTGCTGACCCGCCTCCCCATCCTAAAGAGAGTTTTCAAATAGGTGCCAGCATATCATTAACACTTTTTTTTTTTTTTTTTTTTAAAAAACAAACACCTGCAAATCTCCCTTTTAACTGAGAGCTCATCAGAAACGGTGTACGGCTGGAGTAAGAAGTTGTTTAGCCATGACAGCAGGGTTGCTACCTTGCATAGCTCCAGAGGCACCATTCACGTTGAATTCTATGTTATTGCGCCCCCTGGAGTTGTTTAGTGTAGCAGCCCAAAATGATCATTCTCGATATACTTACAGTTTCAAAACCTTGAATCCGTGGATCTGGAGTATGTTTTCTTTTTTTAACTTGGAAAAAATCACTTTTTAAAAAAAATAATTTTCGTTCAGGTCCGTTGCTATGACAGTCTTACTGCAAACCCATATATACAGGCTGCAGAATGACAGCTGGTCTTGGTCTCCAGTGGCCGGAAGAGAAATATTAACCATCCTTGTCGTGGAAAGAGATAGGAGTTGTCCTGGGGTTGATAGGTGGCCTGGGGTGGTTGGATTTCAGGTAAATAACCTGATTAATGTAAGTTCTCCAAGGGAAGAGTGATTCATGGTCAGCATAATACTCATTGCTACCATTTATTAGGTACTGCTATACTCAAGTAACTATGCAGAGCAGTTCATGTAAGTCCAGAGCAGCCTGTGAGGTAGATGTATTTTGCAGCTGAGGAAACTGAGACTCAGAGAGATTAATTACCATGCCCAGCTATGCTCACAGCTATTAAGTGGTGTAATGATGATTTCAACACAGTTCTGTCTGACTCTAAAACTTGAATGAAGAAATTTTTAGCAAGACATCCAACAACAGCAACAATGTTTTCCTAGGAACTGATAGTGAACTACTTGGTTTAGAAGTTAAACTAAAGTGTCATATAATTACAGTGTTGCCTTTAGAATATCTGTATCTAATTGTGAATATTTGGGGAATAGGAACTTGTTAGTATGAGTTATGGGAGGCCAGAACGTATTCTTTACCAATAACTATTGTACTAAGAGCTGTCCAGGAAAGGTGCTCTGTGTTAGTAAGGTTAGACTTGCTTCTCTTAGTTTAAAGTGGCAATCACCATGGCAATGCCCATTTTCCTATAGGTTGTGAAACAGTATTACAGAACCAAAATGTTAAAGTAAATCAGTCAGATTAATTGGAAAACCATTAAACAGGTGCTTGTGTTTTGGTTTTTCATCTGGATCACTAGTCTTCCCTTCTTATCCTTTCTTGCTGTGAAGCAGTTGTTGACCCAGCTATTAAGCAGGCATTGCCAGGGAAATGATTCTTCAACATCGATGTTGTCACTGCATAACAAGGCCCAGGTAGTCCACATGCATTTAGAAGATAAAGTCCAAGTTGTCTTTTTAGGTTTCTGGTTTTTTTAAGAGGTGGCTTATGGAATTCTGGAGCATTTATTGGGTACTATTTTTGAGGCTCTTATTTTGTTTATCTGTTGAAAGGCATATGTCTTACCTCCCCATCTAGATTTTTTCCTTCCTTCCTTCCCTCTCACATTTGTGAGGGGTGAGAATGGAGAACTTGTGTTTGGTTGTGTTGCATTTAAGGTGCCAATGGAATGTCCAGGAGGTAGCTAGAAATAGGGGATTGAGGAAGGAAGAAGTTCGGAGGCTTTAAAGTAGACAGAGATGGGCTTAAATCCCTGTTGTGCCCCATAGGAGCTCTGTGAACTTGGGTAGTTCATTGAACTTCAGAGCTGCTTTTCTTAGATGTGAAATAGGGATAATATTAACCTTGCAGTTATTGTCAGAATTAGAGATAATGTTTATGAAACATCTAGCATAATCCATAGTACATAATAAGAACCAAACCAAACCCCTTGCCATTGAGTCTATTCCAATTCATAGCGACTCTAAAGGACAGAGTAGAACTGCCCCATAGGGTTTCCTAGGCTGTAATCTTTATAGAAGCAGACTGCCACATCTTTCTCCTGCAGAGCAGCTGGTGGATTTGAAGTACTAACCTTTCATTTCCCAGCTGAGTACTTAACCATTGTGCCACCAGGGATCCTTTAGCACGTAATAGAAGCTTAATAAATGGCAACTTGTACTATTCTCTGCTAGACTGTAAGCTGGATAAGGGCAAGATATGCCTGTGTGCATAGTTATCTCATATATTGCTGTATCTTGAAGCTGTCATTGTGCCTGGTGCCTAGTAGATACTAATTTTTGGAGTGATAAATGAATCAATGGATGAATGAGACTCAGGAGAGTGACAGAGACCCAAGATTAACATTTGCTAGTTGAAGTCTTGGTCAGGAAAATGAAGTGGCTGACCAGAAGGGAACTGTGCAGAGCACAAATAGTTAAGGACAGGGCGTAAAAGAGGCCAGAGGAAGGTGAAAGTTATCGTGGAGGCAGGATGAGATTCAGGAGCAAGTGGGAACTCAGGACCTAAGAAAGGAGAGACTCTGAGGAAGAAGGTGATGGGCAGCCCTGTCCGCTTTTGCCCAAGAGGTTGAGTAAGGGAATGCCAGCAGATAGCCCATGGATAGGGATATTTAGGAGGCAGGTACTCTGGCCACTTTATTCATCTTTTGTCTAGCCAGGTGTTAGATGGGAGCAGAGCAGATGCTCAGTAAATATCAGTTTAATTCAAATTAATTTAGTCAAAGGACACTTTTTTCTTTATATTAGTCTGTTGGGTCCCCCTCCTAACTCCAGCACTTAGTAGCCAACAGGGCCAGTAGTAATACTATTGTTTATATCATAGGGTTCTGGTGAGGGTTAAGTGAGATTTATCTAAAGCACTCAGCAGTAGGTCTGGCTCTAGCAAGTGCTCTGCGCATAAATGGCTGTTCCTGTGGGGCCCCTGGAGTTGGCTCAGGAGCTAAGGAGCAGCCACTAGGCTCGGGAACTGTTGGGTATTATCACTCATCTCCTCAGTAAATATCAGGGTTTCTCAACAAATCTCCCAGGCTCCCTGTGCTCCTGTCCTCTGCTAGTAGCACAGTTTACTGGCTTGGACAGCTGTGGGATATAGGACAGAAAGTACTCCCTGAAGAAAGCAATAAGGTCCTAGTTCCCAGACGAACTTGGTGGGAAGAGTGTGAATTTTTGGCATCAGAGAGTTCTGAAGTCAACTCACTGCTCTGTTATGACTTCTGAGTCCTTTTGGATTCTTTCTTTAACCTTGCTGGGCCTTCGTGTTTCATTTCTGACCTGGAGGGAGCTCCTGTGTCATAGAATTGTTACTGAGGCCCCAGTGAGATCATATGTCAAGTATCTGGCACATAGTACACACTTAATAAATGGCAGTTATCGGAACAATGTTTATAGGGGAGGTTCTGGCTTTTTATTATTCTTTTTTTGGGGTGTAATACACTTCTTTTTTTGCCTAGCACTTTCAGTTTTTTTTGCTTCTATCTCAGAAACCTGTCTAGAGAGATTTTCATTTTTTTTTTTTTCCTTCACTATGTTAGCGTCCCGCTAATTTTTGGAGGGACTGTGCCAGTCCCTTCCCCACAATTAAAGTCCAGTGGGGCAGCTCACCATATACAGTTATCTTTGCCTTGCAGCCAGCCTAATCCAGGTAGCTTTGGATTGGAGACCAAAATTGTAACTTTTAAAGGCATTCAGAAAGTCAGTATCAAATTGATTAAGTGGAAGTTTGAGCTCTCTTACTTGGAAATGAGTACAAATTTATGCCTTTGTAGAGAGGAATAAATCCTACCATGTAGTTAACTGCCAAGTACTCATCTCTAGTAAATGAATACCTATGAAGAGTAACCATCAGAACTGTCTTCTCTTTATATCATTGACAACATTGCCATAAAGAAGTCAACTGCGTTTTAGCCAAGATCCATTTATCAGTTTGTTTCTGTTGATTAAAGTATAGATTCTACTTATAGGATAGATGTGGAAAGAACTTTAGGTAGATCTGATTCAATCCATGTATTTTACATATGGGATGAAGCTAAAGCCCAGAGAGGTGAAGTTTGCCGGAAGTCACACAGCTAGTTGGTAGCTGGACAAGAATCCCTGTCTTCAGTCTTTGACCCCACTGCTCCTTCTTGTGGTCAAACCTAGATAGATTAAGTCAAGTTTGTGCATAGGCTTAAAATGCTTCTGAGTTTCTCTTCCTTAGCTAGGTAACCTGTGGAATCCAGCTCATAACCAAGCAGCCCCTTCCACTCTTGCCAAAAGATGCCTTAGCCCGTGGTTGAGGCAGCGTTGCTTCTGATCCGTGCTTCAGTAACCTGCAAGGAAAAGCCCTTTTTTTACCTTGCCTCTCTTGGACTCTCTTTCTTGCAGACTCGTCAGCCGGTCTTTGTGCAACTGCTGCAAGGCGTGTTCAGGGTTTACCACTGCAACTGGCTGATGCCAAGCCAGAAAGCCTCCGTGGAGAGCTGTATCCGGGTACTCTCGGATGTAGGTAAGACAGCAGTTCAGTTTGGACTTACCACGACGAAAATGAATTGCCTCACAGTAATAAAGGCCAAATTTATTGAGCACTTGTGACATCTCTCCTAGGTTACACAAACAGGAAGCTAGGAAGTTGCAGAGCCAGAGCTGGAGCTGAGGTCTTCTGATTCCCAGACCTAGCTTTTATCTACTGAGCTAGCATTTCCCAAAATAAGAGCCAGTAAGTCCCAAAGTAAGAGCCTTGAAAAACAAGATTCCATGGTTAAATGTTAGGCAACTCTTGGCAAGTCTCAGTGCACGCAGGCTTGTTCAAGTCCTTGAGAAGTCCCTCGTTTAGGAGACTAATTTGTTTAATCCAGCGAGTGTATTTGACTTTATGAAAACATTTTGTCCCCCTGTAAAGCACCTATCAATATTCCAATGAATACCATTTCTCAGAAGTGGTACACTACTCCCTTTTGTCTCTCACTGGTAAGTGGTCCTCCACTCCAGTCCACTCTTCCCGTCTCACATTTCATAGGCAGCTTTGAAAGGAAGTTATGAAAATTGCTGCTTTTTCACCCTGACTTTATCAAATGTTAACACTTTCACTCTCCACCTCCCCAATAAATGCTATGCAAAGGGGTAAGCTTCCTGCCTAAAGTTGAGAAGAAAATCACCTGCCTGTGGTAGGTATTTAGATCTCTGTAGACAGTAACCAAGGAGCCCTGGTGGTGCAGTGGTTAAGTGCTCAGCTGCTAACTGAAAGGTCAGCAGTTAGAACACACTAACTGCTCTGTGAGAGAAAGACATGGCAGTCTGCTTCTGTAAAGATTACAGCCTTGGAAACCCTATGGGGCAGTTCTACTCTGTACTGTAGGGTCACTATGAGTCAGAATCGACTCGATGGCAACTGGTTTAGACAGTAACCAGAAAACCAAGCCAGGTAAGCTTCTTAGCACTATTTAGTGGCTGTCCTGCTGGTATGGATTGTGTTTATTCGAGCTTGTTGCCTGATTTTACTAGTCCCTGCCTGATTTTCTCTAGTCGCAGATGGTAGGTATTAGTGTCTTTTTATTTTTATTAGTTATATGGCAGTATTTGTCAATAGTATTTTGTAAGTCTTTGGAACTCAGCACCCTACACATTCGTGATGTGATATCTCAGAATCAAGGCCCGAACAGGGAATCCCCAGATAACCCTCTACTGTCCCCATTTTAGTCCCCGGGTGATGCAAATGGTTAATGTGCTCAGTTGCTAACCGAAAGGTTGGACGTTTGAGTCCACCCAGAGGCACCTCAGAAAAAACACCTGGCAATCTACTTCCAAAAAATCAGCCACTGAAAACACTATGGAGCACAGTTCTACTCTGACACACGTGGGGTTGCCATGAGTTGAAATCAGCGTAGTGGCAACTGGTTTTGGTCCCCATGTTGAACCTACATCATAAAGGATGTGCTTGTTAAGGCCAAAGAAAATGTATGAGCCTTTGCCACAAAAGCTAGTTGGTTAAAATTTGAGCAAGTGGCTGCCTTAACTAGGAGGTGAAAACTTTCAATAGTTTTGGCGGTAATCAGACACGGAGAGCTTATGCTTATGAAAAGACAGGGCATGAAAACAGCAAACCCATTAGCTCCTTCCTGGAACTGGTCCTTATGGCCCTGGGGGCATAAACTCCTCCTGACTAAAAATCGCACCCAGATGGCCACTATTTTAGTTGTTTAGCTTGAAAAAACATATCCAAGGCCCATAGTTTCTAGCCGAGACAGTGAATCCTGAGTGGCCTGCTTTTTATTTTTATAGTATTTGTATTTTTTCTGAATTTCCTACTTTTAATATTAAAGTGTTAGGGGGCAGTGATGGTTTAGTGGTAGAATTCTCACCTCCTGTGTGGGAAACCCAGGTTCAATTACCGGCCAATGCACCTTATGCATAGCTCTCACCCATCTGTCTGTGGAGGTTTGTGTGTTGCTATGATGCTGAACAGATTTCAGTGGAGTTTCCAGACTAAGATGGACTAGGAAGAAAGGCCTGGAGATCTGCTTCCTAAAATCAGCCAATGAAAACCCTATGGATCACAACGATCTGATCTCATTGTACATGGGCTTGCCATGAATCAGGGGCCGCTCAGTGGCAGCTAGCATCACACATGTCTCTAAGGCATCTCTCACAAAAATTGTCAGCTCATGAGTCATCTTTCTTCTGTGCAGCTAAGAGCCGGGCCATTGCCATCCCTGTGGACTTGGACAGCCAAGTCAACAACCTCTTTCTGAAGTCCCACAACATTGTGCAGAAAACAGCCATGAACTGGCGGCTGTCAGTCCGCAATGCTGCTCGCAGAGACTCTGTCCTGGCTGCTTCCAGAGACTACCGAAACATCATTGAGCGATTGCAGGTAATACCTGGTGCTGAGAGAAGCAGTACTTACCTGGCTTCAGGTGGTTCCCAGATACAGCAGTGCTTCCTTGCTTTGGAGGAAATCCAAGACTGGCCACAGGGAGATGTTAGCGTGGTGAGTAGATAGTCAAAGGTAATAATGTATGTATGCCCAAGAGTGTGAAGCTGCTTAGGAAGAGAAAGTCTCCTGACAAAGCCATGGTCTTTTCAAGGTTATTCATAGATTTACAGATTTCTTTGTGAAGAATGGGGAATCTGCTCTTATTAGAAAGAAGAAGTCAAGGATTACAAGAGGCTACTTAGAATAAGGGCATAAGGCTCCATTTTTTCCCCATTACCCTAGGATATTTAGCCTCCTGAATCAGGAGGTAAGCAAGTGTAATGATGCTGGAGAGCAGAGTTTTGTATCAGAATAAGCCAAAGGAAAACCAAGTGTTATTAAATTCTAATTAGGTTGTACTCTTTCTTTCTTAGTGCCTACAGGAGATCTGCTCTCCCTTTGTTAATGGGGGGAGTAGCAAGTATTAGATGAAAGTTAGATACTTTAACATCCACCTTAACATCTTTTTTTAACAAGCACCCCCAGTTTATTCTCTCATGGGCAGTAGCACCTGGACCACAGTTTGAGAATCACAGATCTTTAGGATGAGCATGAAGCAGTGACGAAGAATGTGGTCCTGGGCCAGATGGCCTGGGTTCAAATCCTGGCTCCGCTGTTCAGAAACAGTGTAACCTTGCGAAAGTTACTTAACTCCTCTGCGTTTCAGTTTCCTAATTTGTAAAACAGCATAATAGTAACACCTACCTCATGGGGTTGATGTTATGATTAGGAGAGTTGAGACGTGTGTCAGTTATCTATGTCTGTGTAACAAATCACCCTAAAACTTAATCATTTAAACCCGCAACAATTTCTGTATTACCTTTCCCCTTCTGAAGGTTGACTGACTTAGCTAGGTATTTCTTGCTCAGGATCTCTTATGTGGCGACAGTCAGAGGGTAGCTGGAGTTGGACTCATCTTGAAACATTACTCACTCACAAGTTTGGCAATTGATGCTGGTTGTCAGTTGGGACCTCAGCTGGGGTTGAATGAAACCTCCTCATGTGGTCAGGGCTTCCTCACAACATGACAGCTGGGTCCCAGAGTGAACATCTCTGAATAGAGACAAAGTGAAAGCCTTTTACGACCTAGCTTCAGAAGTCACATCGCATCTTCTGCCATACTCTGTTGGTCAAGGCAGTCACGAAGGGCCACTCAGGTTCAAGGGGAGGGTTCAGAGACCACTCTTCAAGGGGAGAAATGTCAGGGTCACAGTGTAGGAAGAATGTGCAAGATAGGGTCTACTGTGGTGGCCATCTGTGGAAAATAGAATATACGTAACATAGATCAGTACCTGGCATATAGCAAGCACTCAATAAATGAGGGCTGCTATTATAATTATTATTAACTGTTCTTATTGTTGTTACTACTGTGACTATAATAATCACCATTGTATATAGTAACTAAGTCTCTGTGAGTACATAAGTCACCTAAAGACAAACGAGTTCATCGATGCGCCCCTCGGCCCCATGCTAGGCAGTGAGGATACAATGGTGAGCAGAAACAGAAACCTTCTCTGGCTTCATGGAGTCTTAAGTCTAGGTGGGGAGACAGATATTAATCAGCGGATCACGCAGACTAGAGAAGAAAGGGACAAAGGCTGAAGAGGAGAAGAGCATAGTGCTGTGTGATACTCTGATGAGGGACCTCTTGCTGTCGGGTTGGGAGAGTGGTTGAGGAGGACTCTGCTGAGGAAGTGACATTTGAACCACGATTAGAAGGAACAATTAAAAAAAAAAAACAAAAAAACACAACCCATTGCCGTCAAGTCTATTCTGACTCATAGCAACCTATAGGACAGAGTAGAACTGCCTGATAGGGTTTCCAAGGAATGGCTGCTGGATTCGAACTGTCGACCTTTTGGTTTAGCAGCCGAACACTTAACCACTATGCCACCATGGCTCCCGAGGGAAAAATAGGACTTATTTAAAGAAAAGAAGGGCAGTGGTGGTTCAGTGGTAGAATTCTTGTCTTCCACGCAAGAGACCTGGGTTTGATTGCCAGCCAATGCACGATCTGTCACTGGAGGCTTGTATGTTGCTGTGATGCTGAACAAGTTTCAGTGGAGCTTCCAGACTAAGACAGAAAAATCAGCCAGCAAAAACCCTATGGATCACGAAGGTCCGATCCCATTGTGCTTGGGTTCGCCATGAGTCGGTGCCAACTCGACAACAGCTAACAATCACAAAGAAAAGAATGGGAGGGAGGAGATAGCGTGTGGAAGACCATAATATAGGAGAGGATATAGCACATTCAAAAGAGGATTCGTGTGGCTGGGGACTCTGGAGCTGGGGGGTCAGAGGGGCCGGGAGGTTGCCAGGGCTTTGCAGATCAAGGTACGAATTTCAGCCTTTATTGTCACAGAGGCAGTTCTTAAGCTAAGGTCACTTGGTTCCTGATAGAGTGATTCCCGACCCTACTATGCTTTCAGAAAGGGGAGGGATATTGTGGATTCTTGGATTTGTTATGCATATTCTTGAGGAGTGAAATAAAATGTATAGATAGGTAATGCTTGTTATAAAGACTTGGCCATTGGCTTACAGGGGTCTTCATTATCCAATTATTTATTGTCTGAGTCCCTGTAGTTATAAGATTGCCTAGGAGAGCAACAGTTGTCATGATGGAAGCACATTCACTCGCAAACCGACCACTTACATAATTAATCCCTATGCAGACATCCCCTTTCTTAACACTGGCATCTTTCCCTGCCCATCGCTTTGCCATCTCTGTCTATTGGCCCCCCTCTGATTGCCGAATGTTGTACATTTGACAATACAATGCAAATCACTTGCAATGTAAAGTTCAAATCTTGCAAAAGATGCAGGATTTTGTGATATACACTAATGTGATGTTGAAGAACTACTTCTACCCGATGCAAATGCTGCCGACAAAGATCTGCTAGAGGTAGGACCAGGCATGACTGAAGAGGAGAAAGTTGGTTGCTTCCAAAAAGGAACCTTATGAGGAAATGTTGGGGAAGGTGATGAGACCCTCAGAGAACTTTGTGGAAATTAGCTTCTTTTTGACAGTGCTGTGAGCATCAAGTATGACTTATGGGATGTTGCAATATACTGTCTATCTACAGTCTTATAGATAATTGCCCCTCCCAAATCAACATTCGATTTCTTTTTTATTCATCCTAAGCATTATTGTGTGATTACAACTACCACCTAAAATTTGTTAAAGATAAGATAGAGTAAAATTATCTTCATATCTTTTAGTTTGATTTTCCAAACAGAAGATCAAGCAGTTCATTATTGACCATTACCAATGAAATTTTGGTGTCCCATTGAGGTGAATATGATTTAAGGGGTCTTCTCCATGTATATCTCCTTGGTTGATGTGCTGGGTTCTGTCCCGGTATTCGATAACATGCCTCGAGTTAGGTGTTGAGTGACCAAGCCTTCCAGCTGGCTTTAGCATCTTTTGAAGATATTTTCTCATCTGTTTTCTGCCATTTGCCTTTATATGGTGTTTGTTGTGTTGGTTTTGCTGCTCTTTCAACTTCTCTCTGTTTTCCTTTCCTACAGCTATGTGTTTTGCATTTGAAGACCATCATGCTATCAGGGTACATGTACTTAGCATGTTGATACAGCATGTTCATTCATTCGTGTTCTCATGTTTATATGACTTTATTCTATGAGTAATCCATGTTCACTGTAAAATAATTGGACAATACTGGCAAGTATTAATATATAGAAGATTCTTAGAATCACCTGTAATCCGACCACCCTGCACTAACTAACCATCATGTTTTAGTAATATTTGCTGTATATCTGTTACATACTGATGTTGTTTATAAAAATAGGATCATACGGTCCATACTGTTGTTTGAGCATTTTGACACTCATGTCGCAGACATCTTTCCATGGTGTTAAATATATTTTTTTGCCTCATATTCTAAAATATACGGAATGATCCCTCAAGTAGCATAAGACCATCTCAAAAGAAGGGGTGGTGGGAAAGTTGACTTTTTTTTTTTTTTTTTAGCTTTCTTTTCTGCATCAGGGGCTAATGCTTCAGGTAACCATTGGGCGACATCTAATAATTTGAGATAAATGCCAGACGGTACTAAAGTTAATCTGACCTAGTCTAGCCTGTGTGTTGTCGTAGGTCAGAAATAAGCGTTCTCGCCCTCCTGTTGCTCTGCCTCCAGCTGGGACTGTTGACCAAGGCTGTGCTTCCGTTCCAGGATATCGTCTCTGCGCTGGAGGACCGGCTCAGGCCCCTCGTGCAAGCTGAGCTGTCTGTGCTTGTGGATGTTCTCCATCGACCTGAGCTGCTGTTCCCAGAGAACACAGACGCCCGAAGAAAATGTGAAAGTGGGGGCTTCATTTGCAAGTAAGCCGCCTCTCCCTCTGGGGTGATGCACTTGTCAGAGCCCTGATGGCCACGCCAAGCACTGATTCCCAAAGAAGGAGACAGTGTTTTTCACTTTGATGAATGCATGCGCATGTGCTAGAGTCCTGTTCTGACCTTCCCAAAGGAAGTTAGTAGACGAAATCCTACTTACTGAGACTGTTTTGGTTGAGAATTTCTCATCTTAAAGACATGCCCATTCATTCATTTTCCATTCAGTAAGTTTCTGTAGTGCACTCACCGTGTGCTGTGATACAGACATAAAAAACCCATGACCTTCTGCCCTGAAAGAGCTTGAGCCTACCAGGACCTCACAATCTTTTCTTAACCACTTTGTAGCTTCTTAGTTTAGGCCCCGGAGCATAATCTAAAATAGAAATTTTCCAGTGACCAGAAATCTCCATTTTTTTACCCTCAGGTTGTTTGTTTAGCTCTGCCCATGAGTTTCTTAATTTTCTGGACCCTTCTAAGCACAAGACTGTGGATAAGGGAGCAGTGTGTTTTTGCCCCAACCATCATCCTCAGGAGGTTTTTCACACCGCTGGCATATTTTAGCCATTTCCCCAGCAATCCTCAGTAGGTAAATAAATGCACTTCATAAATGAGCAGGTTTGAGTGGCCCCCTGTCTCCTTCCTCCTCTTCATATAACCCCTTCATCATATGTGGCACACTTCTGCCCAGCAGGTGTGTTTGCTGCTACTGACCAGCAGGTGTCGTTATTGAGATGCAGTCACTAACAGGTTGGCCTCGGTTCAGTGAACGCCCTCGAGTATGTTTAACCTGGGAGCCCTGAATAAATATTTGTTCATTAACTGACTAGATACCATACGTTGCTTGTGCAGTCTTTTACACATGTAAAGACAGTTTCAGGGACGTAATCCATGGTTTTCCCCCCACTCAGGTTAATAAAGCACACTAAACAGCTACTAGAAGAGAATGAGGAGAAACTTTGCATTAAGGTGCTGCAGACCCTCAGAGAAATGATGACCAAAGATAGAGGCTATGGAGAAAAGGTACTGCTTTTTATTTTCAAGTGAAAACCAGGTTTTACTATTAAATTGAAGAGGGGGTGGGGGTAAGGAATCTACTTTAGTTGAGCTATTACAGTATTGAAGAGGGGTTAACTTTTTTTTTTTTTAAGCCCTTTGTCCTACCCCTAAAGGTAGCTAAATCATATTAGCTACTCCATTGAAAGTCAAACATACACTTAGTCCTCTCTTGTAGGCTGCTTGCCACATAATCTGATGCCAGAGAAATAGTAATAACAAGATTTTTCATCTATTTAAATTCCCAGTGAAAATACAAATGCCTCTTGTATAGGAAAGTGTGCGTTCCTGAGTTTTGGGTTCCAACGACGCATACCTGTAGGTTTACTCGCTTCTGCTTTCGGGTGAGATGTTGCACAATCCTTCTTGTGCGTCCAGAAACTCCCTCCAGCTCTAACTGGAATTAAGGCAGGCTGACACGTAACCATTTCTGATTGAGATTGTGAAATGCACATCCTTGTGACCTGATATTTCTCAGCATGTGCAGTGAGCAAGGATGTGCAGAGACCTCCCTGACACCTCAGACTTGGTGACAGTGGGACAAAAGCAATCCCATTGCCTCACCTGTCTGCTCCCAGCGAAAAATCATGAGCCTGCAACAGAGAATTTGAGTTCAAATCTCACCAGTTTTCATTTGAATGTAAGAATTGTTTCTCAGGCATTTTTAGCAATAGCCTTTGAGTAGGTGAATACATGGATATCACTGACTTATCCAAATACCTAGTGATTCATTTACTCTTCTGTGGATGAAGCCTTGATAATTAAATCACAGCTTTCCCTTGTCAAAATGGATGGCAACAACCAGATTATTGTAAGTATGAAAGCATGCAGTAATCTTACTTTTACCCTAAGTAGTATCTCTCCTAAGTATTAGAGCAATTTAGCATAGGAGGATCTTTGGATAAGAAAAAAAACAGAGAAGTACACAATCCTTATTGCAGTACATATTGCTCCACAGTCCCTAATTCACAAGATTTTAAATGTCACTCTTCTCGTTTAAGAATATAAATTAAAAGATGAATAAATGTTGGCTAATTAGAAAATAAGTTTCTGTAACTTAATAGGAGGAAATCTTCCAGAAGAGATTTTATAAATGTAAATAATACAAGCTAAGAACACTGGTACAGCTGAAAAGCAATGAGATGACCTTTTCATATAAACACAGGTATGGGCAGCTCCACAGGTCTCACTTTAAAAAAAAAGAAAGAAAACAACAACAAAAACAGGTGGTGGGAGGGATACTGCTTACTGAAGAGAATACACTTACCAAGCAAATAAATATAACCGTTTATTTCACAAAATCTTTATTTTTCTTAAAGTGATCTTTAAAAAATGTTTTTAAACTGTGATTCTAGTTACAGAAATTCACTGTTCCTAATAAAATAAAATCTACCAGAGGGGCCTTCATCAGATAAGTGACTGTATTTGCCTCTGTGGGGCATAAAACCTGATTTTAAAATATGGAGATCATCGTTTTCTCTTCTTGAGAATATCCGCTCCTTTCTATAACCGAGGTATTTACAATAAACTCTGATGAGGGACATTCTTTCGGTGTCTCTTCTCCACATCCAGTGAATGTTACAAATTAGTGCAGAAACACTCTTTATTATATAAATATTGTTACATATTGTAGAAACATTATGTATTCATTTCCCTTAAGTGTTCTCTTTATAAGATAGAAAGTAAAATTGTTAGGAGTTTGTCGAGACTCTGTTCCTTGGCAGATGAGTGCTTAGGGTCTTTGGGACCTCTGCGAACGTATGCGTCAACATTCCTTTTCCCAACCCATAATGCCAACTGAGAGTACACTGTCATAGAAATGTTGTAACCTTGCCTGTTATAAAGCAGATGGCGAATGATGGAGACTGGGCTGTAGCTGGAGAAGACTCTGAAAGAGTAATTGATCAAGGCTTAGAATTGTTTCTAGAGCCCTCACTCAAGTCTCATCTCACCTGGTGAAGAAATTAGTCACACCCAAGCAGAAGGCTTGGAGGAAAGATGGCATTTCTTTCCAGTCTGGTTGGGGCTGTCATCTCTCTTCATGCAAGTTAAAATATCATAGGCAAGTATGAGAACTGCCGCATAGCCAAGGAAGACATTGTAGAGGGAGCCACGTTAGTCAGCAGCTCCAGTACCCAAAGCAAATACTAGCCGTGCTCCTGGCCCAATGCTTTGATTGTTGGAAAATGCTGGCTAACCATTCACATTAGTTGAACTTTAAAAGAGAGGGAGAGAAACTAAATGATTTCTATTTCTCCCTAGTCTGGCACTTGGTATAAGTTTTGTCCTGTTTCACAAAGACTTTGAAGATGGCTTTTGATGGTTTACTTGCTGTCCCCATTTGACTAAAGAAGCATGACGACCAGGACGAGCCAACTTTTTCAAGGGTGGAAATAACCCAGAACCAAGGAACGAAATTTTCTCAGGCAAACCAGTTGGGTTGCATCGTTAAAATAAATGAGATGTTCTTTGGGCCAGGTGCCGAGGCCACAGGGCAAGTGTCCCGATTTTCCTATTGAGCTGCCACTAATGTGGAACTTGTCCCATGACTAACACCTCCCTAGGGATGTCCAGAATTGTTCCCTGACCTCTCCTAAGTCTTCATTGTCACAGAATCTGATCCTGAGGGAACTCTAGCATCATCTCTTCCAGCCCTCACTCTGGCTGAGAGAGCGAAAGTACCTGCCCAGGTCACACGGAAGTCAAGACTAGATTGATTCAGTCAAGGTGAGGCCAAGACTAAATCTAGACTAGAGCCCAGGTTTCCTGAATCCAGGTGCAGTGTCGTCTCCAGCCTTCCCCCAGGTGTTGTCCACCCTGTGTGGGGGCCATGTTTTCTTGTCATTTTTTCTAATCTATAATCCTTCAAGGTAGTGAAACCTGGGTGCCTTTACTCATCTCTACTTTTTCATTCAACATATCAGGTTTAGTCAGTGTCACGGGTGAAAAAGAAAATTGACATGATTCTTTAATAGCCAGTTCAAAAAAGTTGGTGTCCTTGTTTGGGTCTACTTTCCTGGAAAAAAAAAAAAAAAAAAAAAGGTACTGAGAAATATCACCCATATTAGCAAATTGACTAATACATTACAGAGTCACTGTAAGACAGACTTACACTTTTTAAATGTCATTTACACCCACTAATTTCCTAGAGTACATTTTCAGTAACAGTGATAACATTTATTTAGCTCTTTTTGTGTGCCAGTCACTATACTAAGCACATTTCATACCTTAGCTCAAATGAGCCTTAGAGATAGATATCACTATTATTAACAATTCATACACAAGGGTACACATATGGAGAGGCTCAGAGAGGTTCAGGAACTTTCCTGAGGTCACACAGCTAATAACAAAGTGGCCAGGAATTCAAACCTAGGCCTGGGAAAAACCTTTTGCCATCGAGTTGATTCCGACTCATTGTGACCCTATAAGACAGAGTAGAACTGCCTCACAGGGTTTCCAGGGCTGTAATATTTATGGAAGCAGACTGCCACATCTTTTCTACATGGAGATGGCTGGTAGTTTCGAACTGCCAACCTTTCAGTTAGCAGCCGAGTGCTTAACCACTACCCCACCAGGGCTCCTCCCCAACCGAGGCAGATAGCCTGATTCCAGAGTTCTTTCTCTTCCCCATGGCATACTAAGTGAATAGGTTGGCACCATCTGAGAGTTTTGAAGTCCTCCTTCAAGTTTAACACTTAGGTTCAGTTGTGTTACGTGATTTTATAAACATCACGGAGTAGTGGCCCTGAGAGCTTGGAATACAGCAAAACTTACACATCTAGTCTTCATCTCAGTTCTGATTTCTCACCCAATTGAAAACATCCCCCAGTGGATGCCAAGTGACATTACAAGTTACAGTTGTCCCAAGGTCATCCAAAGACTCGTTTTGATCAGGCTCCACCCAAAGGTCTCAGATCAGTGAGTAGCAAGCAATTGGTCCACTCCTCTTGGTCCACGGGCCTGACAGGTGCTTGTCCAAAAACTGTCACAAATGATGGTAAGGGTGGGGCTGGTTGAAGAAGATTGTCACAGATATTCCATCACGATGACTTAGGGATAAAGAAAATTATTTTTAACTAGTGTGTGTCTACAAAAGGACCAGCAATGCGTAGTCTTCTCAGAGAGGGGTAGATATAAAATAAAGAAGTATTAAAAATTATCACCAAAATATCTGTGAAGTACAGTTTTGTATGATGCTGGTAGCCTCTTTCTACCCTATGTATTCACAATTAATAAACTTTAAAATTATACAGGGCTTTATGAACACTGTGTGTGTGCAATGCCTACTAAAGTGTTTTTAATCTACAGATAAGAATATGTCTGTTTAAAAGAAAATAACGTACCCTAGCTAAACTTCTCTAAAATTTAATCTGAGCCTCTCAGTAACCCATAGAAAAGCTTCAGGCCCCTACACCCTGCTTGAAAAGGGAGCATAGTTATTTTATGCAGTCTACTGTAGGTTTTAAGGCCGCTGGGTGGCACAAGCGGTTTGCAATCAACTACTAACCAAAAAGGCTGGCGATTTGACCCCACACAATGGTGCCGTGGAAGAAAGGCCTGGTGATCTGTTTCCATAAATATTACATCCAGAAAACCCTACGGAGAAGTTCTACTCTATAACACATAGGGTTGTCATGAGTCGAAATAGACTCAATGGCAACAGGTTTTGTTTTGTCTGATTTTTTTTTTTACTGTAGGTTTTATATTAAACTCCTGTTGCCTTCTTATTAGTCAACGAGCTTTGGAAAGAAATTCAGTGGTCAAGAATTCGTGTAAAAGGATAATTCAGGATTTATTTAAAATCCATTTTCCCTTCTGAGTAGTTTTTGCTGTTTTAGTACTAGAGAGTTTACGACCTCAGGTAATGTCAGGGTTTTCATTTCATACAAATTGTCAATCTGTTAATTACCGGTGCTTCTTTTTTCCAGGTGAAGACTAGTTTTTCTGGTAACGACTTAAATTTGCAAAATGTTCTAAATATTAATGACCCATAATAAAAGTCAGTTGAGGATCATCCATCTACCCTTAAACAAACAAAATTGTGATAGTTCTCTTGTTTGTTTTTCTTGGACGTGATGCAAGTAAATCTCTTTACTTGTCACTAATCCCGTAATGGCACTTAAGTAGGCACTAATCATTCTAGGGGGAAGAAGTGGTGTTTCCTTTCATTAGCAGCAGCGTCAAGATTGGGAGTTTCTAGTCTTGGGATAGGGTCGCTTTGAGTCAGAATCAGCTTGATGGCACACAACCAGAACAAAAGTCCTGGGATGTGTTGGTCTTACTACTTTCAAATGTTGAAGCTGCATCTGATTTAGCCCAACTGCAGGGTATTCTGGATTTCAGACTACTGCTGAATCATAAAATAAGACGAAAAGAAGAATTTTCTTCAAAGCTCTGTTGGCCCTACTCCAGTCCTTTAGTTTTCCCTGCCCTCTTCTAAAAAAAGATTGTCCTTGATTAGGGACATTGCCCTTGCTCACAGCTCAGTTGAGTTTACGTTTTCATGCCTATGAAGGAGCCCAAGGGTACAGTGCTGAGCCCTTGGATAAGTGCTCTGTGAGGTTTGGTGTCTGGCACATGAGCCGAGCATGGCCACATCCCGCCTGTTTGTTCTACCACAGAACATGCTCTCAGCAGATGTCACCATGTACTGTGGCAGCGTCCAAAATGCATGAACCCTTTAAGGAGATGGTTGCCATTTAACAATGCTTTAACTGAAAGAGTCAAGAATCATAATTCATACACAAAGTTTCTGACATTTGGCTGCCTTATATTTCTCTTCCTAACCTTTCTTTCTTCCCTCTTTTTTCTTTTTCAGCTAATTTCCATTGATGAATTGGATAATGCTGAGGTCCTAATTTAGTTTTTTTTCTTAATGTCCCATGGTGATGTGCCCATGACACTCTTCCAGTTAGCACCATGATCTGTCCTCTGGTCTCCACAGTGTCTGGTGTTTGACTTTGTCTAGTCTGCCTTCTGGGAGTTGTGTCTGTGTTAGCATTTCCCATGAGTTTGTTTGCCATTTGTCCTTCGAGATCCCATCTGAGTCGAGATAAAGATTTTCTAAACTGTGATAAGATTTCAATTAGTCACTGTCTAGAATCTCAACTGAATTTGTGGTTGTTGCTGGTCACAGCTCTGAAACTCCACTTGGATATTATCATAAAGAGCTTTCCTATCTGTGCGTGAAGTATCCTACGTGGGAAAAGAAACAACTGCCTTGGTCTAGCTTGACAGTAGCAGAAAACCACTATCCTCTTTGTGCTATATGTAGAAACATACAGAGTGTAAGGGGTCATATAAACTTTTGTCAATGTACACTGTGAATTCCAAAGTGTTAGATGAGACTTCTAGCTGCAGGCCCGCCCGTGAGTTTGAGAACATACTCCATCCATGACTTCTCTTCTAGGAAATCTATCTATAGATCCAGAAATTGAAATGTAATCCCCTGGTTTCTATTCTTGTGTCTCAAATTAGTTTCATTTACCCAGAATATTCTGGTCTACTCCTTTAGATTTCTCTTCCTTCTTTTGGTAGACCAACTAGTAATAATACCTTATGTGGAGTGGGACACAGCTGCCAGATAGGGCAGAATGTCTACTCTAATATTAATCTGCCACCATAACATCAGAAATATGAAGAAATAGTTTAGATATACCAAAGGAAATTTGAACCACAGATTTAAAATTGAAAGCAATGTGAGTGGCTATGAATTTGGTCAGGAATGGAGCTCAGAGAGGTTTCATGACTCGCCCTAGCTCACACAGCTTGATAGTGGCTAAAGCAGGACTAACACATGGACAGCTCAGCTCGTAGTGTACTTACTGTTCTATTACAGCAAATTGTGCAAACCAGAAGTTTTCCTTATATTAGTTAGACATGAACAGGTGAAGAGGTCATGTCTTCTAATGGAAGATGACAACAGCAAAGGACTTAATTACTTTAGCTATGGTGCTCTTTGCTTTTTCCTATTTAGTTTTCCCTTTTCTGGATTATTTGCATGCCAGAAGGATGTACTATGCTAAATTTGCATGTTGGCACCCTTTTCTAGCTAGTGTAAATGCCTCGCTAATTTAAATTTTTCCTCTGAAATACTGAGGTTGAGTTTCTCTTTGCTTAAGTGTGAATTAAGTCAGAAGAGGAAAACCTCTCCTAATGAGAAAGGAGTCTGCAGTGTTATTAATACACTGTATTGCACCATAGTAATCAGTTGATGTGTTTGCTTGCTTAAGATAGAACTTGGGTCTCCTGGCTGGGAGTTTATTGCTCACTTATGGAAAGATTCCACAGTTGGAGCAGGTGTGTTTATAATTATACTCTAGGAAATAGAATACTGTCTGTTTATAAAAGAAGAATGTTCTGGCAGCCGCTTGGATTCTTTGAAAATTCCCTGAGGAAGCAACTGTGGATCCCCTCTTCGTTGTTACCCCTGGCAACTGGCACAGCCCTGGGACACCAAAACCCTGTCCCTCATCCCTCGTCCCTCAGGCTTTTGGATCTGGCCCTCGCAGCAGAGATGCTTGATTGCCCTTTCTCATCAACAGCTGCTCTGGACGGCACACAGCTCCTGTGGTTTCTTCCCCACCAAGCCTTTTGTCAGTGTGTGCTCCTGGAATCCAGCAGCCCACAGCTGGAGTTCTGCAGAAGCTTAACAAGTTCATGCTGGCCCAGGGTACAGGCAAGACCTCACACCTACGTTGTATGTAACGTTCCAGATTCTAAATGTGATGGGTGAGAGCCCCTAAAACAGTGCAAGGCATCTCTGGTGACCCTGAGATCCTCTGATGGAAGAAGGGCCCTTTGATGATGAAGGCTAGTAGGGCATCTCAAGAGAGGAAATGTGCTGTGAATGACTTGGAAGAAAAAGCACAACGCCTTCTAAGTCCCTGTCAGTGCTCTGAGAAAACAGGGTGAAATGAGGACAGAGCCAGAGAGTCCCTGCAACCAAAGTGCATGCTATGGAGCCTTCCCAGCTGTCTTCCACAATAAAATTGCTCCTGAAACCAGGAAGAGGAGAGATTTTTGCAAATAAAGAGGCAGTGTCTCCATCCTTATCTCCTGGTTTTACCTTTTCCTTTATAGGGGTAACAGATGAGGTGGAGGAGAAAAGAGACCTGCTTGCATTAGTGTCCATCCCTTCAGCTCAGTCTTAAGTTTCTAGCTTGATGGATTGTTATATACATAAACACCTGTGTAGCCACCACTCATGTCAAGATGTAGAACATTTCCATGGCCCCAGAAAGTTTCCTTATCTACCCATTTTTGGCTTCAAGCTGACACTAGTTGATGCTAAAGACATTCATATATATGACAAATATTTGAGCGCCTTTTATAGTCCAGGCATGGTGCTCAGGACTTTGGATACACTGGTACCCCAAACAGGCACAGTCTCTGCATTCTGGAGCTTACAGTTTTGTAGGGGAGATGGACAGTGATACAAATTAATGTAAAGTGACAACCATGAGAAGTGTTAAAAAGGAGAAGCGCGTGGAACCTAGGGGACTCTTGCCTAAGTGGGCAGGTCAGGAAACTCAGGCTAGCAGCACCAACAGGTGATAATGAGTCCCTTTTCTAAACTGTGTAGTCCCTGCGTGGTGCAATGGTTAACACGCTTAGCTGCTGACCAAAAGGCAGCGGTGGTGGGCAGGAGTCCGCCTACTTTTTGTGTATGCATATTTGGAAAGAAAAGTTCTGGGTAAAAAGTGTGTGCTCTAGTTTAATGGACGTACTTTATTTCTACATATTTGAGATGAGATACCCATTTAACCACTGTCAGTTGGAACCATGAAATCTCCAGTATTAGTAGTGTCAGCTGGCAACTTTGCCTTCCTGCATTGCATCAAAAAAAGCCAGACCAGCATTACCAGTTGTTCAGGGTGACTGCAGCCTGCCTGTACTGAGTCCTCAACTTCTCCCATTTGGAGCTGCTTCTACAAGAAAAGGGTGCAACTGGCAGGGAGCTTTCAGAGGGGGAAAAGGGCTGGTGGGTGCCTGAAGAGAAACACAAGAATTATACCATTTCACCTTCAGGGGGCGTTCTCATGACGTCCAATCCAGGGTGGAGGTGTCCTACTTTTTTACTTTGCTGTGAACTGCTGGGTTGGGCACCTGCCAACATTCAGGCAGCAGTTACATAAGAGCTTCTTTTTTTCCTGGAATTTAGGCTCACTGCTGATGTGTGACCTTCAGCAGTAATTGCCAATAAATGCAGCAGGGCTGTTTACTGTTAGACACTGGCAACCACAGAGCAAGCTCAACGCAGAGCAGACAGAAGCAATTGCAGAGTCTGCGGAGGGCTTTCTTTTTTTGAGAAAAAAAAAAAAATGCTGAGATTATTCCATAATGACCAAAGTCGCCTAATTTAGTCAAGTCAGAATGCATTTTTTAAAAAATGAATTTCACTACTGAGTTCAGATGAAGTTGTTCTGTAAAATATAGGTGAAATTACATCGCTGGGACGAAATAATTTTTACTTCTCATTTTGTTTCTAAAAACAAATGTAGTGAGTAGAGGACATTATGTTAGCAGATGTAGAGATTTAAAGTTGTTCTGCTAAAATGCTAGATAACTTCTATATTAGCTTCATTTCACTTAAAGCTTTCTATTTTCTTAATGTGGATTTTCAAAGGCTGATGAAGGATAGGGCCCAGCAAACATATCTGCAAGCCCGTTCACTGTTTGTGTGTTTCCCCCCTCTGAGGTTATGTGTGGGTAAAAAGGTACTCAAGACCGATTCGGGGGGATTGGAGATCACAAATTGCCTTTGATGTGCTTACTAAATCTATGATATAATTACATTTCTTTAACTAATTCAACGTCAGCCAGAGGTGGTCCATGGAAGGAGACCGCTGATTTCAAAGGCACATTCTAGAAGCCTAGGAATAGTAGAGGGATTAATGTGGATGGCAGCAGAAAATAAAGACTGTGCTCTGTGCTGGCCTATCATAGGCACACATGAAGCGAATGGATGGTAAGATGGATGGATGGATGTGGGTGTTGTACAAACCCAAAAAATAGGAGCCCTAGGAAGTCTGCAGGCCATTTCTTTTTACTTGAGAAGCTAGTAGAAGCTCATCCCTTGATAAAATGTTAGCTACATTATGTATTGGAAGTGAGTTATATTTGTGCTATGCATGCATGCACTTAGGAGCCCCTGGGTGGCATAAACAGTTAAGCATGCAGCTACTAACTGAAAGGTGGCAGTTCGAGTCCACCCAGAGGTGTCTTGGAAGAAAGGCCTGGCTGTCTACTTTGGAAGGGTCACAGTCATGAAAACCCTATGGAGCACAGTTATACTTTGCAACGTATGGAGTCATCATGAGTCAGAATCAACTCCACGGCAACTGGTTTTTTGGCATGTACTTAATTACTACTAGAGAATCGTAGTTATGGTGCACTGATGTGGCCTCATCCAGAAAGGACACTTAGAATTCAGTGACTTGAGATTCAGTGTGCGTTTCTATCTCAAAGCCAGTCATTTGCAATTTTTTATATTAAGTTAGATTTTGCTGGCCTTGGCTAAAAGCACTGGGAAGATCAAAGAGTAGATATGAAGAGGCAATAGCTGGTTTCCAAAAATCCATTGGCTTGGGAGTCTTCGCCTTGATTGGAGGTGTCAGCACACAAGCACAGGGACTAATCGTGGAGCTAAGGCGGGAGAATACAAGACTTGTAAAATCCACGAACTCAGACCATTTCTCTCTTAGCATATGATTAGGCGGAGCTTCACCTTTCATGTAACAAAATATATATATTTAGACAAACAAAATAATAAATAATAAAACTGTGCCAAGAAGCTAGACTCATTCATTTACTAAACATTGTCTTTTGCTTTGGATATTATGTATAGCATTTATGTAGCTATTGTCTTATTTGAATATATCTGCAGCTTATACATATGCTTGTATCTTTCAAAATTGCAACATACTATCATCAGATAACCCTATTCTCAAGGAAAGATAGCTGAACTCCTCACTGGGGGAAGCTCTAGTGTAGACTGTTGGTTATTTTACCAAATTATATACCAGGCATGGTCTGGTGTTTTCCATACCTGACATTATTTTGTGTCCTACCAGGTTGTATTATTTAGGGAACTTGCCTGTTTGATAGTATAATATAAAGCTTACCAAAAATATACAAGGTATTATTTAATGTTTTATCCGGAAGGAATCCTAAAGAATGTCTACTCAGTCTCCTGGAAGAGCAGGTCAGGTGGTAGGAGCCCAGAGAGGTTCAGGCACTGGCTCAGGGTCACACAGGAGCCAGTGCCAGACCCTGAATGAGCCCTGGCTGGTAATGTCTATCCAGGCTCTTGGTTTTTCTATTCTGTTCCGTAAATGGATAGCGTTCAGAATTGTCCTTCAAGTTAGATAGTGATTCCTGAAGACATAAAGCATTCTCTGTTGTTGCAAAAGGGTTTGTGAAATTTTCACGGAGAAAATATAGTTAATTAGTTTAAATTTAATTCTTGTTTTTAAAATTGAATTAATTTTAAAGCAAGCATAACAGCAGTTTGGGGAGGAAGTCAGGTGTTAGGGCAGGTTTAGAATACCCGAAATCACTGATCTCAGACTGATTAAGAAATATAAAAATATATATATACATATATGTATGTGTGTGTGTATACACACAATCCTCATGACCATTCTGAGAATTCAAGATGCTTCTATGGACAGAGAGGTCTCAGGCAAGAGAATTCATAATAATAATAAAAAGACACACTAGTTCTAGTTACATCTTCTTTATTTCCTTTAGCTTTTGTTCCGATTGTGGCTGTATGAGTTCTGACAGTAAATTCATGTCTGTAATCCTTTCATTCTAGTCACATAGGATCCACGCAAAGGGTACGTTAGTGAGAATGTGGCTAGCGTGAATGGTAGAAGCTAATACTTTTCCCATCTGTATCTCTGGTGCTCTAAAATGCGGAGGCAATTGCTTTAAATCTGCTTTTTTGTCTGTGTCCTTTTTCCAGTATGAGCACATAGCAAAAAAGTTTGCACAGTTTTAATTCTTTAGCCTAAAACATACACTATGTAAGGATAAACTAAAATGCATTCCTATATCCTGTATTGGAGCCCTGGTGGTGTAGTGGTTAAGAGCTCAGCTGCTAACAAAACAGTCCACGAGCCACTTCTTGGAAACCCTATGGGGCAGTTCTACTCTGTCCTGTTGGGTCACTATGAGTTGGAATCGACTCAGTGGCAACAGGTTTGGTTTTGGTTTTTTATATCTTGTATTATTTATATAATCTTGAAAATTCATATGTGTAAGCTTGGTTTTTCTTTTCCTCACCTCACTCAGGCCCTTTCTAGCACTATATGCCTCCCTGCCCAGCGCAGGAAACTCCACTTGTAGTCTTGCCGAGACTAGTGAGGTTGGACTCATGTATGAAAGGCCCCCTGTCCCGAATTGAGTGAGCAATCTTGAATTTATACCTCATTTTCTATGGCAAATACACTGTATTTTTGTGCTTTAAGAAATTTACTGTATCTTCACTTCATTCTAGAAAAAAGTCAGAAATCATTAGGTTACATAAGAACCGTTTTATATTTAGAGGTTTTTTTCCATCTTGGTGATCAAACCACTGAAAGGGTAGTGTTGAGCTGGATTGAGACCCCACCTAATCTCTCAGCTGCAGTCTTCCCAGACTTCCCACACCTGCCCTGGCTGGCAGCCGACTGCCAAGTCCTGGCCTCATGCAGGTGGTACTGGTGGTCACTGGGGCATTGTTGAAGGAGGCCAAGGTCACCCAGCTGCAAAGTAAGCCTTGGCTTCATTCCCTGGGCCCAGAGTTTACCTCTGAACCAGGCAGCCAAGCCACGGGTGCGTGACTTTGTCCAGGGCAGCAGGGTGGTGTCTGGCGGTTTGGTCTGACGTCAGTTCCCTGCTCCAAGCACTTGTGCTTTGGAGGATGACTGAGGAGCAATAGGCTTGTCATTGATCATCCCTTCTTTCAGCCTCCACGTGCACCCTCTCAAATCACCTGTATTTCCTTCTGATGCATCTCCTCTCTCCTATAAACCAACCAGTTACCATTGAGTCATCT
>NW_004443937.1:3956550-3996158 GCF_000243295.1 Trichechus manatus latirostris
GGTTGGACTCATGTATGAAAGGCCCCCTGTCCCGAATTGAGTGAGCAATCTTGAATTTATACCTCATTTTCTATGGCAAATACACTGTATTTTTGTGCTTTAAGAAATTTACTGTATCTTCACTTCATTCTAGAAAAAAGTCAGAAATCATTAGGTTACATAAGAACCGTTTTATATTTAGAGGTTTTTTTCCATCTTGGTGATCAAACCACTGAAAGGGTAGTGTTGAGCTGGATTGAGACCCCACCTAATCTCTCAGCTGCAGTCTTCCCAGACTTCCCACACCTGCCCTGGCTGGCAGCCGACTGCCAAGTCCTGGCCTCATGCAGGTGGTACTGGTGGTCACTGGGGCATTGTTGAAGGAGGCCAAGGTCACCCAGCTGCAAAGTAAGCCTTGGCTTCATTCCCTGGGCCCAGAGTTTACCTCTGAACCAGGCAGCCAAGCCACGGGTGCGTGACTTTGTCCAGGGCAGCAGGGTGGTGTCTGGCGGTTTGGTCTGACGTCAGTTCCCTGCTCCAAGCACTTGTGCTTTGGAGGATGACTGAGGAGCAATAGGCTTGTCATTGATCATCCCTTCTTTCAGCCTCCACGTGCACCCTCTCAAATCACCTGTATTTCCTTCTGATGCATCTCCTCTCTCCTATAAACCAACCAGTTACCATTGAGTCATCTCTGACTCTGACTCATGGTGACCCCATGTATGTCAGAGTAGAACTGTGCTCCATAAGGTTTTTAGTGGCTGATTTCTGGGAAGTAGATTACCAGGCCTTTCTTCTGAGGCACCTCTGGGAGGATTCGAACCTCAACCTTTGGGTTAGCAGCCAAGCACATTAACCACCCAAGGACCCCCCTCTCTCTTATAGGGGATGGAAATAATGAAACTAAGGGATGAACTATGGAGGGAGATATCTGTGTGGTTTGGCAGCAATGGGGCCAGGGAACCCAGCCCCTGCAGTCCCTGAGGGTAATGCATGCATGGGACAGTAATCAGCAAAGTGACCCTGCACAGGGGCCTCCCTTTCTTCTCCTGGAGATGCAAGAGGGCCCGCTTTATCCTCTGAGCTCAGGCCAGAGCCACCAGCCTTACCCTCTGATGCAGAGACAGGATGTGCAACAAGAAGATGCAGAAGAAAGCACAGACCCCCAGGAGAAGACAAGCTTTGGGCCCCAAGGGCTGCCAAACTTTGCAAGTCCCCACAGTCACCTCTGGAGGGGAATGCACTTGAGACCCTGTTGTCATCCTGCACTCCTTTCTCCCCTCCCCGATCTCAGTATGTGCCCAATTGCTTTTCCTTTCTCTGTTGACCAACAAAACACAGATGTGCGCTGGTTCTTCCCTGGACCTCTTTCTTAAAGACATATTTCCTTCTTGGTTAGTGGAAGATTTTTCTTTCCTTATTTTAAATGTGTTTCTCCATCTCAGGCTAATCTTCCAGCACAACCACATTCAGTTTAAAAGAGAAAGCATCTTCTCATCTCCATTGCCGAAGCCCACTTTGGTGGGTGATAAAGGCAGGCCACCTCATCCTTGATCTTTCCTCCAGTATTGTGTCCGTTGTGTCTCTGGACTTCTCTGTGGCTCACCAGTCACAAGTGCCATAACTAACATGCTTCGTTTTACTCCTAACTAGCTGCCACAAGCTCCGGAAGCGGAGAACTCCACAGAGGTGTGTTGCTCACCTATATTTGCTGGGCCAGCAAATATGGGTGCTTCTGAGTTGTCCTGGTTCAGTGTCTGAACTGTCGTGGTGGAATGTCTATCCTGCGGGGGTGTGTAGGAGAGAGTCACTAGCCAGGGTAGAGACTGATCATTACTGCCCTTAGCAGCTAGAGCTCAACCAGTGTCCCTTCCAATGAAAGTGTGCAAAGCTTTCATGCAAGATTGCTTGTCTCAGTCTTGAAATGTTCAGTTGATAAATTCTGGAATGTTAAGACCTTTCTAGTTCAGTGGTAGAATTTTCAACTTCTATGCAGGAGACCTGGATTTGATGACCGGCCAACGCACCTCATGCGCAGCCACCACCCATTTGTCAGTGGAGGCTTGCATGTTGCTATGATGCTAAACAGGTTTTAGCAGAGCTTCCAGACTAAGACAGACTAGGAAGAAAGGCCTGGCTATCTTCTTCCAAAAAATTAGCCAGTGAAAACCCTATCGATCACAATGGTTTGATATGCAGCCAATCATGGGGATGGCAGAGGACCAGACAGCATTTATTTCTGTTGTGCATGAGGTCACTGTGAGTCAGGGGCTGACTCAATAGCAGCTAACAACAACAACAAGACAATTTTCATTATTATACAATATACAAGATAAATCTAGGTCTTGTGCAGAGATGACATAATTTTCAAGTTCTAGATACTAATTTATAGTTTGGGGAAAACTGCTAATAAACTTGCAGTTCTCACGATGCACTCTTTCTGTTCTTCCTATCGCTAACCAAACTTGCTAAATGAGGGGCTAGAATTTATCAAGGCATACAGAGTCATAGAGATGCTTTTTAGGGTGGAGGCATACTTCGGAGTATAAACATTTATATTCAGAAATTGTTTGCAAATCACAGTAGTCAAAGCTAGAATGAAGTGTCCCTTATTTGAAAGAAATCAATTGAAGATCTTAAGATGAAACACAAGCATAGTCTCAAATAGCAAAGTTGCAGTGTGGATGTTTTATAGTGATCAGTCTCTGGTATTAGAACCAGAGCTCTTCACTGTTAGCAGCTTTGATTAGAATGCTGATGGGCTGGGGAAGTGTGGTGGCCTCGTATATGTGTCTGCTCAGAAGTGTATGTATTGACGTCCTTCCGCATGTGCTGTCCAATAATGCATGTATGACTCATAAAGACCTGCCTGGGTGAGTCTTGCATTAGAACCCCTGTTGGGTTAAGGTAAAAGTGTATAGAACTTACTTCTCATTATCTTTGCAAAAAATATTGTTGGAAAAAGTCATATGCCTGTTCATTTTAAATAGGGCACTGGGTGGGGGGGTGGACAATTATTAAGCAGTATCTAAAGAAAATGAGGAGTCCCTGGGTGGTGCAAATGGTTAACATACTTGGCTGCTAGCCAAAAGGTTGGGAGTTCAAGTCCACCCAGAGGTGCCTCAGAAGAAAGGCCTGGCGATCTAGTTCTGAAAAAGCGCCATTGAAGACACTATGGAGAACAGTTCTACTCTGACACACGTTGGGATCGCCATGAGTCAGAGTTGACTCGCCAGCAGCTGGTTTGGTTTTAAAGAAACTGAGCACTAGTATTTGTCTGGGAAACAAAAACCAAAAGGCCTGTACTTCCTTTGTGTAACTCATTGTTGTATATTAGCTCTTGATGTGTTTTACTTGTGATTGATGCTAAAGATGGCAGTGTCTCCTTAGTGTCATACTTAAAATGGAATTTCTGCATGCTTAGCAGGAGCTTGAACCAAGTCCACCACTGAGGCAACTGGAAGACCATAAAAGGGTACGTAGTCTCGAGTATTGGGAACTGATGATCCTGACACCTCCCTCATCCGCACACTGTGATTTAAAGATAGCTTTTTGTTGGTGGTTGGTGATATTGTGAAAGCATTAGCTGGCTCAGGACCAATCACAGCCATTTATATAAATGAAACTCTCTGGAAATTCCACTTGTTATTTACCTGATCAGAAAAACATGCCTGGCCAATCTCCACATAGTGACCAATGGAGGTTTTCATGTCCTCTTTTCTTGTCCATGGTGGCTTTCTACTTATGCAAAATCTAAAAAAAAAATTTTTTTTAAGTAACTGATGATCATCGTAGATAATTTACTAAAAAAAAAAAAAAAAACAGAAAAATGTAATGAAAAAAATTCACAATTCTCTAGCCAGCCATAGAGGTTTTAATATTTCCTTCTGCCCACTTTGCTACACACATGAGCATGTGTGCCAATAACCACACAGTCACTCGTTGTCACTAGGATTTTGCTAAGTATACAGTTTTTGCACCCTGCTTTTTTCGTGTGATATATCTGAGCATTTTCTTTGAAAGTCTTTGAAAGTGAACAGCTGCCTCAAGTTCCATAAATTAGCTAGTGGTTTGTAATTTTTTCCTTTGACAAAGAAATGAACAAATGTATGTGTCTTTGGATAGATTCCTAGAAGGGGAATTCCTCGGCCGAAGGGTAGGTACTTTCTTAAGGCGCTGATTCTGCATTGCTAAGCCATTTTCTAGAAGGGTTACATACATACATCTGCATGCTGACCAATGCTGATTTTAATGTTACCTATTTTTGGAGGATCACCAGATGTCCTGATTTTTTGAGAGCTTATCATATGTCAATTACTGTGCTAAGAGTTTTACGTATGTTGACTCATCAATTATTAATTAATTATTATTAATGATTGGACTTCATCCCCATTCCAGAGACTAGGAAACTGAGACTCAGAGAGGTTAAGCTCCTTACCCAAGGTTACATGGTTAGAAAACCAACAGTCGTTGTGAAGACTGCCTTGGAGTTGTGTCTGTCATTGTCTTGGAGTCTTTATACCCAAGACAAATGGGTAGCCTGGGGCATCTGTGCTCTGGTGCACCTGCCCACACCACCATGTCCCAAATCCTTCCTATTCTCTTGCTCTGGTGGTAAAATAAACACTGTAATTTCTCAGACTATGCCCAGAGCATAGCTCCCAGGAAGGAGGCAGGTAGGCAGAATTCAGGGCCTGGCACTCCAGCGCTTCCCGGCGACATCCTGTAGTTCCTACAGTTCGTTGACCAAGGGCACTTTGCATTCATGTGTTTTTCACCCTTGCCTACGCTTTAAGAATTATCCTAGGTCTTAGAAGTAGCTGGTAAAGGGGCATAGCCATCCCTCATGTCCTATGCTCTCGGGTTACATGGCATTAAGGGCTGAGCTCTGGAGTTAGAAATGGGTTGAAGTCTCCGCTTGCCGGGCACTAGCTGTGTGATTTGGGCAAGTTATTTAACCTCTCCTTGCCTCAGTCTCCTCTGCTGTAAAATGGGGATGACGACAATGCCCATCCCCTTGGGCTGTGTGCTGAGATGTGTGTGTAAAGCACGTAGCACAGTGGCTGGAACAGCGTAAGTGGTAGCTATTCTATTGTAGTTGCCTTACAGGTTGAAACATTTAAGTGATGTCATAGACAACAGGAGTAGAGAAGGAAGGTGTTTTTACATTGAGGTGTTACCTTAGAACTGACTAAGGTGTGAGCGGCTCAGCACTCTTGGGAGAGGGGGATCTTTCCTGAAGCACATGATTTTTACGTGGCTGGAACCTGGGTAGCCAAAAGGTCACCTCCTCTCCTTTCTGTGTGACAATATTACTCCTTTGCGCCTTGTTCAGTACTTGGCTATATGCCCACACAGCTCATTAGCCACTCGTTAATAGAAATAAATGAAACTAGTGTTAGCAGAGTTTCAAGTTGGAAGCTTGATCTCATTCTACACTATTGATCTACCAGTTTTCACTGTTTTAACTTGATGCTTATTACAAACAAAACTCTCTGACTTTTCCTTTTCAGTCATAGATAATAATGTATGTGGAATTTCTTAACTGGAGACAAACAGCTGATACTTGTTTGCATACCGTAGGTATAAACTGCTGGAAAAAAACTAGTATTATTTTTTGTAAAAAAAAAAAAGAAGGGTTGTACAGCCAAATGTTAAAGCTGAAGAAGTGATGTTATTTGCGAATTCTTTTTTTTTTTTTTTCTTTCCTTCTCTGCAATCAGATTTCTCAGCCTGGTATTTTGGGAACAGCTTAGTGGTCTTGAGTAATTTATATCAAGATGATTAGGAAGGCTTTTCTTTGCAGATTTTAATTTTTCCTAAATTAAACCACTGGCTCAGGAAGACAGAATTTTCTTTGAACCAAAGTTATCACACTAGGGATTTTGTATATCTTTTAATAATGCTTATTCATTTTCTCTTTCTTTCTCCTTTTATCTAATATTCTCAATCTTTATTCTTTCATAAAGGGGACAAATCTCATCTGTTTAAAAGAGGGGAAAAAAAAGAACAAATCCCACTTGCTCTTTGTTTTGGGAGTCTTTTTTTTTTTTTTTTTTTTTTCCCCTCACAGTTTAATTTTTTTTGGTAGAGAGAAGGTGAGGTGAAATTTGTGCCAAGAGCCTTATAATGAAGAGGGAAAAAAAAAGAAGTTTGTTGGACAGAATGTGTGTGTATGGTTTTTTTCCCCCATAATGAGCACATTTCATGATATTCTCTTATGGGGGAAAAATGTACCATTTGATGCATCCGTTACTATGGTAACTGCTAGGGTTTTGCTGTTGAAGGAAAGGCAGAATGGTAATGTGAGATCCCTTTGTAACTTCAGTTTGGCATCCAGGCTGCATAAATGTGAAGTTCCTCTTCCTGGAGTCCACGTGCTCGCTGGTGGCATGTGTTGCTTTACCTCCTGCTCGTTTGATTACAAACTGCCCAGGCCCTTGCTGTTTACCCTCCAAACCACTAGGAGAAAAAACACCAGCAGGAGCCAAAATCTCACCTAGCACTCCGGCCCTCGGTGGAATTGTGGGGCAAAGCCTGCAGTTGAGACTGGTCATAGTCATACTGCCTTTAACTTGGCCATCAACCCCTGGGATCTCCCATATTCTTGCACGCTGGTAGGCTGGCTGTAGCTCACAGTTTCAACCCAGCCATCCACCTCTCAACAATGGTTTTGTTGTGCCAAGGGGGACTCAGTTAGAGAATTAGGAGGGTTTACTGCCAACCGTTCCTGTTGTTGGAACTCAGAGTCTGTGTCTTATTGAAAGTAAATCAAATAGGTGCCTCATCTTTAAAAAGGAAATCAGGTTCCTGGGTGGTGCAAACAGTTTGTGTTCCACTACTAACCTAAAGGTTGGCGATCCAAACCCACCCAGCAGCACCACGGAAGAAAGGCCTGGTGATGTGCTTCCATAAAGATTACAGCCAAGAAAACCCTATGGATCTCAGTTCTACTCTGTAACACATAGGGTCACTGTGAGTTGGAGTCAACTCAACGGCAACTGGTGGTTTTCTTTCTTTTAATTCAACATAGAGGTGTCCTTCCCCCCCCCCCACCTTTTTTTGTTAGTAGGCTTTCTTGAAAATTCCTTTGAAATTTTTGTTTCTCTTATGAAGCTAGCCTTTTAAATCACAATGTTCCCAGTGCCTGCTTCGGAGGGTGGTGATGTGTTTGTGCTGGTGCCTGAGACTCGTGAATACCAATAAAGCTCTGTCTTCATACCGAAATGTGAGATTCTGAGCCATTAAGGAATATCATACTAAAACTTTTTTTCCCCATGTACAAGCAGTTTATATAAAAAGTACTCAAAACCTTACAAGTAACTTTGCCACTTGAAGCACTATCCAAGTTTGATTTTACAGGTAGCCAAGGTGGGAAATGAGTTTCATAAGCTAATAGACATGCCCTCCTTGGGTGGATTACAATGAGAGACAAATTTGTGGATGGAACAGAAAATTGAGATTTTTTTTGTTTCCTGAACTTTCATTTAAAAATCAGTCCGTCTTCCCTCCCTCTTCCCTGCTTATTCGATCCCAGTTTGCCTTGGGAGTCTTTGACCAGCAGCAAGAATTAGCAACGGAGATAAAGTTGGCAGTGTAGCCCTGGGACTTTACATGATTTTGACAGCTGACTTGATGTTCTTCTCAGGAGTTTTCTGCCCTTCCCCTTTCTTCCCTGGTCCCCTGCCCCTCTCAGACTGCCTTCCACCTCCCCACCATTCCCAGGGTACCCTCCTCATCCTGTCTGCCCCCTCTTATCTTGTTTTGGCAAACACCTCACTTGAAGTCTCCAGACCTATTCTCGGAGCTTATTAATAAATCACTTCAGATTCTACTGACTCATGTTCAGTTGCCGGGCTCTTCAGAGGGACTTGGGAGTCTCTGTTTTAGAGACCTGCTATATTTCAGCACCTCTTGTCTCTGCTAGACTTCTCACTTACCTCTCTTGATGATGCATCAGAGGAACTCCATGCCTTATGATTTTGTCCCTGGGAAATAGGCCAATGGAAACTCATGCAGCCTTTGACTTTTACAGCTTTTAACTGTAGTCAGATGTACAGACTGGGAGGAGTCCCTGGGTGGTGCAAATGGTTAATGTGCTTGCTGCTAACTGAAAGGTTGGTGGTTCTAGTCCACCCAAAGGCACACAGGAAGAAAGGCCTGGTGATCTACTTCTGAAAAATCAGCCATTGAAAACCCTATGGAGTAAAGTTCTGCTCTGACACACATGGGGTCACCATGCGTTGGAGCTGGCTCGATGGCAGCCGATTACAGACTGGTAGGTGGTCTGGGAATCCCTTAGAAACATGGCTGAAAGAGCTGAGAATAAATCCTGCATCTATATGCTGGCTTGCCAATGACCCCTAGGATTAGTGAGAAAATTAACCTTTTATGTATTTTTTTCAGTTAGAGTTATGGGAAGTAGTTATGATATCCACTCTGCAGGTTTCCTTCGATACTCATATTTTTTATACTTTTTTATTATGACAAAGTTCAAGTATATACAAAAGGAGTCAGAAAAGTTTTGAGAACTCCCACTCATAACCCAGTGTCAACAACTGTAACTCATACCTGGTCTTGCCTCCTTTATACCCCTACCCACTTCCCCTTCCATATTATTTCAAAGCAAATCCCAGACATAATATCATTTTATTTGTGAAGCTTCTTTTTTGATTGACAAATCTGCCACTGATTCATTTCCTATGGCACTTTTTTTTTTTTTAACATTTGACCGATTGACTATTTCTTTAAGAAAGGATTGCTTCCAGCTTATAGCATTATACTCTATTACTCTGATATCTTAATATTTTCTTAGGATCTTGGGAATAAACACCTGGAGTAACATTTTTATATTTGTATATTGCTATGTGGAAGCTGACCTGTAAAAATTTCAATTTGTCTAAATTTCATTAACTTACCCCAAAGGGATTTTTGCTTTGTTTTGATTTTGTTATTGTTAGTTGCTTTTCAAAATTGATTTTCTGTCTTTATCACTGTGTAAGAGAGTACTTCAGATATGCAGTATTCTAGAATTGCTGCTTTTTGGGAAAAAAACCAAACATGATCTGATTCCCTGAGAAAATATTGAAGAAGTTAGCTTCAGAGTTTCCACATGCTTTTATTAATAATTTATTTTTTCCCTGAGTGAAACTGGACCAATTATAACAGTACCCCTGAGTTTGTTTAATATTAGTTGCTCAGTTATGCATTAAATTCAGAACCTGATTTCATTATCCTGTTTGAATTAAGGGTGAGGCGCTCAGGCAAATTTTGGTCAACCGTTACTATGGAAACGTCAGACCTTCTGGAAGAAGAGAGAGCCTTACCAGCTTTGGCAATGGCCCGCTGTCACCAGGAGGACCCAGCAAACCTGGGGGAGGAGGTAGGCTGTGCGGCGTGCTAATTAGCTGCATGGGTGAGTCATGCGTGTCACGTGAAAGCTGCGTGTTTCTGCAGGACAGGTTGAGACTCTTTTAACAGATAAACTTGGGTCGCAAGTGTAATTTTTAGCAACTTGTTTTGTCTTTGGTCTGCCATCAAATTGATGTCTAAAACATTTCTCTACAAAATAACATTTCCCTGCAATTAGATATTGGCTAAATCTTTTGCCCCTCTTTCCCGTGCAGTGGCCCTTTTGGTGATATTTGAATGAACTTGATTTTATTCATATTTTCCTGTGGTCACGGGGACTCTTGTCTTCCCATAAAATGATGATGATGTTGGCAGTGAGGGTGATGAAAAACTACCATTTGTTAACTGGGTGCCAGATGCTTTCCCAAATGTTTTGCAAACTGTATCTCATTTTTTCCTCCAAGTTACCCATTATATGGTGCTGTTGTTATTCCAGGGGCTCTCTGGGTAGTGCAAATGGTTAACGTTCTCAGTTGCTCACCAAAAGGTTGGAGGTTCAAGTCTACCCAAAGGCACCTTGAAAGAAAGACCTGGCGATCTACTTCTGAAAAACCAGCCATTGAAAACCCTATGGAGCACAGTTCTGCTCTGCACACGTGGGGTCACGATGAGTCGGAAATGACTCGATGGCAGCTTCTTTTTATTGTTACCCCAGTTTAACAGAGAAAACTGAAGCTTATTAGTGGCTGGTCCATGATTTGAACTTGGTATATCGAATTCCAAAGCCCATGCTGTATGCTTCCCCAAACTTGTATAGGAGTTTACACACACACACATACACACACATACAAACCATTTACAGAACTGCTTAAAACAAATCTTTAAAGGTGTTCCAAAACATTTTAAGCACAATTATAAGTAAAAATTGCAAAAATGTTGAACTATACTGTGGGTCTTACATAGTTTTGATTTTAAGGTGGACCAGTAGCCAGACACAATTAGCTCAGTACTCAAGGCACAGATGTGAGTTGCCTAATTCCCTGTGTTACAATGACGATGGTTGGACAGCTTAAAGACCTTGGTAGATTCTGTAGGTAGCACAAAAATACTCAGTGTTTAGTAAATCTGTCCTAGCAACTTCTAGGGAGGGGCCTTGGATGTAACAGCAGATAACAACTTTCAGTGTAGCTGCTCAGTTCATTAGCTGTGCAGGCTTCAGGGAAAATGCAGTTCTGAGGGTGTCCCAGAGACAGGGCCACCTCAGCTCTTCATCCAGGACTCCCCAGAGAGTCTCATTCAGGAGTTCCTCACACAACATCACTCCATGAATATGTGACGCCCTTGTGAGGCATGAGGAGGGGGACTTGGAAATGCATTAAAGATGGATTCTACTTCAGGAAGCTGTAGGAAAGAAGATATGCAGCCCACTTTCTACCTTGTGCTATGGACATAAGGACAGAGTTGAGGGCGGGCAGCATAAGGGAGGTGAATTTGAACTGAGCTCTGCAGGGAAGGACTGATAGATGAGTTTTTCACTTTCTGAAATTGAACAGCCCCCCACCCCATGTATGTGAAAGTTCCGGTTATTGCCAACAATAATACAAGCAAGTTCTTAAGTATATAGGTTCTAAACAGTCAGAACCCATTCCACTAAATGCTGTAGGCCCGCTTTGCTTAAGTACCCTCATCTTAAGCTCAGTAAGGATAGACACTCCCCTATCCCCAGATCTTGCCTCTGTATAGCAAGCTCTGAGTAAATGTTTGCTGAATGACTGAATGAACAGACAAGTTATATGGAAGGATGAATTTGGGCTAGGATGAGTTTGTGAGTTTGTTAGAAAGTAGTCTGAAATTATAGATATAGGCTGTGCTTTCTTAGGAGTGTTCTGTGGAGTGTTTAAGTTTGGTTTGTCTCTTAAATTCAAATTAGTTCTTAATAATTCTTCCCCCAAACCAAAACCAAACCCATTGCCGTTGAGTCGATTCTGACTCACAGCAACCCTATAAGATAGAATAGAGCTGCCCCCATAGGGTTTCCAAGGAGCAGTGGTGGATTCGAACTGCCAGTCTTTTAGTTAGCAACCAGATGCTTAACCACTGTGCCACCAGGGCTCCAAATCTACCCCAAGTGTATTTTATCGTAAGGGAGAGTCTTGGCTGGATAGCTTTAAGTCATCTCATTCTTCCTTCATCCTACTTGCCTGAGTTCAGATATCATCTCTGCTACTTTCAAACTGTGTGTCCTTGGGCAAGTGACTTCATCTCTATGTGTTTGTTTTCCTTTTTATAAGATGTGGTTAATAAGGAGTACATTCCTTGTGGGGTTGTGAAGAGGGTTAAAAAAGGTAACACAGGTAAAGGGTTTAATGCCTAAAGCATTGGTACATAGTAAGTGTGCAGTGAATGTTAGCTGCTCTGATAGTGGCTAATAAAAGCAATGTTCCATCTTCTAGGGGGAGGATCCGGGTCTGGCTCCGTGAGCAGGGGTGAAATGAGCCTGGCCGAGGTTCAGTGCCACCTCGACAAGGAGGGGGCCTCCAATCTGGTCATCGACCTCATAATGAATGCATCCAGTGACCGAGTGTTTCATGAAAGCATTCTCCTGGCCATTGCCCTCCTGGAAGGAGGCAACACCACCATACAGGTAGGAAGGCAGCGTGCTGGCTTGGCATCTCTGCCGAGTGGGAAGAGAATCTGTTCTGGGCGCCAGATACCTGGGTGGTGCCGAGACTCTTCTACAAGAGAGCGCTCATCCCGAGAGCATGAGATTACCCAGGATTCTACTGCTCCGAAAAATGAATTCTGTTGATAGCTTGCTGTGATCATCCCACCGTAATTTGGACTTGGATCCAAAGCATGAGTTACATTTGAAAACTGATGAAATGATGAGGATGCGTAAAGGAAACTGGCTCAGGGTCTGGGGCATAGTAGGTACCCCTTAAATGTTTGTTGAATGAATGATTGAATGAAGTGTATTTACAGTTTTAATCCGAGATCACAGGATAACCAGAAAGGAGTTTGGACTGTGTGTGCTACTTACAAGATTTAATTTTTAAATCTATAGATACTGCAGCTGTTGCTTCCTAGAAGTTTCCTCTGCCTTTAAACTGCGAAGTTTAATAACAACTAACCAATGCAAAGTGATAAGAAACAAGCCAGGCGAAGTCAGTCAAAGATGAGTAGATGGTTTTTTATTAGCTGAGTGTGGTATATATTTAAAAATAATAAGAAAAACTAGAATTCTTGGTAGAGTCCATAAAGACACCATTTTAATAATATAAAAATAACAAACATAACTTTTATGTAGAAATAGCATTTAAAATGATTCCTTTAAATATTTTAATACCTTTTTCTAAATGCAGTCTTTCTTCTTTCTTGGTTTTCTGAACAAGTGTTTTTCATTTTGTGTGTGTGTTGATAACATATGTATATACCTGTATATATGTGTACATATATATGTAACAGCTTTAATGAGATAAAATTCACATACCATAAAATTCACCCTTATTTGACTTGACATTCTATTCTTGGCCTTAAATTTCAAATGCAAGTCTGGATTAATGAAGTCTTGGTTCTTTGTAGAAATTGGGAAAGGACATTCTTCCCACAGGTGGTTGCAGCCCCGGGCCAGGGCACCTTGCTTGGCACGAGAGGCCCAGGTTGGATGTCAGCCCCTGCTCACTCTTCCAGCCAGGTGCCCTTGTGCCTTGCACAACTTGCACAGCCACCTGCATGGCCCTTTCTTCTCCCACTCCCATACCCACTTGCCCCAACACACACTTTTGAAGTTCATTGTTACACAGTGTACTAAATTGAATTTTGTGATGATGAGTTAGTCGCCTGTGCTAATGACAAAGTCCAATGCTTGTTTGAATTGTCACACGGGCATAAGAATTGAAACCTGTTGGAATTGCTGTTGGGTTTTGTCACCTGGGAGGCTGACCAGGAGAGCAGTGGGTCTTGTGGTCCTTCTCAGCATTAGGAAGTTGCCAAACCACTGCTGTATTCCTGGCGTCTGTATCCACAGGCTGGGATGGGAGCAGCTCTGAGACACTCCTTACTGTTGACACACATGTAGGTTTAGATTCCTGTGGATTAAGGTCAATTGAACTAAATATTTATTGTGCATTTTCTGTGTACATGGTGCTACACTAGGGTCTACAGCGCAATGCTTTCCAGATTCTGAAATCAGTTGGTCTGTGAGAGTTTTCTCCAAGCATAGCCAAGTGTGAAAAACTAGTTTAATGTGGTGAGTTTTTCATAAACCATATGTGTTCAGTTTTAATGACCATCTGACAATTTTTCTGAGATTATATCCTCTTAATTTTTTTTAAGCTCCAGTATCTTTTATTGAAGAGCCCTCATGGCACAGTGGTTAAGCTCTTGGCTGCTAACCAAAAGGTTGGTGGTTCGAACTCACCAGCTGCTCCACCATAGAAAGATGTGGCAGTCTGCTTCCATAAAGATTTTATCCTTGGAAACCCTATAGGGCAGTTCTATTCTGTCCTATAGGGTCACTATGAGTTGGAATTGACTCGGCAGAAATGGGTTTTGTATTTTTATCTTTTATTTAATAAATTGGTGGTGATAGTGGGTGACTGTTTTGTTTTCTTTTTTAAAGTTCTTTATTGTCCAAATAAGAGGTTGGAAATCCTAGAAAATCCATCTACTCCCTCATTTGTTTTGTTTTTTTTAAAAGATTGACTAATTTGAAAAATCCCAAAAGTTCCATCTTCAAGACATTGACTACCTATCAGGGTATATATACGTGTACACAAGAAACTATCTCAAGAGTGATGTTCAGTGTCATCCAAGAGATTGAAATGATATATGGAACCTCCAAGGAAGAAGTAATGACATCTATATCAGGAGTTTGTGAAAGGTTTTTTGATGAAATGGCTTTTGGAGAATGAGTATGGGTTTGAAATGTGGAAATTGGGCATTGAGATGGGGCATGGGGAGGCTCAGTCATGCTACACGGAGAGGGGACCCAGAGGTGCAGACACAGTAGGTGTGTTCACAAATCAGGGATGGATGATGTCCTTCAGACTGAGAGCACATGGAGTGGGAGAGGTGAAAAGGGACCAACAGTGAATGTTGAGGTCTGTATTCAGTAGTCAGGCAGCGATCCAAGGGCCTTGGAGCCGTGATCAGGACTGTGACTCCAGCTAAATTCAGAAAGCAGGGTGCAGAGCAGGCAGTCCAATAATCAATTAATTAGCAGAATTTAGGGGTATAAAAATGGCTTGGTTGGGGAGGCATCTGACCTCTTCTAACTTCATAAGGAGAAGAGAGGATCAGCATCAGCATCAGCCCAAGGCTGATTATTATGAGGTGGCGGTCAGACATGCCTCCACTTTCCAACCTTTTTACCAATTCTGACACTAGTCTTCCCTCCCCCGGAACTCTTTACTTCTCTGCTGCATTCAATAATTCCCTGCAGTGGCCACACAGAACTCACAGACAATATTCACGATTATGGGGTTTATCAGGGAAGTGACAGGTTACAATTCAGGCTTAGGAACATTCAGGATACAGTTCTTCCATCAGGATAGCTTCTTGTCAGCCAAGCTCACAGACATGCCTCTCTCCAGCCCTCAGCCTTTGTCCTGCTCAGGCAAGTGTTACAAAGCTCCTTTAAGTACCCTGAGGCACCCCACTCTACCAGTAAGCCTCAGCTCGAAGGTGCTCAGCTCTGGCTCTGTGAATTGGCAAACCTAGCTCCACCAAGTGCCCGGAGGCATCCTACTCCTCCAGCAAGCCTCCTACCTTGAGGTACTCAGCTTTCTTGCTCTGTGGGCCGGGATGTGCCATCTTCTGCTGGCCTTCTGCCTCTGCTGCCGCCATTTCTCTGCCGCTGCTTCTCGCCATCTTTGATGTTACAGCTCTCTCTCGGTATTTTGGTTCTAGGAGCTTCTCAGTGCAGGGATCCCGGGTCCAAAGGACCCACTCCATTCCTGGTTCTTATTTCTTGGTGATGTTGAGATCTTCCCCTCCTGCCTCTGGAATGGCTCCTTCTTTTAAGCCTAGCAGAATGGAAAACTGACCAATCCCCTCATTAGGGTTCCATATACTTTATTTGCATGGTCCCACTCACACAAGGATGCCATGCACCTTATTTACATTGTTAGCAAGCTATCCAGTCTCCTTGGTGGGCCACAAGCACCTCATTTGCGTAGTCCCACCTAGTCATTTGGTGGGCGTTAAAAGACCGTGGCTAGAAGGACCATATTAAGTAATTCACTGCTTCTGCAAGGGGCTGCTCATGACAGACTGAACTCAAACGAATCTGTGATGAAAGAGATCACAGGTTAGGAGAGAATATTTTCTTGGAGGGGCACAAGGGAGATTTTTGGGATGCTGGAAATACTCTACATCTCAGTCTCAGTGGTGGTTATATAAAACCAGTTGCCATGGAGTTGACTCTGATTCACGGTGACCCCACGTGGTGTGTCAGTGAAACTGTGCTCCATAGGGTTTTCAGTGGCTGATTTTTCAGAAGTAGATCTCTAGTTCTTTCTTCTGAGATGCCTCTGGGTGGACTCGAACCTCCAACCTTTCGGTTAGCAGCTAAGCATGTTAACCATTTGTACCACCCAAGGACTCAAGTGATTGCAGGGGTGTGTATATACTTAAAATTCAGTGACCCATACACATAAAATTGGTGTGCTTCACTGTACATAACCTATATGCCAATAAAAACGAAAAAAAAAAAAAATCCGTGGCAGGGAGTGTTGGCCAGGGATGGGGGGCACAGGCAGGGAATGAGGGTCAGGATATTATGAATGTAGACCCCCTGACTCTCACTACCTGAGTCAATGTTGGCTGAAACGGCTCCAATTGGATGCAGGAGATGAGAAGGTTAGAGGTCCAAGGTGACTCGAGGCTCTAAGCCTGTATGACCAGACGTAAGTCAGCCTGGTTCGGTTCCGCAGGGCGTGCCACCACCAGTGCTGAGATGAAGTTTGAGATTCTAGCGAGATGCCATGTTTTTCACAGCATACTCCTGATGGTGATTGCAAGGCTCACAGAAGCTGTTTTTCCTTCAAGTTCTTTATCTTGTAAAGTAATTATGAATATTAGTTTCATGTTTTCACACATTTATTACTCATAGGCTCAGGCTCCAGATGAAATGCCACGACAGAATTACAGTAGTTCAGCCTCTTAGGGAAGGGGAGCCGTCTTCTCTTCAGAGAGCTGGTGTGCTCATGATTGGGGTGGGCCTAGATTTCATTTCATGTCCTGGAGGTGCCCCTGCCAGGGGAGAGGGCACAACACTGAGGTGTGTCTGTCTGTCTCTTTCTTTCCTTCTGTGACCTTTGGGGGCCCAACCTGACCCATTGGAGGCCTGTGGTTCCTGGAAAATTTTGTCTAGTCTAAAGTTGACTGGCGCAGTCCACCTTGGCCCCGAGCTTCTCTTTCTCTGGAGAAAATGATGTGGAACTACGATTGTTTCTGGGGCCAGATAAGGACAGGAACCCTGCAGTCCCAGGGGGAGTGATTCACAGAGGCTGGTCTGGCTTTAGAGAAGCCGGTTCAAAGTAGTCAATGACCAGCTGGAAAGTTAGTCTGAGTTGGGTTAAGACTGCAGTTGTGGCTGTTAATGATTGCCGAAATGCTGTGATCCATTAAAAGCTGGGGCAGTTCCAGCTGGAGCTTGCTGCCCATTATCACTTCCTGTTCAACGTGACGTCTTTATGGTTTCAGGAAGGGAAATTGGTCTGTGGTCAGGTGGGCCTCGCTAGATTTATGTTCCCAGTGACAGATGGTAGAAACGGCAACTGCAAGCAAGTGTGCAGGGCTAAATGGTTCCAGGACTGTATATTGCCTATCCAGGAATAGGGCTGCAAAGGAGCCTTACGTTTAATAGTGCCTCTGTCCACGTGTTTCACACGGAGAAGAAGAGGAATGAGACCTACACTTGAGCCCAGTTTTATGTGGGTTTAGGGAAGTTGCCCTGGGCTTCTGTTCCAGTGTCTATCAAGTGGGGAATGTAAATGGACTCCTGGGTCCCTTGCTGCTTTGAATTAGGATGCTTCAGCAATCAATAGGTATTTTCCCAGGAATTCTTAGAACTCAATAGTGATAGTTCTACTGGTTCCATTTCTGAAGTCTCCCCTGACTTGTGAAAATGGTTCTTAAAAATAATGGTGACTGAGTAAAGAAATATATGATGGACCACTACTCAAGGAGCAAACTATTGATATACACAAGAACTTGGATGCATCCCAAAGGCATAATGCTGAGTGAAAGCAGCCAGTCTCAACAGGTCATCGTGTTAGCTTGCTGGGACTGCCATAGCAAAGCACCACAAAGTGCGCTGTTCTTAGCAGAACAGAAATTCATTGGCTCATACAGTTCTGGAGCTGGTAGTCGGAATTCAGAGTCTTGGCAGGGCCATGTTCTCTCTGGATGAAGGCTCTAGGGGCTTTACAGGAAGACTGTAGGCTCTGTTAGCCCCAGGCGTTTCTTGGCTTTTATGCATCTTCATGTGGCCTTCTTCCCTCTGTCTGTTTGTCTGTCTTCTTTTATAAGAACACTACTCAGATGGGATTAGGGCCCACCCTATCCCAGTATGACCTCATGTTAACTGATAAGAGACCCTATTTCCAAACAAGGTTCACAGGTACCAGGGGTTAGGACTTCAGCATATCTTTTTGGGGGACACAGTTCAATGCCCAGCAGTTGCATAGTGAGTGATCCATTTATATGACAGGAGAATAAGACTATAAAGGAGCAGCAGGAGGGAGTTTTTTGGATGACAGAACTGTTGTGTAGCCTGACTGTGGTGGTGGTTCCACGAATCTGTACATGTGTTAACATATGCTAACGTTCATACAACTGACCACCAAAACAGGTCAGTTTTACTGTATGATAATTTTAAAAAGTAAAAAACATAGCAATGATCATAACCAACGTTTATTAAATGCTTCCATGTGCCAGGAATTGTGCATCATGCCATTTGATCCTCACAATGCCCCTATGAGGTAGACGCCATGATTATCCTTTCTAATCGATGAGGAAACTAAGATACAAAATGGTCAAGGAACTTGCCCCCAAATCATACAAGTGGTAAGTGGCAGAGCCAGGATTTGAACCAAGACAGCCTGGCTCCCAAAACTCCTCCTTGCTCCTAATGGCTTTACTCTTTGGAATGATGGTAACAACCTGAGGGAGAGTGGTAGAGGCTATATAAAAGATGATTTGGCTCCTTCTTTCAAGGTAAATGCTTATCATGTCCAAAGACAGAGGTATCAGTGGGTCAGGAATGGGCTGATGGCAGCAAGAGCTCAATAGAGAAGATAAATGTGACTAGTATCCACTTTTTCTTTGCTTGGTGATTTACTTTCCTTTCACACAAGTTATCTCATTTGGGTCTCCCAGTTGCCCTGTGAGCTATGCTGAGCATGTATTAGTCCCATTGTAGAGATGAGGAAACAGAAACTCAGGGAGGGTTGTGACTTACTCATAAATGAAACCCATGCTAAATATTGTGCGCCTCTTGTCCCTTACCACCACCCCTTTGTTTTAGTTACCTATTGCTGCGCAACAAACCACCTCAAAACTTAGTGACTTGAAGCAATGACCATTTTGATATCTGTCGTGATTCTGTCGGTTCACTGGGCTCAGCTGGGTGGTTCTATTGCTTCACGTGATGCTGGCTGAGGCTGCAGTCAGCGAGGGCTTGGTTGGGCTGAGTGGCCAAGATGGCCCGCTTCTCTGGCTGTGAGGACAGTTGGTGCTGTTAGCTGAGAGTTCAGCTGGGGCTATTGCCTGGATTGCCCCAGTTCTCTTCCATGTGGTCTCTCCACATGTCTTGGGCTTCTTGCAGCATGGAGGCAGGAAGTGGAAGCTACCAGTCCTTTGAAGGCCTGGGCTCACAATTCCTAGAATGTCACTTCTGCCACATTCTATTTGTCAAAGCCAGTAATGAGGCCAGCCCAATTTCAAAGGAGGAGAGCTCTGCCTCTTATTGGAAGGAGGGGCATGTGTGTAACAGAAAAGAGGGGATTGTCAGGGGCCAGCTTTGGAGATGAGCTCCCCCACCTCCTATTATAATTTATCAAGCACCTACAATGAGCTAGTTGAGGGTTTGGGCTGGGCACTAGAACTGCAAAAAGGGAGACACTGTTGTCTTTGCAATTGAGGAGTTAACGTCCTTGGAAGTTAAGTCTCATCTTTTTGGGAGGGTTGACTCATGCCCATCCCCTTTTGGATGAGCATGTGAAAATTTAGCCCTGTCTTGAGGATAAGGTCACTGGGGACCACAGGTCTCCAGAAGTTCTGGATTTCATTGTCCAGGCCCTGGAAGATTCAGTATGTGGGAATCCATAAGTAATGATTTGCTGTGCTTCCTAGGAACCCTCATCCAGTTTCCTTATTCTGAAAACATGCCATCCATCCATCATCACCTAAAGCCCTGACATGTCCGGAAGCCAATGTAGGGTATTTCCCAGCCTGATGTAATCGGCTCCTTGGGATGATGTCACCAGGTCTTCCATCATCTTTTGTCCTCTTGCCCTGGCTTCTCTGATGGTGGTAACAGCTTGAGCATGGTTATTACCTCCAAGATATCTCCTACGTGGATGCCATCAAAGTAGCTTAGCCTACATGTTGAGTCCTCTGCTCATGAAAACCAGGAGATGCTCTTGGGTTCTCCAGAAATTAAGCCACATTGTCAAGCCTTGGGATCAAGCTTCTCTTTAAGAGTAACTCCTGCTTTCTTGCTCCCCACTCTGGCCCACCCTCTTCTTTCCAGCCCCCAAAAGAAATCTTCCCTTTTCCGGTTGATGTTTTACAGCAAGTGGGAAACTATAAAATAAGCATTTGCTTATGAATTAATTTTTGGCAGACACAAGGCTCAGCAAGCCTCACAGCACTTTCATATCCGTCCTTCTAGTCCTTGCCAATTTCTGTGTTCCTGCCTCCTGAGATGCTCCCACCAGCACCCTGGGGGGGGTTCCCTCCTCTTCCTCCTCCCTGCAGGCGGCCAGAACCAAAGCTGTCCTTACCGGGAAAAGAGGAATAGGGGATATCTTGGAACATATGTAGTATTTGTTTAATAAGCAAATACAGATATATTGAGATATATGTACTGATATGACCATAAAGAATCTCATACCAAATTAAGGGGGTGGACATTTAAAAAAAAAAAAAATTTTTTTTTTTTTTTGGACTAATGGCTTCCGGTTGCAGAAGCCCAGTGAATTTTCTGTATCAAATGGCTCAGTGCTGCCCACAGCGATTACTCTGCCAAGGTCTAGTCTACAGACACACCCAAGAAGGGTTTTCTTTTCTGCACGTACACAGTGGGAGATGGAAAATATGACAAGTGCTCCGTCAGGGAAACTTGGCCTGCAAATTCAGCTGTGAGAGAGATTGCTAGTTCCTGGGCCCTTTCCTTCACCACGCTCTTACTTTTCAAGGTTGGCTTCAGAAGTCAGCCCAAGAGCCAATGTTAGATATGAAATCTTTCACCCCTTCAGAAGAAGCCACCACAGAACAAACTGTGGGAGGAACACACTGATTTGGGTACCTCTGACCCCAGAGAGAGGAGGGCCGAAAGGGCGATTTGATTTCCCTTCTCTGGAAACAGAAGGCCAGCCTGTGAGGGAGATAGGCCTGGGTTTGATGGGGCAGTCACAGGCGGAGGAGGAAAAGACTGGTGTTTGAGCAAGTTACGTAAAAGGGTGTTGTTTCTGGCAGAGTTGTCAGAAATGAGTCACTTCTGAGTGGTGTTTTCTAACCTCAGGTTTTATCCATGTGGGAAACGAGTTTAGCCAGCTATGAAGTCAGAGGGCCGTTTTCTCCCTGGTATGTGGGGTCTGGAGAACCATTGCCATTAAAGAAAGAGCAAGGCTGTTGGCCTGTCCTGAGCAGTCTTCCCAGGGTACTATGTCCTTCAGCTGAAGGCCTGAGGGGTTGGAATAGCTAAGCTGCGCCGGCTTAGCTCAGGGAGGGGTACTAGGGCTGCTTGTTTGGATGCTTGACCCCCTTTGAGAGAGACCCCCTAGAAAGAGTGCCTATCAGAGCTCGGCCTCCGGAGTCAGACACACCTGCCTTGGGAGCCGGGCTCCTGCCAGCTGAGTGACCTTGGACTTACTCAGGATGACTTTGAAACTCAGTTTCTCATTTGTAAAACAAACAAACAAAAAAAGCCAAACCTATTGCTGTCAAGTTGATTCCAACTCGTGGCAACCCCATGTGTTACAAGAGCGGAACCGCTCCACAGGGTTTTCTTGGCTGTGATCTTAACAGAAGCAGGTCGCCAGGCCTTTCTTCTATGGTGCTGCTGGGTGGGTTTGAACAACCAACCTTTATGTTAGTAGTCAAAAGCAAACTGTTTGTGCTACTCAGGGACTAAAAATAATAATATTTTCCTCATGGAGTCATTGAGAAGCTTAAACAAAGTAACATGTATAAAGTACATGGGTACACTGCCGAAGTATGACTGCTGTCGTGGGAGCTGACCCCGTGGGTGAGGAAGGTGGGTTCTAGCCCTGCCTCCACCCGACCCCAGTGCGGGGACACCGGTACTGTCCTTCACCCTCTCAGCTTGTTTCCTGATATGTAGTTGGGGACAGTGACAGGACCACCTCATATAGCTTCTGAGACAGTTCAACCAGTGACTTCACCAGAAGTGCCTAATGCAGTGCCTGGCTCATAGAAAAATCTCAAAATGTGGTGGCTATTATTTTTATCAAAAAATTTTTAAATTCTTATTTAAAAACAGCCTCAGTTTAGTACAATTTTTTTTTCTGTCAGAAATCTTCTGATATTTTGCTTTTATGTAGTGTGCAAGGATCCAGTGGGCCTGTGGGTGGTCTGCTTTATGTAAATTTCACATTCAGCTTACCTATGTCCCTCTGATTGTATATTTAAAATGATTTTAGGGGTCCAGAAGGTAGGAAACATCATTGCTTTGGGGTACTGGTTACTTCCACTGACAGATGTTATGGAGGAAGCCGAAAGCAGAAGGTTCATCTAGTCTCTCTGTGAGTTGAAGTACTCCTTGTCCCAGGATCTTTTTTTTTCCCTTGCTTTCTTTTTAATAATTCCTTTGACACCTGCACCTCACCCTTCCTCTCCATTCCTAGGAAACTGGAGTGCCATTGAACAAGGGTCTTTTAGGATTATTGGTCTAAATCTGGGTCTTGAAGTGGAAACTGAAAATTCGGAAGAAGTTACCATTCTCATGAATGTAAGACTTTTTCTTGAGTGAGTTTTCCTGCAAAAGAAAATGATAGCTCACGCCGCTGTCCTGGTTGCTGCTAGTACAGCTCTCCAAATGACGGCAGACGCTGTATAGTGCATGGAACTGCTGGCACTCGGGGCAAGAAATCACTGCAGGAACTGTCAGCCACGTTCATTGTGGCTGCTTCTCAGTGTGGTAGTAAGACACACAACCCCACTGAGATGGCATGAGGGGAAGTGTGTGCTCTGGCTCATGCTTTTAAGAGAGGAACTACCATCACCACCAGGTGCCATCAAGTTGTCTCCGATTCATGGCGACCCCATGTGTGTTAAACTAGAATTGCACTCCATGGGTTTTCAGTGGCTGATTTTTCGGAAGTACATTGCCATGCCTTTTTTCTGAGGCACCTCTCGTGGGTTCAAACAGCCGACTTGTGGTTAGTAGCTGAGCGTTTAACCATTTGTGCCACCTTCTAGAGGAACTAGAGATCCAAGGCACTAGACATCCAGTATTCTTTTTCTCTCCTGAGTAGCAAGGCCAACACTTTGAGCAGAAATGGATTATTACACATTCCTGTTCTCTGGCCTTCAGTGAGAGGACTGTAGTGGTTGGAGGGTGGGGTAGGGTATGAGAAGAAGAATGTTAATCTCCTTCCTGCAAAACCTATAAGCAGGAATTAGTTTCTAAGAGCAGATGTCTTCAGAGAAAACCTCAGGCTTTCCACAGTCTCCAAAATTTGATCAAAGAGCAGAAAAAAATGTTCCAGAAGATTTGAAAGTAGTTGTAAATGGAGTCATCATTACATTTTATCCTATGGAATTCACAAGTCCAGATTTTCCCATTTCTTTCTCTTCCTTCAGGTCTAGCTGGAAGTTTAGACTCTTTCTAGCTTTCTTTAATGACTTCTGAGTATGGAAAGCCTCTTATGAACTTCCAAGCTGGCACTAAATTTTCCTCTGCCTGCTTGTGATGTGTTAGTCCAAGGGTTGGCAAACTGTGGCTTATGAGCCAAATCCAGCTGGCTGCCTGTTTTTATAAATAAAGTTTTATTGGCACAGAGCCACACTTATTCCTTTATTGTCAATGGCTGCTTTTCACTGTTACAAGGACAGAGGTGGGTACTTGTGACAGAGACCATATGGGTCTAAAATATTTACCATCGGCTCTTTGCCGAAAACATTTGTCGACTCCTGTGTTGTCCATCCCTTTATTATCTAGATATTAAGCTGCATAAGGGAAAGAGCCATGTCATCTCCCCTTTGTTCCATGTTCTTCACCCTATGGATGACATTTATGGGATTTGGTAAATATTCATCAGACGAGCAATGGACTTATGTTATTGACTATCGTAAGTCCCAAGTTATGTTAGCTGTTTACTCAGGGAATAAATGGGATTTCAGGGAAAGAAAGGTCTCTTCTTTTTCTTTCCTTTCTTTGGGAGGGAGGACTATTTATATTTTAGAAGAGATTTTCTAAGATAATTTCCCCTTTCTCTTCACTGCCTCCACCAAGGTGTCCCTCACCCCCACTGCTCACCACCTTTCAACACAGATTTTGGCAGCAGAGTAAGATAAGTCACTCCAGTGGGGATTTGTCGATGTGGTTCAAGTGTCCAGACACCTGAGACTGCACATTTTTTAAGCTTCTCACTGGCCATCCTACCCAGGAGCATCACATTTTAACTTCAGTCACTTCCTTAGGACCTAACGCTTGCTATTTCTGTGGCTCCTACAAAGGTTTTCCTAGTGGTAAGCTGGTGAACACAGGGACTCCTCAGGGCACATACCGTAAACCTGAAAATCTCTGTCTCCAGCCTATTTGTCTTCTTTTTCTGCGAACTCCCTGGGTGATCTCATCCACTGCCATGGCTTCCAGCTGCCATTTATGCCAACAACACCCAAAGGTATTTATGCCCCAACCTCTCTGCTGATTTCTAGATTTACGTTCAAATCCCTGTTGGCTGTCTCCACCTGTGTTAACTCTGTTGGCATGACCGTGGTCATGCTTGTCTCTCCTTCTTCACCCTATTTGCCCTCCTGCGTATTCATCAACCTTTTGGCCGTCAGTCTCCTACATGTTCATCAGTAACTAACTCTGTACCTACTCTTCCTCTCGGTAGTTTAATAGCTGACATTCATCTAGGGCTTCTATTACCTCCTTTGGGCCTCACAACAACCCAGTAACTGATTATCTACAGTTGCCACCCTGAGGTTAAATAACGTGCCCACAGTGACTCAGCTGGGGAGGGAGGAGCTGGGATTTGAACCGAGGCACTCAGGCTTCAGAGCTCATTCATATACAGTACTCCTAATCACGATGCTATACTGCCTCCCAAGTGGGGCTCAGTTCTGCACTTTATCTCCTTCCACCTGAAAATTGAGCTAGCCCCTTCACTGCCTGTCTGCCTCTGGTCATCTCTGTCTTCCACGCTTCTGTCAGGGATGTCTCTGAAACAGAAGCCTGGCCTTCTCATTTCCTGTCTTAGCAGCCTTAGCAGCCTCTGTGATCTGGCCCCACCTGCTTTTCCACCTCCCACCCACCCCCCATCCCCATCTCCATGCTCATTGTCCTGCAGCTGCACCAGGTCGTTTGCCAACCCCTGGCTCGGTGTGTACTCGATGCCTCTGCTGCATGTGGGATGTGCCCTTGTTCCCTTTGCCTGGCATGCTCCCCAAGCCCTTCCCGGGAAACTTTCTCCTGTTACTCTGGGGCAGAGGTTGTGGTCTCCACCTCTGGGCAGTGCTTTATTTATTATAGCAACCACCACACTTTAAAAGGGGGATCAATTGTAAGGTCCACGGGGGCAGAGACCAAGTCTTTCTTCACCCCGAGCCCCCTAGAGACATCCCCACATGTGTTTGCTGGTGACATTCAATACGTATTTAATGAATCAGTGCGGCTAATCCTACTCTGTAGGTTTATTCTGGGGATTAAATGAGAGAATATGTGGAAGACAGTTGGCCCAGCACGGTGGTCAACAAATAGCAATTGTCCACAAGTAGCAGCTCTGGATACTTTCTGTTTGTATCTCCCCCTACCCACCCACCCATCCAAAAGTGTAATTTCTTCCTGGGCCAGGCCTACATCTTACTCCCCAGCACCTGGACCGTGGTGGGTGTTAAATAAATGTTCGCCAAACCAACGGACGTTCTGGCCCCATGTGGCCACCATGTTACCTTAGCCTTCTTATCCTTTATGAACATGAACATGAGGATGTGAACTGTGAAAATGTCTTGTTCATGGTTATTACAATTTAAAAATGGTACCCTTTTAGGAAGGGGAGGGAGTTAAGTTTATTTGATCTGATGGGAAGTACATAATGACAATTTAGAGAAATATCCTTGTAGTGCTAGCATTGGGTTGCACTAGAGACACATAATGGGTTTACTTCTTCTTTTCTCCTTAATAATAACTGTAGATAATAGTAATGATAATGAATTCCTAACTCCGAGTGCTCCTGTGCTAGGAGCTGTGCTAGGTGCCTTCCATCTATGACCTCATTATTCTTCATGGTCATCCTGTATGGGAGGTCCTGCTAGGATCCCTTTTTGCTAATAAGGAAATAGAGGATCAGAGAGGTCCGGTTACTTGTTTGGGTCACAAAGCTAGCAGGTAGTTGTGCCAGCATTTGTTTCCTGCCAGAGCCTGAGAGCTTAGCCTCTCTTCAGTGCTGCCTCCTTACCTGAGAAGGCTCCATGGATTTCCCTGGCACAGATGTGACCCATAGCCCCCAGCCTGAGGGCCAAGGAAACGGTCACACACCCCCTTCAAGGGCCTTGCTCTGTGTGTTGGACAAATTAGAATCTGTGGCTTCACTCTTTGTTGTTGTTCTTGTTGATGGGCTCTGGAGAGCACTCTGCTTTCCTGATGCATCAGAAGACACCTCATCTGGTCAGCGTATTTGCTTTGGTTATAAACGCCACCTGTCAATGACCGAGGACGAAACCATGGAAGACTCTTCCTTTTGGACCTGGTGTCTGGTGTCTTGTTTGCTAAATAAAAGTTATGTGCACTTCATACATGCTGCTTCACCTTTAGCAAGTTCCAGTTCCCAAGGTCTATGAAAGTTAATGACACGGAAACTCTCTTACATAACTTCCTCTCTGTGGAGACTGAGGGCAACTCCTTTAATTCGGGCCCTTATTAAAAGTTAGATTATATTACTATTACTAGCATTTTTTGTTATTCACTTGCATTGAAAGAAGCATATGTTTCCCGACATAATATGAGGCTTATTAGATTTCAGCTTTTGCCCATTTTGCACAAAGAAGCTAAGTTTACTGGATTGTTGCCATGTTTGAGTCTTTGCTGGTTGAACAATATTCATGTTTTGGGGAAGAAGGAAAAGGAACGGACACACCTTTATAAAGCACCCACTTCAGGGCAGGCACTGTGTGCATTGTGTAGTTTTCTGGCCTAGGTAGGATAGCACCAATTACAGACAAGGAGACTGAGTCTCACAAAAGCCAAGTGTTTGAACCAGTTGGCTGTGCTGGGATTTCAACTCAGGTCTGTCTCCCTCAAAAATGCCTTCACTTTCTACCATACTGTTTTTGTTGTTAGTTGCCATCGACTTGGCTCCTCCTCATGGCAGCCCAGGGACAACAGAACAGAATGTTCCCTGGTGGTCCCGCACCACCTTCCTGATCATTGGTATGTTTGAGTCGAATGTTGCAGCTATCACAGTGCCTTCCAACCAAGGGGGCTCATCTTCCAGCACTGTATCGGACAACATTCTGTTGTGATCCATAGGGTTTTCACTGGCTAATTTTTAGAAGTAGATCACCAGGCCTTTCTTCCTAGTCTGTCTTAGTCTGGAAGCTCTACTTAAACCTGTCCACCATAGGTGACCCTGCTGGTCCTTGAGTTACTGGTGGCATAGCTTCCAGCATCCTATCAACACAGAAGCCACCACAGTATGACAAACTGACAGACGAGAGGTGTTCTACCATACTAAACAGCTTTTAAGTTGCATGGAACCAATGTCCGGGAGCCATTCAGTTCTTTATACTTGCTTTGGTGCTGTGCATAGTAGAGGCCAATGTCTATCTGGTTGTTGATGGCAGGGGGTGGGATGTGCTGGTTATTGATCAGAAAAGCAAGTAGTTACTGCTTGGTTATCAAATGAGTTTTAAAGGTAGACTTATGAACCTACACAATGTAAGCATGTTCAGTTTTATAATAATGTATGAGATTTTCCTTAGTTTCCTCTGATACCCTTTTTTTGAATAGCTAGATCTGGTCAGAGATGAGCCTTTTCCTGACATCAGAAAGGCTGTTGCTCAATTATTTTTCTTTGGGTCTTCAGAAATTCATATCGGGGAGAGTGTGGAAGCTAGGATGCTCTGAAGATGGCTATTGCAAACCCCTCTACTACTTCCAGTTAGCGCATGCATGTGTGAGTTGTATGCATGTCGTATATTTACAACAGGAAGTATCTCGTTTAATTTTATTTTCACACCAAAAGCCCAAGTGTTAAGAGAACATGGTGTTTCAACACTCCCTCAGTTATCAGCTGCAGAGCGGAGGTTGTATATTGTCACATACAGTTTTCTGAGTATATTTCTACATTTGTTACCTGGCAACATTGCTGCATTGGGATATGAAGATTTATCGGTTCCTACCGGATCCTCACTGTTCATATTGTAGAAGATGGGTCTTGTTTTCCTCTGCAGGCATTTGTAAGAGAAGAGGTCACCAGTTGAGAGATGGAGTGTGGTGCTTCAGGGATTTGAACTAGGGCCAGGAGTTGGGCAGGGGATGTGGACTCTCGTCCTTTCTCTATAAAACTCCCTTAGATGCTTTATCTTCTCTTATATTAGATGAAGGGTTTGTACTAGGTAATCTTGAACACGTCCTGGTGATTCTGTATCATCTTAAAGTGAAAACAACGAACTCTTGCTCTGGCCGTTTTGGGTCATCTCTATCTATTGCCGTCAAGTCGATTCCGACCCATAGTGACCCTCTAGGACAGGGGTAAAACCGCCCCATAGGGTTTCCATAGGCTGGTGGATTTGAACTGCCAACCTTTTGGGTAGCAGCTGTAGCTCTTAACCACTGTACCACCAGGGCTCTTTGAGCCATTTAGTCTCTCTTAATACTATAATGGCAAATCACTAATACATGGGGAGTCTTTTTAATTGCTCACATTTGCCACTCAGTTTCCTGCCTGAATTCATGCACTATTGTGTTGATGACCACTAGCCAATTCAGATGGCCACTGAAGGCGTGGGAGGAGACCCTTGAGGGAAATGGATTGGCACAGTAGCCACAACACTGGACTCAAAAATGCCAGCAATTACGAAGATGACGCAGGACCAGGCAACATTTCATTCTGTTGCACATAAGGTCACCATGAGTTGGAGTCGACTTGACGGTAGCTAACAAAACAACAAGAAGTTTAGATGACAAGAAATCCCACAGCAGGAATTGCAGCCACCGCATCTCTTGCTGGGGTCACCCTCTTAGCTGATTCTAGCCTTACAGGGTGCTTTGTTTAGCCAATAGGATGCATTAAAAACACTGTATGTAGAACTGGAGTGCTTCACTTTATGTGGGGCACATATACACTCTCCAGGTGATCACAGGCCCCGCCATTCCCCATTTGACCAACACCTAACCTTGAGGTCCTTTGCATTTGAAACCCTTGCATTATAGGTTTGAAAGCCCTCTCAGTTGAAGCCACCGGTTCTGAGGCTCAGGAAAAGCTTACTGAGACCAATAGCACGGAATTCTCTGCACCTGTAACATTTCTTGAAGAATGGTAGAGAGGGAAAAGTTCCCATGGTAACAGTGTTTAAAGGAGTTAGGTAGCATCAACAGGTTCAACATGAAATCAGAGTAATGGGGCTCAGAAGCATATCGTACACACACACACACACACACTCTCTCTCTCTCCCCCTCCCTCTCTCTCTCTCCCTCCCTCCCTCCCTCCTGGGGAAGATGGCAAAGCCAGAGTCTGTTCAGAAGCCTCCACAGGCCCTGTAGGGTCTGGCCAGGTCCGGCTGGGTCTCGGGCACTTGGTTTGTGTTTTCCTCTGCAGTGTCTCTAAGGAAGAGGGATGCCTTTGCACACCCCTGGACTCTGTCTTACCTGTTAAGGAAAAAAAAAAAAAAGAACAACTGATGACATCTGGAGGTATTTAGAAATGTTCATTTAAATATGTATCTTTTTAAGTGCTCCGGCCTCCTTTAGAAAACCCAAGATGCCCATTTTAATGGTTCTTTTCTATTGGGGGTTAATATTACTCCTGGCATCATCCCGAAATGTTCTAAGAGGAAGCTACAAAATTCCTTAGCTGCTTTTCTTTTTTAAATAGCTAGTGGATTTTTTTTTTTTTAAATATACCTGAGGAAGACTTGCACCTGCGGGTTCCTAACTTGGATGTTCATCCTGAGTACCCTTTCCTTGGAAATCTGCCTCCTGCTGTTTAAACTTTAAGATGATCCCTAACCAGATTAAAGTCCTCAACCAGCAGGCCGAGGCAACCTTTTCAGAAAAACAAGGTCATGCTGCATTTTTTTGGTAAGCACAGGAATCAACAAAGAGATGTTATATAACTTCTATTTATATCCTCCTTGCTCACTATCTGCAGGCAGACAAGAGTCTCTGCGAAGGGATTTAATGAGCTCTCTGGGTTTGCTCACCTTCCTGAGCTGGTAGGAACCAGCTTGTTCTCAAAATGCGTCAGCAAAGAATCTGGCTGTGGGTGGGCGGCTGGGGTAGGTGGACTGAGTGGTTGCCATGGTGTTCTTTAATTCCCCTGTCTCTCAGAGATCTTACTCCCCCCTTCCCGGACTCCTTCCAACCCCCCCTTCATTTTTTTTTTTTTTAATCTGTGCACTTCCTTGTTTCTCACACCTACTCTGGAATCTGGGAGCTGTCTCCGGAAACAGAATATTTTTCCTCTCCTTCCTAAGGGCTCCCCGTTGTGTAGCACCAAGACATCAGAAAAGTTTTTCCTAAGGTGTATTTTCCCCCGCTGTCCCCTGTCTGTTTTCCTGTGATTTTTTATAATCAATCCCTCAAGTATGGAGACCTACCCTAGGAGTCTTAAATCTCACACCTTGAGGCTTTCTCCCCAATATTGATTGCCCGGAAACAAGGTGGATTTGGTTGCTGGTTGAACAATGGGCTTGCCCCGAGGAGAAACACTGTGTTTCCAAATATCTTTCTTTGTGCTCTTGCTCTGGGGAGAGTGATGTCTCCTCTATCACCTAAACCAAAAAGAAAAAAAAAAAACCTCATTGCCGTCAGTTCCAACTCATGGTGACCCCACGTGTTACAGAGTAAAATTGCTCCATAGGGTTTTCTTGGCTGTAATCTTTACTGAAGGAGATGGCCAGGCCTTTCTTTTGCGGTACCCCTGGGTGGGTTCGAACCACCAGCCTTTCGGTTTGCAGTCGAGTGCAAACCATTTGCTACATCGGGACCCCTTCCTATATATCACCTAGCATACAATAAAACCGAACCACATGAAAACAAGAGAATGTATTTGTCCCATAATGATAATTCCTGGAGTTTGGCTAACTTCTGTTACCTGCATTCTTAAAAAAGAGCGAGAGAGAAGTAGCTGCTCCTTCAGTTCTCAGCAAGGAAGTGGAAAGTGCCTCTCTGAGCACTGCTCTGGGTGGCAGCCCTGGGAGAGCTCACCTGCACCCTGGCTGCTTTGATGGTGGCCAGGAGGCTTCTGGAATGGCTTTGTGTTGTCAGTCACAGTCCCACCCAAGCACAGGCATTCAAAAGAAGTCAGTGGGGAGGTTATAATGAAACGTTCTTAGACAAGAATAAGTATTTCCAGTGAGGACAGGCTTAAAAAATAGAAAAGCCAAAATGCACCCCTGCCTTGCCCATGAGTTGTACAACCTTTAATAGCAGTAGCCTGTTTGAATAATCAGAGGCAAGTCTTCTCCTTATTGATTTCTGTTAGAGACATCTGCATAAAATATCCCTGGATTTCACACCACGGAGGTAATTTTTTTTCCTTCTGAATGACTGGAGGGACTTTCCCCTTGGAAATCTTCCAGCAGAGTTAACTTCATGGTTGAGAATATTTTCTCATTAGAAACCACCAGCAGCTTGATTCCTGATCCGGGGACAGTAAAGATTCCTCGGGCACACAGACCAGGAGCCCCAACCTCTGAGAACCTAACTGGTATTCACTGCTGGCTTTTGCTTTTCTCCATGACACTACTGTTCTCAAGAAATCTGTGCCTCTCCACTCACATTTTCCCAAGGTCCTCTGAGTTCCTTTTTTGAAAGTGTCAGAAGACCTCTTGATGTTCCTCCCAGTTTCCTGTGCCTGGGTTTTAGACTTTTCATCAAGATGTCCCAGACACTGAAGGGTATATAGTCTTGTGAACCATCTGGTCTTCGTGCCACTTGTTCCCTTTGAATTCAGGATTTTAAAAAACTTACACTGCTGTTCAAGGAGGGTGTGTTTCAGTTGCCCTCACCATAAGGCGTTTGAGAAATGTGTTTTTATTAGCCTCCTTGCGACACAAGCCCACAAACTGTTCAGCCCAGAGCTTGTAGCTACCACGTCTGGGGAGGGAGCCAGGTTCTGAGATGGATGCCCCACAAGTGATTGGCCTTCCTGCTTCCTACTTAATAATGTAGGTAGCTGTGTCAGTGGGGCCAGACTGGTTAACAGTTAATGAGCTGGATTAAGGATCTCCAGCCAGGCTGAGCTCATCATGAAGTTATGTGCAAAAATCTGATAAGCCCCTGGGAGGTGAAGACCGCACACAATGCCCTTCAGCTGGTGTTTGGTGTTCTCTGTTTTCCCCATTTGGTAGGACTTTGAGCTTTCCATGCGGCCATCTTGTGGTCACTGAGTTTAACTTCATCTGTCACAGAGGCAAAACAACTCTTTTAATATTTTGTAATTGCGCCTCCTTCAGGATCATTGTTCATTCATTAATACGACATTGTTAGCTGCCATCGAGTCAGACCCCAACTCATGGCGACCCCATGCATAACAGAATGAAATGCTACCTGGTTTTGTGCCATCTCCGTGATCAGTTGTGAAGCAGACCATTGTGATCAATAGAGTTTTCACTGGCTGAATTTCAGAACTAGATCACCAGGTCTTTCTTCCTAGTCCTTCTTAGTCTGGAAGCTCTGCTGAAACTGGTTCAGCACTATAGCAACATGCAAGCCTCCACTGACAGATGGGTGGTGGCTGTGCATGAGGTGCATTGGCTGGGAATCAAATCTTGGTCTCCCACATGGAAGGTAAGAATTCTGCCACTGAACCACCACTTCTCCCCATTCATTACATTAATATAATAAATACTTATTGAGTACTGGCTATGTGCCTGGCACAGTATGAGTTGGCAGCAATACAATCAGAAACAAGATAAATATGGTTCTTGCCTTCAAGGAGCTTACAGTCTAGTGGGAGAGATGGACAATAGACCAGTTAACAGATAAAGAAATACGTAAATAGCAAATTGGAGAAAGGTGATAAAGGAAGCACGCAGGGTGCAGGGTATCATGGGAAGCCTACTTAGGGTGATCCTGGAAGGCTTCTCTAGGGAGGTGCCATTTAAGCTGAGAAGAGAACCAGCCATGTGAAGAACAGAGAGCAAGAGTATTTTAGACCACTGGAATGGGCTTGGTATGCTGGAGAAACTGAAAGGAGGCCAACGTGGCCACAGCATAGCAGTATCGGAGCGGGACAGTGGCATGAGATGACTGCTCAGCCGAGGTAACACACTTGTCATCGGGTGGGAGATTGGATTAGGTGATCTCCTCAGTTCTGCCAACCCCCAGTCAGTGCTTCTAAAGGGCACCACGTTGGCTCCGACCCATAACCTGCTTGGATACACACCACCAATGCCAGAGCCGTAATATATTAAGAAGCACTTACACAGATGAGTGCTGTGTAATTTCATCCCCCGATCCCCAACCGCTTGGCCATCTGTAAGTTTTACTTGAGATTCTGGAGATGCTTTCTGCTGCCATATGGAAGTTACCTGAGGGACTAGTCTACAGTGAAATGGGCCTGCAGGTGGGGAGAGATGAAAGTTCTGGAACGTGTCAGTTGAGTACAGACTTGGGCTATGGCCTAGGAGTCCATTCATTCATATGAGCAGAAAGATTGAAAGTGACCAGGGGCCTGTATCCGGGAGGCACTCACTTTGGTGGATGTTTTGCTCTTTATGAGGCCAGTGTCCCAGCCCCTTCAGACCAGGGTTTTTTTTTTTTTTTTTTTTTTTTTGGCTTTAGATTGTCAAGTGGATTTGTCACAGGTTTGTTGAGAGTAGGGAAGGGAAAGGGGCTGGCATTAAATACTCACCAGATGCCAGGCACTGTGCTGGGCTTTTACCCCTTTTACTCTTCTCAATGGCACTTATCTTCCTTCCCCCTGACAGACGAGGAAACTGAGGCTGGAAGTTCATAAATGACCTCTCCAAACCCACTCAATTCTTCTTCTTTTTTTTTTTTTTTAATTGTGGTAAAATATATATAACAACAACCAAAAAATGCTATTTCGGTCATTTTTAAGTACACAATTCAGTGGCATTAAGTATATTCACCATGTAGTGCAACCGTCCCCACTATCCATTTCCAGAAGTTTTCCACTGCCCCAAACAGAAACTCAGTACCTCTTTACAATAACTCCTGTTCTTCGCTCCTCTCAGCCACTGGGAGCCACTAATAAAATTTTGTCTCAGTGTATTTGCCCATTCTAGATATTTCATATAAGTGGGATCATACAATTTTTGTCCTTTTGCAAACTGACCCAATGCTTAAGTCATCTCTACTCATAAGTTTCCTCCTTGCTAAGTATGTATGCTGAGTCCCTGTCACTGTCTGCACAAGCCCAGGAAGTGGGTGTGCAAAGGATTATGCTTGACATCGGTACAAATCAAACTGGATTCCCTGAGGAACCTTGGAGCTTTTAGGGCAGAAGAAGCCAGCCAGTCAACATGTATTCATTGTCCCTCAGGAGCACAGAATGGAAATAAGGCCTGGAAGATCCAGAACAAAGATGGCAGCTCTTACCCTTCCACTTCTGCTTCAGTCCTCTGTCTCGGCAACACAGATTGAACCCCCACGTGCAGTGGAAGGAACAGCACCTGAGTCACAGCCAGACGCTGGGCATGGGGCCCCACCTCGTGTGGGAAGGGCTGGGCTTGCTGCGCCCTTCAGTTTTGATGTGCAGGATGCAGCTCCTGGGGACTGAGTTTTCCAAGCACCTCCTGCATAGCTCTTTTCAGGTCTAAGGGTACAAGTGGGAGGCCCAAAGAGAAGGCCTCCGCATCTGCCCTGCCACAGATCCCACAGCGAGTCTGTGGGCGAGCCGAGATGGGACCCGAGAGTTTCACCGGAACCACCAGAAGATACTTTTCATTGACTCATAGAAGCAGCCCTGCAGAGCACTCTCAGGCTGATGTGTGTCTCCTGCAGCTCTAAATATGCAATTCAAATTGTTTTTTTAATTTTTTTTTTCTCTAATGGTGTAGATGTCCATGTACCAAAACTCTAATACTTCTCTGAGTACTTTAACAAAAGTCCTTCCTGATGTCTAACCAAAGTCTTATTTGTTTTATAGTGCCTTTCTTTTTTATAATCCTCATGTCAACTTGAAGAACAACCAAAATATCTTACTGGCACGGAGGCATGGAGGAAGATCACCAAGGAGGTCCCGACTTACTTAAGGCAATTTTTTTAGAATCTATGCCACCAGTATTTCAAATATCAGCAGGATAACACATGGCGGACAGGTTTCAGCAGAACTTCTAGACTAAGACAGACTAGGAAGGAAGGCCTGGCAATCTACTTCCATAAATTAGCCGATGAAAACCCTAGGGAGCACAACAGAGTATTGTCCAGTACAGTGCTAGAAGATGAGCCCGTTAGGTTGGAAGGCACTCAGAATACACAGTGGCCACAACAATGGACTGACACATGCCAATGATCATGAATATGGCGCAGGACGGGGCGATGTTTTGCTCTGTTGTACATGGGGTCACGATGAGTCGGAGATGACTTGACAGCAACTAATAACAACAAAAATTTTATTATATTCCACCAGTCATCTTTGTTTTCCTCAGAAGGCTTTCCATTTTTCTCTTCTTGTCTTTGGCTGAAAGAGACAGAGAGCTGTGCCAGTGTAGCCCCATGAAAGATGCTGACTTTTGGCATTTGTAAGAAGGTTTGATTGTTGAACCCAGAGAAAATTTGGAGTCCCCTTAACTTTTTGTTCCTGGATTAGAGATACCGGGTCCCCCCAAATGATACCTGCCCTGCCTCTGAAATCAGTTTGATTTCACTGTTAACTATTGCTAAAGGCGGTTATTGCTGGCAGCTTCTGTGCACATACAGGGACTTGGTAAGATAACAGCACCTTTTTAATTTTTTTTTTTAGGAAGTACAGTTTGTTGGTTGAGATGTTGTTGATGAGTATGTGTGAAATTGTTGGTGTTTTGATCCTTACCAGGGGAAAGCCATACTGCTTACCACATAGATCCTGAGCTTTCACAAAGTGCTGATTCCTGTGGGCACTGGGAGACAGAAAGGGAGAGGTGTTAAACTTCCCATCTCGAGAGAAAAGGATTTCTTACAGAACAAGTTGGGCTTTGTTATTTGCTCAAAAATGGAATTAATTCACCTTGAAAAGCATCATTAAGATCCACTACTTTGGCCGTGACCTTAGAGCTCAGGCTCTTTGCTGGAGCCCAGTGGCCAGGTTACTTTGAGTGACGTTCTCCTTGCCTTCCACCTCTTCTCAGGCCTTGGCAACCAGCAGTGAGCCGGTCACATGGCCTTCAGCCTAGTCCTTGTGTGGCAGGGTGGTTGGAACACAGGGTGTTTGTCTTTAGATCAACAAGAGATGGCTCCACAGTTTGGATGTGAGAAGACCTTCTTGGAGAAAACTGAAGTTGAAATGTTAATGCCTTTACAGTGCAGACTTGGTTGACCTCAACACTGTCTTCTTTTCGACTTTGAAGCTTTCTTCTGAACTCATTCAAGCTGGACACACCCTCAGAGAGATTGGTGAGCTGACAGCTCCAGATGTGTAGTGGTTAAAACCCATCAAAGTAGCAAAAAGTTTCTTCTTAAAGTGAGCAATAGTTAATGCCAGGAAAATGTTCTAGTGTTAATTTTCATTTTATTAACTATTAAGCCCTTTTCATACACCATACTTTTCCTGAAATCAAGAATGATTGAGAGCATAGTAAATAAACAGTTCATGTTAGATTTGGGACTGTCCAGGAAGGGGATCTGACAAGCTTGTATTCTGCCTTTAGGTATATCAAACTTTGTGCAGTGAAAGAAGCAAAAATGTTTATCCTTGTGTCTAAACAAGCCTGAATGGCTTCTTTAGCTAGTGGAATTCCAGCTATATATATTTTTTAAAAACTTCTTAACTTGTGACAGCTATTGGAAATTGTTTTTGTTCTCAATTAAGAGGCCATCTTGATCTACCAGTACCAGCTGGAATTGTTTATCATTGGATATTATTTGGATGCTAGATTTTGGTTATAACATAATACCAGCATATTTGTAGATCTGCATATCTTACCACCACCCATCTGTCAACTTCTTATACTTTGGGGGCTTACGTGTTGCCGTTTTGCTGGAAGCTATGCTACTGATATTTCAAATACCCAGAGTCACCCATGGTGGACAGGTTTCAGCAGAGCTTCCAGACTAAGACCGACTAGGCAATCTACTTCTGGCAATCTACTTCTGACAATTAGCCAATGAAAACCCTATGGATCACAACCAAATACTGTCCATACCAATGACCATGAGGATGACGCAGGACCGGGCAGTGTTGTTATTTTGTTGTGCATAGGGTTACTATGCATCAGAGCCGACTAGACAGCAACTAACAGCAACAACAATATGCATTATAAGCCTTTCATTTTAAAGAGGTGTTGATAGATAACAGCATCTTGCACATGAATAGCGCTCTGTAGTAATCAAAACTGTTTTCACACTTAGCTTTCTTAACTGCACCCCTGCTGGGCCCCTGGCTCCCATGTGATGCATGTGGTAAGAGCCTCGTTTTTTTCAGATAAGGAACCCAGGGCACAAATGAGGTTAAGTAAATTGCCCCAAGATCATGTGGCTGGCTAGTGAGGAAGGAGCCAAGGCTAACATTCAGGTTTCCTGACTTCAGTTCTCCACTCTCACTGGGCCCAACCAGGTGTGTTTTATTACCTAGTCCATGGTTCATGATCTTTGAATTTTGATTGTTATCATCAGTTTCTAAGAAAAGGACGCCAGACCTACGGCAGTCATTGTGTGCCAATGGTTTTATTAACAATATATGACCCCCAGCACAGGCAAACCTTCAACAAGCAGAGGGGATTGTATGGGAGCCCATATTAACAAACGCATGAAGCGTCAGAGGAAAGTTAGGCGTTCACGTGCGTACCTACCACAGCTATTTCTTTACTGTGAGAATAGTCTCTGTTTATGCAGCTGAGAGACTTGGGGGGCTGGAGTGAATTATAAAAAGTCAAGGTGTTTTGAGGATGACAAACTCTTGCTCAGGTGAGACGTGTTTCACAAAGCAGGGTGGTTAAGAGTGTAGGCTGAGGTGTCAGACAAGTGGGGTGTGAGTCCTGGCCACTACCACTTTGTAGCTGTATGACTTTACAAGTTAGTTAACCTCTTTCAGCCTCTGTAAATTGGGGATAACATTAGCACCTACTACATGGGATAATTTTGAAGAGTGGATGAGATTATGTATGTAAAGCACTTCCACAGTGCGAGGCAAGTAGGAAGCGTCCAATTACCATTCACGATAATATATAGTGCGAGAAGATGAGCCCCTTAGGTTGGAACGTACTCAAAATACAACTGGGGAAGAGCTGCCTCCTCAAAGTAGAGTTGACCTTAATGACATAGATGAAGTTAAGCTTTCGGGACCTTCATTGCTGATGTGACATGACTCAAAATGAGAAGAAACAGCTGCAAGTATCCATTAATACTCTGAATGTGGAATGTATGAAGTATGAATGAAGGAAAATTGGAAGTTTTCAAAAATGAAATAGAATGCTTGAAGATCGACATCCTAGGCATTAGTGAGCTGAAATGGCCTGGTACTGGCCATTTTGAATCGGACGATCACCTGGTCCACTATGCCGGAAATGACAAATTGAACAGGAATGGTGTCACATTCATTGTCAAAAAGAACATTTCGAGATCTATCCTGAAGTACAGCACTGTCAGTGATAGGAGAATATCCATACGCCTACAAGGAAGACCAGTTAATAAAACTATTACTCAAATTTAAACACCAACCACTAATGCCAATGATGAAGAAGTTGAAGATTTTTACCAACTTCTGCAGTCTGAAGTTGATCAAACATGCAGTCAAGATGCATTGATAATTTTTGGTCATTAGAATGTGAAAGTTGCAAATATGGCCTTGGTGATAGAGATGATGCTGGAGACCACATGATAGAATTTTGCAATATTAACGACTTATTCATTGCAATACATTTTTTCAACAACATGAACAGCAGCTATCCACATGGACCTCACCAGATGGAATACACAGGAATCAAATCAATGACGTATGCGGAAAGAGACAATGGAGAAGCTCAATATCATCAGTCAGAACAAGGCCAGGGGCCGGCTGCATAACAGACCACCAATTGCTCATATGCAAGTTCAAGTTGAAGCTGAAGAAAATTTAAACAAGTCCACTACAGCCAAAGTACAGCCTTGAGTATATCTCACTTGAATTTAGAGACTATGTCAAGAATAGATCTGACACATTGAACACTAATGACTGAAGACCAGATGGGTTGTGGGATGACATCAAGGACATCATACATGAAGAAAGCAAAAGCTCATTAAAAGGACAGGGAAGAAAGAAAAGACCAAAATGGATATTAGAAGAAACTCTGAAGCTTGCTCTTGAACATGGAGTAGCTAAAGTGAATGAAAGAAATGATCACGTAAAAGAGCTGAACAGAAGATTTCGAAGGGTAGCTCAAGAAAAGTAAAGTATTATGATGAAATGTGCAAAGACCTGGAGTTAGAAAACCAAAAAGGAAGAACACACTCAGCATTTCTCAAGCTGAAAGAACTGAAGAAAAAATTCAAGCCT
>NW_004443937.1:3996419-4009734 GCF_000243295.1 Trichechus manatus latirostris
CTGGATTCAGAAGAGGATGTGGAATGAGGGATATCATTGCTGATGTCAGATAGATGTTGGCTGAAAGCAGAGAATATCAGAAGGACATTTACCTTTGTTTTATCGACTATACAGAAGGATTTGACTGTATGGAGCATAACAAATTATGGATAACATTGTGAAAAATGGCAATTCCAGAACATTTAATTGTGCTGTATGTAGATCTAGAGGCAGTTGTTCAAACTGAACAAGGAGATACTACATGGTTTACAATCAGGAAGGGTGTGTGTCAGGGATGTATCCTTTCACCATACTTATTCAGTCTGTGTGCTGAGCAAATAATCTGAGAAGCTGGACTATATGAAGAAGAATATAGCATCAGGATTAGAGGAAGACTCATTAACAACCTGCAATATGACACAACCTTGATTGCTGAAAGCAAAAAGGACTTGAAGCACTTACTGATGAAAATCAAAGACTACAGCCTTCAGTATGGATTACCCCTTAACATAAAACAAAAATCCGTGCAACTAGACCAATAAGCAGCATCATGATAAGCAGAGAAAATATTGAAGTTGTCAAGGATTTCATTTTATTTGGATCCAAAATCAACACCCATGGAAGCAGCAGTCAAGAAATCAAAAGATGTACTATATTGCATTGGGCAAATCTACTGCAAAAAAAGATCTCTTTAAAGTGTTAAAAAGCAAAGATGTCACTTTGAGGACTAGGGTATGCCTACTCAAGCCATGGTATTTTCATTTGTATCATATGCACACAAAAGCTAGACAGTAAATAAGGAAGACTGAACAAGAATTGATGCCTTTGAATTATAGTGTTGGCAAAGAATATTGAATATACCGTGGACTGCCAGAAGAACAAACAAATCTGTCTTGGAAGAAGTACAGCCATAGTGCTCTTTAGAAGCAGAGATGGCGAGACTGCGTCTCACTACTTTGGACATGTTATCAGGAAGGACCAGTCCCTGGAGAAGGACATCATGCTTGGTAAAGTAGAGGGTCAGCAAAAAAGAGGAAGACCCTCAATGAGATGGACTGACACAGTGGCAGCAACAATGGGCTCAAGCATAGCAACAATTGTGAGGATGGCACGGGACCAGGCAGTGTTTCGTTCTGTTGTACATAGTGTCTCTATGAGTTTGAACCTATTTGACAGCACCTAATGACAACATACTATAATTTAGAGTGCCTAAGTGGTGCAAATCGGTTGTGCTTGACTACTAACCTAAAGGTTGGCTGTTCGAACCTACCCAGTGGTACCACAGAAGAAAGGCCTGGCTATTTGTGTTATTCCTAAAGATTACAGCCAAGTAAACCCTATGGAGCAAAGTTCTACTCTGTAACGTATGGGGTCACCATGAGTCAGAATCAACTCAATGGCAATGGATTTGAGGGGTGGTATAACCAGTTAACATGCTCGACTTAACCATTTGGAGGTTCAAGTCTACACAGAGGCACCTCAGAAGAAAGGCCTAGCAATTTACCTCTGAAAAATCAGCCACTGGAAACCCTATGGAGCACATTACTACCCTGACACACATGGGGTCACTATGAGTCAGAATCAACTCCATGGCAACTGTGTGTTTTTCTTTTTCTTTTTTTTTCCTTTAATAATATAATTTAAAGAAGTGGTGAAGTCTCAAGAAGCCCTGGTGGCTCAGTGGTTAAAGCACTCAGCTGCTAACTGAAAGATTGGCAGGTCGAACCCACCAGCCGTTCCACAGGAGAAAGATGTGGCAGTCTACTTCTGTGAAGATTTATAGCCTTGGAACCCTATGGGGCAGTTTTACTCTGTCCTATAGGGTTGCTGTGAGTTGGAATCGACTTGATGGCAGTGGGTTTGGTTTTGTGTTTGGTGAAGTCTCAATTAATCACAGGTATGGGAAGAGAGCCAAGGTAAACCCCACACCTTGGTAGCCACTGATGTCACGCCGTTGCCCACAGAGTGTCTGTTCAAGCTGGGCAGGAACAGATTGGTCTGGTCGGAATGCTTCCCCTAGAGTGACAGAAGTTCCCAGGGCCTGGGCTGAGGTTCTGGGGTGTCAGAGGCAGCAGTGAAAGGAGAAAAAGCAAAGACTCCAGACAAGAGTTTTCATCAGCTTCTGCAAACTCAAGCATTGGCTTACTGTTCAACAGTCACATTTTCCAAATTCTTGGCCTTAGCCTGAGAACTTAATTCATTTTACAGCAGATAAGTAGACATCCAGTGCAAATACCATGACTGTGCGGGCCAGCGCCGTGTCTTATGAGGCTGTCGAATGGAAAATTTCATTCTCTAGGTTCTCTCAAGTCCCAGAGTGGGTGCTTCTAGAAGATGGACACACCACAGGGTGGAAACGCTTGCCTCTTGGAAAGAATCCAAGTGCTGCAGCTGTCCCAGTACTCTGGGCTGCTCACCCCAGATCCGTGTCCACTCTTGCCAGGCTCAAAACCGATCACATGCATCTCTGCTTCCTGCTGCTGCCCTTGCCTGTAGCTGAGACACCCTCAAACAGGCTACTCCTGTGAGAATGGCCTCATGTCCTAGGCAGGGGTGGGCAGACTGGCTGTATGTTCAGGCTTTAGACTCTGGGGAAAATGCCTTTTTAATAAGGAAGATGCTTATCCACTTACCTCCTTACCTGGTATGTTTCCAGTACATGAGGAAGGCTTGTGTCTTCTCCCATCATTCTTCTCCCCGGGACCCTTGCCTGCACAGTAGAGTTGGGGCTGTGACCTCTTGCCCCTAAAGAAACGGGTGTTGATTTCACCTCACCTCCCTGCCCACTGTCTTCGTGCTTTCTACAGGATGGCTGCCGCTATCTGTGAGTCCCTAACCTTGGGGGTGCCCCTTGTCTCAGAAGCCAGGAAGGCTTGTCAGGAGCCATGCTCCATTTCTCTGTGAGGACGTGGGTGGGGGTAGTGGGTGGCTACCAGGCTAAGTAAGCAACGTTGTTGTTTTTGTTAGTTGCCGCTGAGCCGATTCCAACTCATGGTGACCCATGTGTGCAGAATAGAACTGCATCATAGGGTTTTCAAGGCTGTGACCTTTCACAACCAGATCACCAGTCCTTTCTTCTGAGGCATCTCTGGGTGGGTTTGAACCACCAACCTTTTGGCTTGAAGACGAGTACTTAACCATTTGCACCACCCTGGGGCTCCCAAGTAAGCCATATTTTATTATTTTTTGAGGCTGAACTGAAAGGGTGGTTTTATTACCATGGTGATCTAAGACCTTGGTTCATTGGCCTCTGTATGAATCAAACTCAAGCAGTCCAAGGAAAGAAAAGTGTGTCCACTTGACAATCACCATGGAGACAGGGGCCGTTTCTTCTGGCCAAAATGTAAACTCAGGCCATTGTTTAAACTTACAACAACCTTGTGTGGTCAAAAGGAGCTGGCTTGGGTATTCAAGAGGCGAGGGTTCTATGTGACCTTGGCAAGGCCTTTTGCCTTCCAGGCTTCAGTTTCCTCATCTCTAAAATGGGAAGGGATGGACCCGATTGGTGATTTTCAAACTATGTTGTCTGGAGCTCTGGAATTCCAAGGAGGAGTTTCAATGGCAAGAAGAAGGGTCCTCCTCCCTGATTCAGACAGAGCAGCTCTGCATGCATCTCTTTTATATGTTGAGTCTTTATCTAGGATGGTATTTGGGAGTGAGGAGGAACAAGGTTTCACTGCTGGGAGCAGTGTTTGGAAACTGCTGGAATAGAATACTCCTGGCTCGAATGCGCTGCGATCTGTATTCTCTTACTCTTCTTTTTTTTAAGCTTAGCTTGCTGCGGTTGTACCCAGCTCCCCTCCTACCACTGCCCCCAGGGCCCCGTGCACATGGTGTAGGCCAGCAGTCACTTCCTTCCCTGAAGCCATGTCAAGTGCAGACCTGAGGTCTGTGTTATCGGGACTGATGCTGTGCGTCTGCCCGCAGACCAGCCTCCACATCCTTTTATCCCCCGGACTCATCCTCTGTGCAACTGCTAGAGCTGGTCTGTTTTGTGTTTTTAAAAAAATACAGGATGGTAGAAAGAGCACTGGGTGAGGCAGCGGTGAGCTTGTCATGACTGTGCCACAAGTCACCTGACCTCCCTAACCCCAACACTCTCCTCTCCAGCGTGATGGATTTATGAATTATGCTCTCTTGGCCATCTCCTAGGACTCTGATGAGACAGCATCTGTGAAAAGGGCTTTGGAATCAAATGTGATTTGGAGATAAAAAGAGGGTGAGGAAAGGCTGGCTGACAGGATGAGCCTGTGCTACTGCCTGTGCGTGGAGGAGGGGAGCAATTCAGCTGCTAACCAAAAGTTCAGCAGTTCAAATCCACCAGGCGCTCCTTGGAAACTCTATGGGCGAGTTCTGCTCTGTCCTGTAGGGTCGCTGTGAGTCAGGGGTGAGGGGAGCTCCTTGTCTGCACAACTTGGCATCGTTCCCTAGCTTTCTGGGGACATGGGTTCTCTCTCTCTCTCTCTCTCTATCATGATATGATTTACATACAGTAGCACGCACAGATGTTAAGAGTACAGTTGGTTTAGATTTGACTAATGTTTATACCTGTTGTATTACTTTTATATATGGCTGCTGTAACAAATTTCTACAAACTTAATGACTTAAAACAACACAAATTGATTATCTTACAAGTCCTGCACGGGTCTCACTGGGTTAAAATCAAGCTGTTAGGGGGCTGTGTTCCTTTGTGGAGGCTCTAGGGGACAGTCTGTGTCCTTGCCTTTTCCAGCTTCTAGAGGCCACCTGTGATCCTTGTCCTGTGGTCTCCTTCTTCCAATGGCTGCTCTGTTCTTTCATATCACATCACTCTGCCCGCCTTTTCTGCCTCTCCCTCTTTTGGAGCCCTGGTGGTGCAGTGGCTAAGAGCTCATCTGCTAACCACAAGTCAGCAGTTCAAATCCACCAGTCCCTCCTTGGAAACCCTGTGGGGCAGTTCTGCTCTGTCCTTTAGTGTCGCTGTGAGTTGGCATCGACTCAACGGCGAGTTTGGTTTTTTCCTCTTTTAAGGACCCTTGTGATTACATTGGCCCAATATGAATAATCCAGGATAATCTCCATAAGTTAAGGTCAGCTGTTTAACAACCTAATTCCATCAGCAACTTTAAGTCCTCTTTGCCATTAAAGGTAACGTATTCACAGACTCTGGGAATTAGGGCATGGGCATCTTTGGGTGGGAGGGGGCATTATTCTGCCTACCACACCTGTGTGCCACCACCCTGATCAGACATTTTCTTCACCCAGAAAGTTCTCTTGTTTCCCTTTTTAGTCAATCCCACTCACACCCCCCAGAGGCAACCCTTGTTTTGACTTCTCTCACCCTGGAATAGTTCTGCCTGCTCTGGGACAGATTTATTTTGAAGAGTCACCTTAACCCTGCCAGGTAGGGTGGAGTGAAATTTTTGGAAAAGTGAAAGCAATCTCTTCATGACTGTTTGCTCTCAAGTTTTGGGGAGGAGCAGTTAATTGAAATAGGCTCAAGGAGAGAAGTAAGCACTTAGCCCTGTGGGAGAGGCCTTGCTACAAGGGCCTCAGGGCTGGAGACATGTGCCTACCTGCTCTGGTCTTGGGTCCCACCAAAAAAAAAAAAAAAAAAAACAACAACAAACCTATTGCGTTTGAGTCGATTCCGACTCATAGAGACCCTATAGGAAAACAGGCCTGGTAGGAAGGCACTCCTTCTCTCACTCTCAAGCCCTCTGAACATGTTATTGCAGAAAGAGGTTGAAGAACCAGGTCTGTGAACTGTGTGTGGGGCCCTGGTCTTGCCAAGTCGCAGATAATGTCTCCAGGGCCAGGGCCTCTGCTTTCCTCCTGGGCAGTCCCCTCTCCCCGTGAGTCTCAGCCAGGCCACTCCAGAGGCCCCCGACTGTGGGCCCTGCCCCTCGAGCTCCCTTCTCTCCCATGGCACATCCTCCGTCTGAGAGGGACATATCTTTGTTCTGCCCCCATACTGCCACCGTCTTTCACTTCTCCTCTCCTCAGAGATACCACTGCTTCCCTTTCAGAGGCCAAAGTTCCCCCTTCCAGAGTATCTTTATTTTGCTTCTCTGTTAAGAGGCCTGAACGCACATAAGCCCTTGCCTCTCCTCTCTGTTGTCCCCCCTGCCTCCACCCCACTCCTCACACAGGTGTCCTGCTGAGACCACATTTTTCACAGTTATCTCTTTAAACACTTTATACACATTATCTTTTGGAGTCCCTGGATGGCACAAACAGTTAAGTGCTTGGATACTAACCAAAAGGTTGGCAATCGAACCTACCCAGAGGTACCTCAGAAGAAAGGCCTGACAATCTGCTACTGAAAGGTTATAGCCATTGGAAACCCTATGAAGCACAGTTCTACTCTGCAACATACAGGGTTGCCATGAGTTGGAATTGACTCAACAGCAGTTGGCTTTTGGTTGTTTGTTTCATCCCTTAAAAAGGAATAATGACAGGAAATACCTCAGCAGGGTTTTTGTGTGGGATCATGCACGTGAAGGTTTTACCCCAATCTCCCGGCACCTAGTCAGCAGTCAGTAAGTGTTAGCTATGTATTCTTATGATCATTTCATTGAGCCTTCATATAAGCACCTGTATTCATTTCCTAGGATTGCTGTAACAAAGTACAAAAAACTGGGTGGCTTATAAAAACAGAAATTTCTAGTTCTAGAAGCTAGAAGTCCAAATTGAGGGTGTCAGCAAGGCCATGTCTCTCTCAGCTTCTGGTCATCCCAGGCATTCCTTGGCTGGCAGCTGCAGCATAACTCTGCCTTCACACAGCCATCTTCCCCGTCTCTCCTCTTTTATAAAGACAGCACTCACATGGGACTAGGACCCTCCCTCCTCCGGTATGACCTCATGTTAATTTAACTGGTAACATCTTCAAAGACCCTATTTCCAAATAAGGTCACCTTCACAGGTACCGGGGATTACCAAAAACACCAAACCTGTTGCCGTTGAGTCACTTTCAACTCATGGCAACCCTCTAGGACAGAGTAGAACTGCTCCATAGAATTTCCAAGGAGTGGCTGGTGGATTCGAACGGCTGACCTTTTGGTTAGCAGCTGAGCTCTTAACCAATACATCAGAGATTAGGAGTTCAGCATATCTTTTGGGGGGACACAGTTGAATCCATAACACCACCCATGAGGTATTATTATTGTCCCCATTTTACAGATGGAAAAATTGGAGTTTCAGAGATGTTGTCACTTTTCTTAGGTTACATTAGTTAGTAAGTGGTGGAACTGAAACCCAGGTCTCTCTGACTCTGGAAACCGTGTTCTCCCCACTCTGCTTTCCTGCCTTAGTGGCTCCCAGGGACCCTTCCCTGTGAGGTTTTAATGTTATGCTAATGGAAAGATAAGGAGCCATGGTGGCATAAATGGTTAAGTGCTCGACCACTAACCAAAAGCTTGGCAGTTTGAACCCACCCAGCAGCTCCACGGGAGAAAGACCTGGCAATCTGCTCCTGTAAAGACTACAACCAGGAAAACCCTATGGGGCAGCTCTACTCTGTCCCATGGGGTCACTGTGAGTCGAAAATATCTTGACAGCGCCTAACGACAACACCCATGTATGGCTGGTAATAAAAACAAAAGCTGACCCACCAGCCAGGCACTGTGCTGGGTACTTCGTGTGCATTGTCCTGATCACTCTTCAGGGACACCTTCCATGCAGGTCCAGAGAGGCTGGGTGACTTGCCCTCGGTCACAGAGCTGTTGGTGAGGGAGGCAGGCTCCAAACCCAGGCTGTCTGACCGGAAGGCCTCAACTGCCACCCCTTTGTTAAGAAACATTTTCCTTCCCTTAAGGCACTGGTAGTATTTCGCCTTTAGATACTAAGAGGCATAACTGACTTGGCCTCTGTGAAATTGTGCAGTAGTAGTAATTGTGGCATTAGAACCTGTCTAACTTTAGGAGCAGGGGATAATGACCAGCATCAGACCAAAGCTGATTCCCATGAAGTAGAGGTCAGACGTACTTCCGCCCTTCAACCATTTTACCAGTTCGGACACCAGCTGTCTCTCCCATGGCACCCTCTACTTTTCATCTGGGTTTGCTAATCTGTTGCAATGACCACACAGAACTCACAGACCATACTTACAGTTAAGTGGTTTATTAAGAAACAGGGCACATCTCAAGATCAAGATCAACAGGCTACAACTCAGGATCAGGATCAGGAAACATGTAGGCAAAGTCTCCCTTCTTCAGTGCAGGACAGCTCTCAGCTCCTCGGCTGTGCAGGGCTCCTCTCAGCCCCCTAAGGACAGGCTCCTCTCAGGCCCCTGAGGACAGGGTCCTATTTGGCACTGCCATCTGTCACCACCAGCTCTGATGCTGGGCCCCTTCTGGACCTGTCACTGTCTTTAGTGTTGCAGCCCTTGACCCATGTTATTGCTCTTTGAGAAGGTTCCTTGCTTCCTCTCTTTCTCTGCTTCTTCTCTCCTTTCTTCCTTCTGCTCCTTTCTGCTGTTTCTCTTTCTGCTGTTCTGTCTCTGAAAAACCTCTGTGGGGCTGGCTGCATATATACACAAACTCCTTGTCAATTTCAAGGCATGACACTCCCACCAGGGCCACAAACTGACCAATGCTCTATCAGTAGGCCTCAGACACTTCATTTGCATAGTAGACGTGGCTGGGCTATAGTTCACCTCAATTGCATAGTCTATTGACTAATCCCTTCCAGGTGCATGCCAATCACAGGGCAGGCTGCAGCCCAGGGCCAGACAAAAGTCAAGTTGTTTACAGCTTGCCTAGGAAATGTCAATCAACTTGGACAAAAGTAACAAACCCTCTGGGGTAGAAACTAAGGCAAAGATAACTCCTCAGGGCTTAGGGGGAATATCTCATCAAGCTGTTTTTCCAAAGAACCAAGGCAAAAGGCCACGTAAAGGAACTCATTTCACCACAGCCCCTCTTCAGCTTCATGACCAGGTACCGTGGAGCCATGCCTAATTCGCCTCTGAATCATCTCTCCATATTTGATACTCCCACCTCCAACCACCAACTTTTTCCAGTTCTGGTTTTCTATGGTTCCTCATGTCTTCTGTACCCTACCATCCATTTTATTATTTTGTTGCACACATTCTGTTTATAAAGCTGCCTCAAATCCTTGATGGAACGAGGACTGGTGTAGATACCTCTTGCCGTTGAGTTGATTGTGACTCTTAGCAGCCAAGCACTTAACTACTCTGCCACCAGGGCTTCCTTGGTGTAGATACTGTGAAATAAATATACTGGTCATTGCAGAAACGTATGTAAACCATTACCATCAAGTTGATTTCAACTCATGGTGACCCATATATGTCAGAGTAGAACTGTGCTCCATAGGGTTTTCAGTGACTAATTTTTTGCAAGTAGATCACCAGGCCTTTCTTCCAATGCACCTCTGGGTGGACTCAAACCTTCCTTTTGGTTAGCAGCTGAGCATATTAACAGTTTGCACCACCCAGGGACTCCAGAAACAAATATAGAAGCAAGTAAATCTCCATCTCTTGCCCTTCTCTCATTTCACAAGAGGCTTCATTCTCTGACCGTATCAGTTGACATCTGTTGGGTTAACTGGCTAGACATTGAAGCAGTGTGATTTGTAGCGTGCTGTGTGTGCTATGTGGCGCAGTTATAGATGACAGATGGCAGGCTTTATTTACTTACTTACTGAAAGTGCTCGTGTTTTCTTGAATGACCAGATTTTCCCTGAATGCTTTCAAAGATGCCTCCTTGCAAAGAAAAGACTGCTGGGGTAGCAGCCACCGTTAATTGCCTTGAGTGGCCGCCTTCTGATGGGCCTGCAGCTTTAGTTAGCAGTTTCTCTGTGACCCTGTGTGGGCAAGATGTTGTATGGCTTGTCTTGGTGGAAAATTTCTTCATCAGAATTAGGTGGCTATAGGTTGAGTATAGGCTATTCTTGGCAAAGAATATTGAATATACCATGGACTGCCAGAAGAACGAGCAAATCTGTCTTGAAAGAAGTACAGCCAGAATGCTTCTTAGAAGCAAGGATGGCAAGACTTCATCTCACGTACTTTGGACATGTTATTAGGAGGACATGATGTCCCTCGAGAAGGACATCATGCTTGGTAAAGTAGAGGGTCAGTGACAGAGGAAGACCCTCCATGAGATGGATTGACACAGTGGCTGCAACGATAGGCTCAAGCATAACAGTGAATGTGAGGATGGCGCAGGAGAGGGCAGTGATTTGTTCCGTTGTACGTGGGTCGCTGTGGGTTGGAACTGGTTGAGTCCTTAGTCCCCACACTTCTAGTTTCGTTTGCATCAGCTCTCAAAAAAATGAGCAGCTGGAACTTGCTTTCTCCTGTTTGAAGAATTTTCCAGAATTAATGCATGTTGGAGCTTTATTTCTGTTACATCCACTGAATATAAGCAGGATCTGATGAGGGGATCCAGTTAAGAGGAGCCACAAAGTGTTGAGTTGTATTCATTCCTTCAGTAATTATTATATAATCATTGAGCACCTTCTTTGTGCTAGGCCTCTTCTAGATGCTCTGAAAAAAAACTGTGAACCAGATAGGTGAGGCCCCTTCCGTTACAGAGTTTATACTGTGTGTAAGGCAGACCGTAAGCCAGTGAACAGTAAACACAACAATGTAATTTCGGAGACCAACTGCTGTGAAGATAAACAAAATAAATATACTAGTCACTTCGAAACATATATAGAAGCAAGTAATCCTCCCTCCCTTGCCCTTCTCTCATTTCGCAAGAGGCTTCCTTTCTCAGACCCTATCAGTTGACATCTGTTGGGGTGACCAGCTAGATGGATATGTGAGAATAAGCAACAGACCAGGTCAGGAGCTGCGTTAGATAGGATGATCAGGGAGGACCTCACTGAGGAGCGGATGTTAATGGAGAGACTGAAGGATGAGGGGGACCTAGCCACAGGAAGAGCCAGGAAGAGCAAGGGAGAATGGGAAATGGCTGGTGGGTGTCTGCTACAGTCCTGTTCAGCAGCAGTCTCGTGGGTCAGTTTCATCGGGATAAAAAGCTATTTTAGTTTATATTTAAGCAGTCATTAGGGCGAAAATTGAATTACCGTGTCTTTTCCTCACCAATTTTGTGGGGTCAGAATCTAAGCCCCTTTTTGCTTGCATTGTATTTCATGGGATGGGCACACTGCCCAATTCATGACAGGTGCAGAGTAAGTAGTGGATGGATGGATGGACGGATGAACGGACGGATGGATGGATAGAAGGAAGTAATAGTAAAAAACCTAAAAGAAATGAAAAGACAGTAAAGGGAGATGGCCAGGTCCCTGGGTAGCACAAATGGTTTGCACTCCGCTACTAACTGAAAGGCGGGCAGCTCAAACCCTCCCAGTGGCACCGCAGAAGAAAAACCTGGTAATCTGCTTCCGTAAAGATTAAAAAAACCAAAAACCCATTGCCGTCGCGTTAATTCTGACTCATGGTGACCCCTTACAATGTAGAACTGCTGCATAGTGTTTTCTTGGCTATAATTGTTATGGAAGCAGATTGCCAGGCCTTTCTTCTGCCATGCCATAGGGTGGGTTCAACCCGCCAACCTTTAGATTAGTAGCAGATTGCAAACCATTTGCACCACCCAGCCAAGAAAACCCTATGGAACTCAGTTCTACTCTGTAACACATGGGGTCACCATGAGTCAGAATCAACTTGATGGCAACAGGTTTTTGGTTTGGTTTTAAAGGGTGATGCAGGCCACTGAAGACATGCATGGTTCAAAGAATGGGCATCTTGGACTACTCAGTGACAACAAGGAATGATGAGACTAAGTAGTAGGGAGGTGGTGACTTGTTCACTGGTATTTGGAGCCGCTGGAGGGGTAAAGATAGAGTCGGGGAGCACAGCAGAAATGTTATATATATTTCATATGTTGTATGTGAGAAATGGCTAGGGGCTAGAGGAGAATAGTGAGGTGGAGGAGAAAGGCCACAGCCTAGAAGTGCTTTGTGGGCAAGTGGGGCAGACATATGTCCATGTAGTATCTGGGCTAGTGGCTAGAAGAAGGTTCAGAGTCCCGAAAATTGTGTGTCAGCAGATAGGAACATGGTGACCCTAGCGGCTGCTGAGTCAGGCACTTGGGGCATACGTAAAAGAGAGTTGGAGGAGGTAGGGAGCTTCGGAAGGCTGCTAAGATTTTCTTTCTTTCTTGGATTGTAAGCCCCGGGTTACCTTCTCTAAGGGGGAGGATATGAAATTGGCGGAAATATCCCATTGGGAGAAGCAAATACATTGATTTGGAGCTTTGTTTTATTCCTCTGGAAATAACCGTATTGTATTTTTATGTAAATAATTCACAACAGTGTGGTGTTTGCAAAGGGGTGAAAAGCGAATTCTCATAAATGGAGTGGAGATACCATATTGTGTTTTTATATCAACAGTGTATACTATTGCTTGCGGTGGGTCCAAAAACAACTGTGTATCCAAGAGGCGTGCTACCTGTTAATTTTGAGCTTCTTCATCTCACCATCCTTACCTGTCCTTCAAAGCCTGATTTGAAAACCACCTTTTTTTTCCGTGATGACTTTGGGATCACTCAAGCCCAATGTCATCCTTGCCAGCCCTAAACTTCTATCATATTATTTTCTGTATAACTTCTTGAGCACTTTTTAAAATTTTTTTTTACTGTGGTAAAATATATATAACAAAACATTTGCATTTTAACCATTTTTATATGTACAATTCAGTGAAACACTTTTTACTTACACATTTTCCTCTTACTTATGGACATGGCCCATCTATCTGTTTGTTGTGCTGTGGTGGCTTGTGTGTTGCTATGATGCTGGAAGCTATGCCACTGGTATTTCAAATGCCAGCAGCGCCACCAATGGTAGACAGGTTTCAGTGGAGCTTCCAGACTAAGACAGACTAGGAAGAAAGGCCTGGTGATCTACTTCCAAAATTTAGCCAGTGAAAACCCTATGCATCACAACAGAATACCGTATTTATGCAAATAATGCGCCCACATGTATAACACACAGAAATTATGAAATTAAAACAGTTATTTAATTTCATAATTTCTGGCATAGCACACCCACGCATATACCACGCCTATCTTGTGACGTTTCCAGAAGTGAATTTTGATCTCATTCACCCATATGCCTGTATTACAGGTAAATTATATCACTCTGCTCCTTTTCATTCTGTTCCTTTTCTTTAATCTCTTGCTTATGTATATAAAAATAGTCCAAAAATGTTACTTTCGATCATAATTACGTTTCAGTTTAAGATTTATGAAAGCAAAAAAATATAAACAACATTTTGTTCTTTCAGTTTTAGGCCTAGGATCATTTCTCACTTACTAATTTATAGTTCTTTGTGCATACATACTCTCTAGTTTCAGCATTGCATTCTACC
>NW_004443937.1:4014144-4041980 GCF_000243295.1 Trichechus manatus latirostris
AATGCTTAACATTTACTAAGTATTTCCTATGAATCAGGTACTGTTCAGAGCTCTTTAGTGTACTAGCTCATTTAAAATTCTAGTCAACCACGTCAAATAGATAAAAGTTGTAATCCCCATTTTAGAGATGTGGAAACCGAGGCATAGAGATGGTAATTAACTTGCCAAGGGCCTGCAGCTAGTAGGAGTGGCTGCAGGATTCTAACCCAGGCAGTCTGGCTGCATGCAGCCTCTGCTCCTACCTGTAATGCCCCGTTACTTCACAAATTACCTCACAGGGTGGTTGTGAGGATTAGATGAGATAATACATATAAAGTACTTAATCACACGGTGCCTCGGCACTTAGTAAAGTGACTAGTGGTAACTGCAATAGCAATAATTACTATGTGATTAGCGTTATGTTGAACTTCTCAGGAATCCTCACCAGATAGAATTCACCAATGCTCTCCCCATTTTACAGATGAGGAAGCTGAGGCCCAAAGCCACAGAGTCATCAGGTTGACAGAGACTGTGCTATGCCTTTTCCTGTAAAATGCAGTATAAGCCTAGGTAAAATGTTAGTGCCTGGAGCACGCTGGTGGGGCTTGACTCAGTTTTAATCGTGCCTGAGGACTAAGAGAAGACGGTGACTCCGTGGTGTGTTTGGCCAGCCTGAGAGTCTCTAGTGAATACAGGAACTTACTCTTTATGAACTGCACCTTTGGTGTGGTGAATAGCATTCCTGAAGATTAAGCAGCATTCACTGTCGTATGTTTGTCTTCTAGCCAAAGAGCCCTCCACGCAAATAACCGAGGAGGTGCGTGATCAGCTCCTGGAGGCCTCTGCTGCCACCAGGAAAGCCTTCACCACTTTCCGGAGGGAGGCCGACCCCGATGACCACTACCAGTCAGGGGAGGGCACCCAGGCCACCACAGACAAGACTAAGGACGACCTGGAGATGAGCGCTGTCATCACCATCATGCAGCCCATCCTCCGCTTCCTGCAGCTCCTGTGCGAAAACCATAACCGAGACCTGCAGGTGAGGCCTAGGAGGGGAGTCGGGGCGCGAGGGCCTGGCTTCCTCACAGCCGCTACAACTCACTCTCACGTTTCAGCTCTTCTCACTTCAACCCATTTCCTTGATCTGAGGGTTCAGGATGGTTCTCTGACATGAAAGTCTGGCAACTGATGTGCTTCTATATCTGTCTTCTCCAGTAGAGACCATATCTCTTCTGCTCACCAGCATAGTACCTGCTCCTTGTATATATATGTGTGTGTTAAATGGATGTGTATGTGTGACTATGTACGTGTGAGAGTCCCTGGGTGGTGCAAACGGTTGACGTGCTTGGCTGTTAACCAAAAGGTTGGAGGTTCACGTCCCCCCAGAGGCACCTCAGAAGAAAGGCCTGGCCATCTACTTCTGAAAAATCAGCCATCGAAAACCCTATGGAGCAGTTCTACTCTGAAACACTGGGTTGTCATGAGCTGCAATCGACTTAATGGCAACAACAGCAAAAAAAATACATGTATGTATCTTGAAGCCTACCATTGTCTGGCATATAGGTGTACCAGTAAAAATTTGAATGATGGATAGATAGATGATTAAATATGTTAGACTTAGAAACTCTGGTACATAGAAAGCTCTAATTAAATATTTGTTGGTTGAATGAAAGAAATGACCTTCTAGAGTTTTACACAAATAGATGTTCAAAAATATTTGCTGGACTAATTATTCTAGGAATCCTTTGGGCATTTTTTCTGTTGGATGATGATAACGATGGCTAACATTTATTGAACACTTAGGATCTTCCTAATACTAAATGTTGCTTCTATTATTATCCCTATCTTAGAGATGAGGAAACTGAGGTGCAGGGGCACACAGCCGCCTGGAACTTGACCCCAGGCAGTCTAATGCTGGAGCTAACCATTATGCCAAGACAGAGGGCATATTCTCCCTTGCAGAGTTTCCCAGCAGCAAAGGCTATTTAGGAAGGTCAGATCTGTGGAGGCCTTTCACTGCTCAGGAGAAGCATGTGAAAGTACTGAGTCCTTGTCCTTTGTCTGGTTTTGCTGCTGACTCTTAGACCTCAGGAAGCACCACTCTCTCCCTGAATGGTGTGAGGATGAAAGAAAAGAATAAAAGTGTGTCTGAACAACTCCTCTGGGGACTGAAATGTTTCCTCCTAAAATAAGCAAGCTGGTAGTGGTTGCTTTGTGTACTTGAGTCATGGTGATTCATGGCATGAAAGTTTTATAATAGAAAAAGGAAATAATTCTAGTCCAAACCTGGCAAGGGGAGCACAGCCTTTAAATATTTGCATTGGTGAATTTCTCCACCATGCGCTTGAGGGCCACCCCCAAATCCACTGTGTTCAGTGTTGCCACAGTCCATTGCTCTAACTTAAATCCTGCCACAGACCCTATAAGTAGATTAGGTGAGCAAGAAATTATATTGGCAAGGTTGTTAAACAGTAAGCTAGAACGAGGAGATGGATCTAGGTGAAATCTGCAATATTAATACCTTCTATGGCTGTTTTTATTTTTAATCAAATTGGTCTTAAGAGCCAGAATTTTAAAATAACATTTAGCTTTGAGATCATCCACTGGCCAAATCTAGCCCATATTTAAAAGTAACAGGATTTCACAGAAAACTCCAGCATTGGCCACACCGGACCACTGTGCTACATGGTCATGTGGCAGCATGTGCTGCCCCTCCAGACAGAGCTGTGCTCCTTCTCCACTCTGCTGCTTGATCCCTGTTGACATCTGACTTAGCAACTTAAAGTTTGAAGGTCCCATAAAGATTATCCAATTCAGTGGTTTTCAAACCTTTTTTTTTTTTTGGCCACAGAATTCTTTATTTGATTGTAGAATTCTTTATCTGGCGGTAGGGCTTTCCTTGTCAGTTGCTCAACCTTTCCTACTCGGGCTTAGAACTTCACAGCCCTAGATCCGTGTCCCCAGGACTGCATACCTCAGTTGGGCAGAGCAAAACACTCATGACCCAAAGGTTGAGGATTTGGTTATTCCCATTGGCTGTGTTTCTACTCTCTAACAGCATATCATGTCCCTGATGTTGTCTGACCCTTCTCCTTACATGTCACCACCAGTAGTCATGAAAGAAATGGAAGTGTGGATGACACCATGGGAAGCCAGACAATCCCACCTCCAGGAAAACAAAGCATGAGCAACTCAGTTCTGGCATCTCTATGGCTTGGGGCTATTACTGGGCTGATTGTGATGATCAGTATCATGTACTGTCCCCCTAAGCAGGTGATACTGGTCTCCACTAACCTTGGGCTCCCGAGGAAAAGTAGGTTGAGATGTTGCCTGTGCATGTGTATGTTCATTTAACCAGTATTGGTGAGTGCCTGCTCTGTGCCAGGTACTGGTGCTGATGGAGACCTCACCCTGCCCTCTCAGAGATGAGAGTCTTGGGCGAGGACCACTTGGGCAAACCAGGGATTGCAGTACAGCATAAGTAAATCTTTATATGGTGTGATCTTAGGGGCTTTGTGAGTTCAGAAGAGGGGAACCGACCTAGTGTACGGGGCTCAGGAATGCTTCTCAGAGGAGCTGACATCTCTGCCAAGTTCTGAACTAACCACACACTAGACTACTTTGAGTAGACTATCTCCGTGAATGTCCTAGGGGCAGTACTAAGGTGCTCGTTCCAAAAGGAGATCTTGTTTCATGCACCAGCCTATCTTCCATCTCTCCCTGACCTTCCCTTCTTCACCAACACACCTGAGTTCCACCACAGGGGAAGAGTAGGTGGAACTTGGAAGTCTTATTTGGAAGTCTTCATTATTTCAGTTTTGTACCTGAGATCTTCACAAAACTCTCCTTAGGACTAATGCCCTAAGAACCCCATGGGCAGAAGCACCTTTTAATTTGGCCCTTCCAAAATTCGGTTCTCGAATACGCTGCTCTGTGAAAAACAATGCTAGAGTGGGTTTAAGTATATTTATAGACCTAACAACTTAAAGTTTGAAGGTTTCATAAAGAGTATCCTATCACAGTGGTTTTCAAATTTTCTTTTGGCCACAGAATTCTTTATTTGACAACATCTAATGCAGAAATGTACTAAGTAAAGCAGATGAAAGCAAAGCTGCTCTGTCAGAGTACAGACTAGAGAGTACTAGAAATATAGGAGCTCCTAGGAGAGAGCCTTCCAGGGCACCCCCAAGGTTCTTCAGGGCCCAGCTAGAAAACCAATGATCTGGACCAATGGTTTACAAGGATGAAGATTAGTATCATCTTTTTTAAAAATCCTATTAAATATGACTCTCTAAGGCGGTGACCTACTCTAGTGAAATTATATTTGTAGGATTTCAGTTCTTAAAATGATGCTTTTAAGTGGGAGTAAAGTACTGTGACTTCCACTCTGTTAACAACGTTCCAGAACAGAGGGTTAATCACTGGGTCTGGGTTTCCTTGTAGATCCAAGAGAGGAAAAAAGGCATTCTCACAAGGAGAGAATTTTAGGTTCCCTGGTTTAAAAAAGGGAGTCTCTGAGTGGTGCAAATGGTTAAGCGCTGAACTACTAACTGAAAGATGGGCAGTTGGAACTGCTAACTGAAAGAGGCACCTCAGAAGAAAGGCCTGAGGATCTGTTTCCAAAAGATCACAATCATTGAAAACTCTAGGAAGCACAATTCTACCCTGACACACGTGGGGTCGCCATGAGTTGGAATCAACTCAGTGGCAACTGGTTTGGTTTTGGGTTGGTGTAAAGAAATGCAGAAAAGCTTAGAGAGAGATGGGATCCAGTCTCTTGTAGCAATGCTCTTTGGCTCTTGCCCAGAGTTTCTTGTCATATTTATGACTGTAACTTTCCTGTTAGTAAATATTCAGTAGAGATAATGCCACCAAGTTTGACTTTGTCAAACGGGCATTGCTGCCTTAAGCAAGCCTTGTTTGTAGTAATCAGAAACTTGATGGGAAGGACTATTCTTTAACCATTTTACGTGAGCCTTTTGAACCTTCACCTGCCTGAGAGGCTGGTTTTGCTTTTCCTCTGGTTAATGAATGCAAGTTCTGATCTCTCTCCACTGAAGTCTCCTTAAGCATAGACTTGAGGTCCTCTATGGAAGGCCTCAATTCCTTAATCCACCCATCTCAATTTGAGGTCTGGCCCTCCAAGAAAGGCCACGAAAAGAACAGGATTTCTCTCGCCTAGACAAGCCAGGGGTGGTGTGTGCTAAAAGTTAGTTCTCTCCTCTGAGTGTGTAAATAGTGGCTGTGTGCCTTCCAGTGAGTGGCATGCTTCTTTTTTGTAGAGGACAGGAGGAAGTGGATCTGAGTTAGAGAAGGGGAGACTCTGGGTAGACACAGGCAAAACTGTGAGATATGAGAGAGGCTTTCAAGAAAGGGCAGACAACCATCCTTCATGGGAAATTTGAAACATGTGTTCCTGGCCGGCTTTAATGACTTCTCAAGTTCCCTTCTCTCTATCTATTCCATTTGATTTAGATCCTTTCAATCAGTATTTATAAAGCACCTAATAGGTACCAGTCCCTACACTAGCTGCTGGGCACACAGTGGTGTGAGCGTAGACCTCAGGCATCAGTGCTCTGATCTCATGGAGTGAAGGTGGGTGTGGGAAGGGCCCGGGAGGGCTTCCTGAAAGAAGCAACTTTAACCACATCCTAAGGAAGAGGAGTTAATCAGGGTAGAGGTGGGAGGGAATGATGGGTAAATGGAATAGTGTGCCTGAAGGCCAGGAGACAAAAGAATGCCAAGCAGTTCATGCTGCCGAGCAGAGACGGGCATAATAGCGGCAATGGAGTTTGGGAGGCGGATGGGCCTTGAGAACTATGCTGTGAATCTCGGCCTTGGGCAGCCAGGTCCTCTTCATCCCTGCCCTCTTCCTGAAAGCTTCTCCATCACCCCTACATGGTGGGGGGCTTATTCAGGCCCTAACAGAGGGAACATCATCCCTCAGGAACTAGAACAAGATAGAAATGGCTGTGAAACTCTTCTATAGCTTCCTGTGGCCCTTGGAAAAATATTCAGTCCTCTTATGGAAGCCTGTTGTTGTGAGCTGTCATCTAGTCAGCTCTGACTCATGTTGACCTTATTACAACAGAATGAAACGTTGCTCGGTCCTATAGCATCCTCATTCTTGAGTCTATCCCAGTGTTTACTGTGCCACTCCACCTTACCGAGGGTTTCCCTTGCCCTCACTGGCCCTTTTCTTCACCAAACATGCTGTCCTCCTCCAGTGATTGATCCATCTTGATGACATGTCCAAAGCAAACAACTCAGACAATGTTCTGTTGTGGTCCATATGGTTTTCATTGGCTAATTTTCAGAAGCAGATCGCCAGGTCTTTTTTACTAGTCCCAAATCATCTGTCCTTCCTCCACCTCCCACTGGGACCAGAACAGTTGTTTAATTTTTAGACTTAGTAAGAAGGCTGAGCATAAGGGACTGAGGTTAAGTTGGAGGGATGACTAGTTTGATGATGAGTTAAGCATTAGACTTGGTTACCAATTTTTAATCTGTGCATTTATAAGTAATAAATATATATTCTTTCTATAAAGCTCAAATAACAAATAAGTATTTAGAGTCAAAAAGAATTGCCCCTCTCCCCATTCCTACCTCTCTACCCATAGAGAACCCTTGTTGGTTTGGACTGTATCCTTCCAGTCCTTTTTCTATATGTTTCGATGTTGGGATGGAAGCATTTGCTACTTGCTTTTTTTTTTTTTTTTTTTTTAACCTGTATGTCCTAGAGATCTTTCCATATGGGCACATTCAGCTGTACCTCAGTGTCTCCAATTTAACAATATTAAATAATATTGATATACCAGAATTTATTTAAACTACTCCCCAGTTGGTGGACATTTAGGTTGCTTCGAGTTCTTCACTGTTATAAATAGCACTGTAGTGAACATATTTGTACATACTTTGTGAATAGAAGTAAATATTTGGTAGAAGTGGAATTACCAGATCAAAGATTCTGTGTTTTATCTTCTGAGTATACCTTTCTGTAGTATCAATTTCTCTACAATAAATGTGTAACTTTTATAAGTGTGAGAAAAAGAATATTTGTAGCTAGTTTTTGCTTCTTTTTGAGAATAAGTTACTGTAGTCTCTGACAAAAATCTTCCCTTCATCAAGACAGACTGCTTTATGCAGCGGTTGAATGGGCTTTGTTTCTTCTGCTGGGAAGGACCTTGCTCCTGTGTCTCTTGTTAACATTAGAAGTTTACCTGAGGAACACATACCCGTGCACATGTGCACAGGTGCACGTGCATTTACTGACTCTTGCCCCTTCCTTTTTAATGGAAATGGCAGAACAAGATCATCCAGGTTGCAGCCACAATACTGGGTGTAAGCCACCCTAACCCTAAGCCAACCTATAACACCTCATTTTACCTCATTTTGCAGTGAACCGTCATCCCCAGTACTAGGCTTGGGCATTCAGCACCCAAACTACACCGTCATCTTTTAAACATACCCCTCCCCTTAGAAATGTCAAATACCTCTGAACTTAATCCCAGGAGGAGTGGGAAGGAGGCAGTAGGGGAGGGGGAGAGGGAGGGGGTAAGAGGTGAATGGAGAAATGAGAACTTGAAAATGCTGTAGGAGTCCGAAGTGCTTTCAGAGAGGACCCCTTCTCCACTACATCCCTATAAAACCACCCACTGCATCCCTGTAGAAGCACCTCATAGAGCAAGTCATAGTGCTGATGGCCATCACAGGAGACCGAGTCCACAGGCTGTACGCTCATGGGAGACCATGTTGGCTCTTCTGGTCTGTCAAACACAGCATCTCTCCGCATAATCACTGTTAGATCCAGGGCCCCCACCTGTATTGAGACTATCAAAATGGCAGGATGAATGACCTTTTTCTTCTTCTCTCTGTCTTTGCTTCTCCGACATGGGGACTGCCCAATTGCAGAACTTCCTTCGTTGCCAAAATAACAAGACCAACTATAACTTGGTATGTGAGACCCTGCAGTTTCTGGACTGTATTTGTGGAAGCACAACTGGAGGCCTTGGTCTTCTCGGACTGTATATAAATGAAAAGAATGTAGCACTGATCAATCAAACCCTGGAGAGTCTGACCGAGTACTGCCAAGGACCTTGCCATGAGAACCAGGTAATTCCATTTGTATTTTAAGGAGGAAAAAAATTATTTTGGAAATGTTTTTGGCAGAGGCTAGTTCAGAAGTTCAGAAGGCTAGTTCAACAAGCATCTGCCTGTTGCCCTAGGGAATAAATAGGACTTGAGACCTTTTTCCAGCAGTGGAGAAAGTGACATGGTGCTTATTATGCTTCAACATTTTACCAAAGGACTGGCATTGGAGGGGTTGTCTCTAGTAACCTTGCTTGGTTTGGTTTGGTTTGAATGTCCAATTCCAACTTGACTTCTAGAGATAGGTAATAAAGTGGAAATTAAAGTAGAACCCGGGACTGTGTTCTGTTGTAAATATTAAGAGAGACTCAAAAAGGGGCTACTTGAAAAAAGGGGATTTAAACCTAGCAAGAGAGAAAAAAGTTGCATCACATGAGACTGCTTGAAAGTAACATGAACGTGCATAAGAACGTGAAAAATAAAAGCATGAGAATATGTGTAGCTGAGATTTTAACACCATAGATGTTAAAATGACCAGTTATGACTCTGACCTCTTAAGAAGCATATTTTTGGGGTGGAACCTAATATTTCCTTTTCTTGACTAGAATCATTGCTTATCCATGGCATCTTTTGCAGACTTTGAGAGTTTTAGCATTGGAGCTAGGATGAGTATGATTTTGAACTCCAAGTTATAGCAAGGGAATAGACCAATATCTAAAATGGCCAGATCTATACCAGTGGCCAGGGAAGGTATGAGATGCTGTGTTATGCGGGAAGACAAACGCACTTAGAGAAGGATGGTTTACAAGAGAGAGAGCTCACTGTATATTAGGAACTTGGTCTGAGTTCTCTATGAATGTTCTATGAACATTTGGTTAGATCCATGTTCCTCTCCTTACGAGACAGATGGTGTAGTCCTCGTTAAAATGAAAAGGAACAAAAAAAATACAACAGGCTTAGAGAAGAAGGCTTTATCTGACATCTAAGTGAATTTCATTAAAACCTCAAGATTGCATTTCTGCCAGACAAAGGTCCATGGACGGGAACAGAGTGGAATGGACTCAGCTGCTAATGGGGATCTTACCTGGGGGCAGATGATTAATTTTGATATTGCATGAATTAAACAGGAAACTTGCTTTCCAAGCTTAAGCCTTAAGCAAAAGTATGAAATGAAAAGAAAAACGAGTGATGTAAAGAGAATGGAACACACCTTTAAAGGGGAAAACAGGGCCCAGAACCCAGTATCAGTCATACACTGTATTTTCCTTCAAGAACAAAAGCAGACTGTACCGCACTATTTGGATTAGACACGACCAATTTATCAGTTACAGTGCATGGGGACTTTCCTGCTGTTTGCTGTTAATTCTGAAACTAGAGATTTTCATCTGTCTTTTATTTTTACCACTTTCTCACGGAAAATCTGCAGCTCTCCCCTAGAGACATTACCAGGAGTGGCGAGCGTTGTGTTGAAATAGCAACTCTGCCTGTTGGCTTTTGACATCTGATTTATGACCCACACTTGTGTCAATGTCTTTGTGTGTCTGTTTGCTCAGAACTGCATAGCCACCCATGAATCCAACGGCATTGACATCATCACTGCCCTGATCCTCAATGACATCAATCCTTTGGGAAAGAAGAGGATGGACCTCGTATTAGAACTGAAGGCAAGTAGGAATTGAAAGCAAAAGACAGTAGCATTTGGAGTCACTTTTGTGTTTTGCCTCAGCACGTGACATGGTCAGTGTTGTGAAACCAGATATTAAAGACAATCCCGTTAACCTAAATGAGTGATCCAAGTTACAAGCTCTGACTAAAATTCAGAACCTCAGTCTTTCCCTTCCAAATAAGGGTCTTATGACAAGATAGCAGCTTTTCAATGTTAAGTCACATGGAATGAGGATGCATCACTCAAAACTGAGAAATGAGTTCACACAGCATCTAAGAACTAAGAGCGTTGATTCTGACAGCCACAGACAAAGAAATAATGGAAACTCCCATTTCCTCTGTGGTACCTGATTTCTCCCCCTTTGAGGAAAAGGGGTCAGTTGAAGAATAGTACATCTAAGCCTATCTAGGACAAAAAAAAAAAACAAAAAACTATTTGTACCTTATCCATTGTTGTTGTTTTATCTATTCTATTGCTGATTTATCAGAGGCCCTGGGTGGTACAAACCATTAATGTGCTTGGCTGCTAACTGAAAGGTTGGAGGTTCAAGTCTACCCAGAGGTGCCTCAAAAGAAAGGCCTGACAGTTCACTTCTGAAACATCAGTCATTGAAAACCCTGTGGAGCACAGTTCTACTCTGACACACATGGGGTTGCCAGAAGCAGGAATCAGCTCAACGACAACTGTTTTATTTTACTGGTTGAGATAGCAGAAGGGTGTTTATTAAATGTTGGTTTATAATGAGGAAAGTTACACTGGCCAAGAATGTGCCTGCCGGCTTCTGAGGAACTTCTTGGAATTTCATATAAATGAGGGACTACAGATGACTGATGTTGAAGCACCACTGACCTTGTGACTTCCTATAATACCAAAATGGTTTCATGGAGGGAAGTAGTAACTTTAGCTGCTAGGTTTACAAGCTGGCCTGTTGGGTATTTGAAAAGCTGATATCTTATTCTTTATGTTGATTTCCTTAATGTACCAGAAAACCCTCAGATCTATTTAGGGGTTCCAAAGATTCTCCAAGAACCTGAAGATTCCATTCTGGAGAACTGAACTTGCAACCCATCCTGATGTCTAAAGTGCATGTTGAAAAGGGTTAGCCTCACTGAGCACGTTTCCTTTTGAACTGTTCCCACATTGGGGCATGTTGAGACTCGTCCTCTAGCTCATACCCATATGCAGCTGTGAATGCTTTGTCATTGTCACGAAACGACTTAGAACTACAGGGTTTAGCCGAAAAGCTGGCCTGTATTTATTGCATGAAAGATGTCACAGGAAAGAAAGGTCATCGGGGAAGGTATTGAACAGAAGCCCACAAGAATTAGACAGTTATTTTTGTTTGTATTTAGTATTTAGAACTGAGAATTCAAACCAATAGTTGATTTGGGTATATGGGTTAAACGAAATTTTATGTTGCTGTTTTTAACTCCTTTTGATAAATTTTGTTTGAGACTTGACATGAACATCATTCCAGCTCATGAACCTGGGTACCATTCATTACCATGTGTGTCCTGTGAGAGTCTAAGATAAATGGGGAATATCATGTGCTCCTGGTCAGCATTTCAGTGACTTTCTTAGCTACATTTGCCTTATGTGGATTGCCATGGAAATTTCTTTCCAAGGGAAAGCCACCATTTGACAGCATAGCAACCTGATTGAACTGCTATGACCTATGCTTGGAGAGGAAAAAAATACCCACCCATCCCCCACCCAAAACAACAATAGCAATTTTCGAGTCCTACAGACAAACAAATGGGAACCCTGGTGCCACAATGGTTAAAGTGCTTGGCTGCTAACCGAAAAGTCAGTGGTACAAACCCACCAGCCACTCAGTGGGAGAAAGATGTGGCAGTCTGCAGCCTTGGAAACCCTGTGGGGCAGTTCTACTCTGTCCTGTCAGATTGCTATGAGTTGGAATCAACTCATCAGCAGTGGCATTGGGGTACAGACAAATAAGCATGCAAATTGTCATAGGCCCAGGACCTAAAATGAGGTCAGATCAAAAGAAATGCAGGGTATGGGCACATGAAAATGTTGAACATAACTAGAAATTATGGCTTGGCATACATACAGCACTCCTTGCGGTCACTTTTCTTAACTGATATTAGCCATATCCTCATTGTAATATTGACGGTTATAAGAGCTAACAGAAATGTTTTAAGACAGGGAGGAATGACCTCAATTGCCTGCCTTCACTGACCTGCAAGGCTGAACACCAGTGTTTGGTAACCACACCCACCCTGTAGGCACCATGAGTCTGTGTAGGACGTTCTTCCTGACCACTGTCATCACGAGGGTGACAACATACCACAAGCACCCGTGTTTAAATTTCCCTTTCCCGGCTCAGATTGGTGCCAAGTAACTTTAGGGAGAAACTATGCCCAAACAAATATGTGCCTCTTTGACCCGACTCAAAATCCCTGGGTGGTGCAAATGGTTACCGCGCTGGCTGCTAACCAAAAGGTTGGTAGTTCGAGTCCACCCGGAGGTACCTTGGAAGACAGCCCTGGGGATCTACTTCTGCAAAATCAGCCATTGAAAACCCTACGGAGCACAGCTCTACTCTGACACTCCTGGGGTCACCATGAGGCAGAATCGACTTAACAGCAACTGGCTTTTTGACTCAACTCAGATTCTGTAGACATGTTTCTGGGGTCTAAACTAGCACATTATTTCTTTGTCTGGTGAAAATGGCTTTGAAGGTACTTGACCATGGCTCTCCTATAGGACGAAGTGTCTGTGTGTTCAACCAGGAGGCAGCACTGGTATAAACTGGGCTCTTGTCTTCTTCCTGGTCACCCCAAGCAGCTGCTCTACATTCCTCCTCTCTTTGTTTGTCCAATTAGAACAATGCTTCCAAGTTGCTCCTGGCCATCATGGAGAGTAGGCACGACAGTGAGAATGCAGAAAGGATCCTCTATAACATGAGGCCAAAGGAACTGGTGAGTTGGATGACTGTGATCCCCTGATGGTGGTATCAATACCATTGGAGCGACATTTGTGGCAGAGCAGAAAATCTGCTTCCCTGAGAGCTTTCTTAAAGATTCCAAAAATCAGAATATAATGAGAGCATGGAATTTGGGCCTCTGACGAGGGTAGAGAATTGAGCCGTACATTCTGCCCTCTCCCTTCAGCACAAGCCACCTGGGGAAGCCTTCCTGTTACCCCCTTTCCTCTCGTGGTGGACAGTGTGCCAACAATGGTCAAGGGCAAGGACCTAGGAGCCCTGCCAACCTGAGTTCAAGTTCATAGCGCTGCCCCTTTTAGCTGTGTCCCCTTAGGCAGTCACCTGAACTCTCTAAGCTGCACTTTCCTTATCCGTAACAGGAAGATAATAATATTACCTAGCCCAGAGGATAGTTTGAAGACTAGATGAGAAAATTCATGTCAAGCCCTTAGCAGCAGTGCCGGCACATGATACACCCCTAGAGAAATACAGCACCTTTTCTTCTTATTCCTGCTTCTTTGCTGGTCTTTTTGCCACCTCTTTGTCCAGTGCTAAAGAAGTCACATTTCTTCTTGATGCCAATAGACTGGGCAGCAGAAGTGGGGTTTTTGGGTGCTCGTGATTTTTATTTTTAAGGAAAACACGATCTTGTTTATTTTTGAGGGGTGATATTCACAATTGGCTGCGATTTCCAGGTTGGAAGTTAGTGCTGCAAACTGTGAGACAAGTAGCTATCAGAGACAGTAAAACGAGTTGAGGACAGACTGTCTATTTGGACTTTTTCCCATGCAAATAAATAAACGGTAACTGACAGACATAAATGAGGGCATTAAAACTTTTCTGCCTCCCGGTGACCTAAATGTTCACTTGGGGCCGGGCTAAAGTCCCTTATTTATCCCTTTAAATAAAGTGAACAGCAAGCCCAGGTCTTTCATCTCTAAGGTCAGCCTGCAGTGGAAGTCCTCTCCAAGTTTACATAACGGCTTATGCAACTGGGGGCCAGGGGAAAAGGGGTTAGGATTTGTCACTCTTGAGTAGGGACCCCCTTTGGATTCCCACGAGTCAAGAACATGTCCACACCTATTCTGACCCATCTTGGGTGGGGGCATGTCAGCACCCAGTGCTGTGGGTGCCACTTGTTCCGGGGTTGCCCCCTTGTGGTTGGAGAACATCATTCCTGGCTCATGGGCAAGAGTCAAAGGCTTCCTGAAACAAACACCATTTTTAAGAATCCAAATAGCAGGAAAGCTCTAGTACCCAGAACCCAAGTATATGTGTGTGTATGTGTGTATTCTGGTCCCACCTTCTATGCAACTTTTCTGTGCGATTTGTTATTAGAACTGACAGGGAAACAAGCTCAGTGAGGATCTTGTCTCCCAAGTTATTTCCAGGGCCTGACGCGGTGTCTATACAGAAATCTTTGGCCCTCTGTGTGTTTGGTCATATGATGAGAAATAATGCAAAGTAATGGCCTTGTGGGAGTCCCTGGGAGGTGCAAATGGTTAACACACTTGGCTGCAAACTGAAAGGTTGGAGGTTTGAGTCCATCCACAGGCACCTTGGAAAAAAGGCCTGCCAGTCTACTTCTGAAAAGTGAACCATTGAAAACCCTGTGGAACACAGTTCTCCTCTGACATGCATGGGGTCGCCATGAGTTGGAATCAACTTGACAGCAACTGGTAGTGGCGATAATGACCTTGTGACAACACAGGATACCAAAATGCCTTCTGACTCATCAAAGAAAAATTACTAAGTTTTAGTAGTACTTTGGGGTGGGAGATATTTTGTTCTCAATTTTTGAAGGATGAAATCTTGAATGATATGTTCATTTAGTAAATACTGATGGAGCCCCTACTCTGTCCTGGGCATCGTGCTGGGCACTAGGGAGGGATGCAGGAGCAAGCAGGGAGCGGAGATCAATGGGAGCGCTAGGACAGGTCCAGAAATACCCAAAGGAATGAGCCCTAAGAGTGGGACAAGCCAAGTGTGTGAGTCCTCAGGGGGCAGCATCCTGCAGCTGTGAAGGGTAACAGAGTGGAGTTCAGATCCTAGCCACATGACTAGGAATGTCCCGTTACCTCTCTGAGTCTGTTTCCTTATCTACAAAAAACAGGACTAGTGATACCTCATCAAATGTTCATGAGCAGTACATTTTTTAAAAGGATATTAAAAGACTAAGCACAGTCCTTGATATATAGTAAGTGCTCGGTAAATGTTACTTGTTAGTGGTATTATTTTCCTGATGGAATGGGCTGTAGGGGATGGGGTAAATTTGGAATCATAGAAATAGCGTCACCAGCTATTCCTAAGAGCGAGGGGATTTCTTAGTAGTTTTTTTTTTTTTTTTTTTTTTTCTGAAATGGCATGAGTTGGGGATGGGGAGAGCTGGTGGGAAGAAATGTAAGAGAGAGGAAAAGTCTAGCCTCCAGCCTACATTTTTATCCCATTTTATCATTTCAAGGTACTTTTATATCCATTGCCCCCTTTTAAAGTAGAAGGGTATGGGCCAGCCACAGAATGTCTCTTGGTCTAGGTACAGCGAATGTGTCTCACTTCTCATGTCACTGGAGGTTGATAGGTAGTGACTGCCTGCAATAGTGTTGAGAAGGATTCTGAGGCTCGATCCAAGACTGATGAGCAGTGTCTGCTTCAAGAGGGGAGATTGATAGCGTGTGTGCCAGTCCTGTTTGGGTCTTCCTTGAAACAGGAGCTTTGTTTGCTTGGCCCTTTTTGCAGGTGGAAGTGATTAAGAAGGCCTACATGCAGGGTGAAGTGGAATTTGAGGATGGAGAAAACGGCGAGGATGGAGCTGCCTCCCCTCGGAACGTGGGGCACAACATCTACATATTAGCTCATCAGGTACGACCTCTCCCTGACATACCCCAGACATTGCTTACCTACAGGGCCCTACTTCCAAACTGGATGTGCCATTAAGCTTGCTTTTCCTTTAAGGTTTTAACCTAGGGCTGTTTGCATTCATGACAATGTGGCTCACAGGTACCATTGGCCACCCAGTATGCTGAGTTCCAGGATTTTTCCATTTTGCCACTGTGGTAGGGCCTTGTACTTGGAAATCCCCATATTTCTTAAAAGCCATCCACCACTGAGCAGTGACACTTAAATAATAGTTTATGGCTTTGTCTGGAGACAATTGAAAGACGTGTTGGGCTTTTCATAAATATTGACGAGTTATCTTAACTTCAGTTTCCTTGCTATCACATTTGGAAATCTTGGGAACTTGTCATTAAGACTTCTTTTTGTTTACCTTTTGGGGGATGTAGTAATACTTTGCGCCCTGGCACCAACATGTCATGTTTCATAATTCTCTTCCCAAGTGGCTGGGCTTTTGAAGATACTTCCTGTTTCTGGATGTTGATGTGCCTTTTCAGTTTTTCTGATGTGTATGGATAGCCTGCAACTCCACTGTTTGCTTTTCCTGTCCCTTCTACCTCTTTAAAAAAAATTTTTTTAAATGTTTTTCACCTCTTTTAAACTCAGTTATAGGAGCTAGATGTAAAACCATGATGGTATTGGCCCTGGAGTCCCTGGGTGGTGCAAAGGTTAACATGCTTGGCTGCTAACCAAAAGGTTGGAGGTTCAAGTCTACCCAGAAACACCTCAGAATAAAAGCCTGGTGATCTGCTTCTGAAAAATCAGCCATTGAAAACCCTATGGAGCACAGTTCTACTCTGACACACATGGGGTCTCCATGAGTCGTAGTTAGCTTGACAACTGGATTTTTCTTTTGGAGGGGGGTATTGACTCTGAGATTGGCAGTTCCTTACTATGGCGTAATGGTTGAAGAATATAAAACCATCTCCTACCCCTCCATTCCCAGCCTCTAGCCAGCTGAGAGGGTTTCTGAACACTCAGAATGGAGGCTTCAAGGGGCTGTGCAGAAAACCCCATAGCCCTCCTGCTTGGCTAAAGAAATCAGGGGCAAGCGGGACCTGGTGTGGCATGAGCTTTCCGTGCTGTTCTGCCAAGCTCCCAAAATAGCTGCTGTGCAAAGCACACCTTGATCAAGTATAGCAGCTTCCTACCACCTGTGCCCTTTTGCTTGCCGCTCTGCTGGCTATTGTGTATTTTTTTTTTTTTTAATCCCCAAAGTTAGAAAGGAGCTGTGTGTCCATTCTGCTGGCTATTGTGTATTTTTTATACTCCAAGTTAGAAAGGAGCTGTGTGCTCATGTTGCAAACAGACAGCGACTCCCCTGCTTTCTGTTCTTGGGTTCTAGCTGGCTCGGCATAACAAAGAACTCCAGACCATGCTGAAGCCTGGCGGTCAAGTGGACGGAGACGAAGCTCTGGAATTTTATGCTAAGCACACGGCACAGATAGAGGTAAAAGCACAGGAAGCGGGTGGGTAGCAGAGTTGAGACGTCGGGACCCAACTGTGCTGGAGCCTTAGTGTGCGACGCCCTGTGCTGGGGCTGGCATGCCTCCATCCATCAGATCAATGAAAGTGTTGCGAGCACCTACTGTATACCAGGTTCTGTGCTGGTGCTGACTATCCAGTGATGGTCAAGACAGTCATGGTTACTGCTTAGGGTCCAGCGCAGAGTCAGACATTGAACAGATCCACACCACTGTCATCCATTATGAATTCTGATAAGGCCAAGCAGGGCAAGAGGAAGGATTATAAGAAAGTCTAGCAGAGGGATGGGCTTTAGACTGTGGTGCTCAGGGAAACCTGTTAGGAAGAAATAACGTGTAAGCACAGATGTTAAGGAAAAATTGTGATCAAACAGGCAAAGTCTAGCGGGAAGAGGTTTTCAGACACAGAGAATAATGCAAGTGACAGCCCTGAGAGGGGACAGTGCTGGCTGAGGTTGAGGAGCTGAGACAAGGCCCATATGGCTGCAGTTTAGTGAGCAAGAGAGAGAGTGACAAAGATTAGGAAGGAAAGGTGGGCAGCCCTGGACCTTAGAGAATCTTGAAAACTGTCCTCAAAAGAAGTCTGGGCTTTGCCCAGTGACAACAGGGAATTGTCAAAGAGTTTTACATCGGGGAGTTACGTGCCTTTAAAAAAAATAAAATCACCAATCCTCAGTGAAATCAGTGATGTCATCTGTACTCTGCAGATGAGGAAACTCAGTATAAGGCTCAGAGAGGTTGTGTCATATGCTCAACTTATCAGTGGTGGAGGAGGAATTTTGATCCAGGTCTATTCGACCCCAAAGCCCGTGGGTCCATTTTATGTTACCGGTATTGTCTCTTAGCATCTGAGAGAACCCAGACTTCTCTCTCCAGGCTCTCGGCAGCTGGGGATGATGTTCTTTGTTTTGCCAATGAGGAAATACACAAGTTCAATATCAGCATTGGAGCAAAGGTTTTGAAGGACTACCAGACTCCTGGGCCTCATCTGACTTCTGCAGCCTCTGGAGAGGAAAAATAAAGAGAGGCTGTGCCCCACTGGAGCCCTGGTGGTGCAGTGGTTAAGAGCTCGGCTGCTAACCAAAAGGTCGGCAGTTCAAATCCACCAGCCACTCCTTGGAAACCCTATGGGGCAGTTCTACTCTGTCCTATAGGGTTGCTATGAGTCAGAATCAACTTGATGGCAGTGGATTTTATACCCTGATTGTACTACAACCTTAACCCTTTTGAAAGCTCTGCCCTCCAGGACTGTGACTCAGTACAGCATCCTAGAATTTGAACATTCCAGACCAGACTACCTCCTTATTGGGGAATGAGACAGCCTAGGAAGGGCATGGAGAAAACCTATGAGGTGTCCATCCCCAGGGCCCAACAAAGCTAGTTTAAAGAACAGTGCTATGCGAGAGTTAAATGGGCATATAGATTCATGTATCTTACATTTTAGATGCTATGACAAATAAGAGGTAGAAGTTTATGGCAACTGGGTAAGCTAGAGTTCTCATTATAAAGTTCTTATCTAGGAGAAATAAACCCAATTCTTCGATCTGAAAAAAGATCTTAGGTGAGGTTTGTACCCCTGCCTAGATCTACACTGTCCAATATGGTAGCCAGTAGCCATGTGTGTCTATTTAAATTAATTAAAATTAAATAAAAGTAAATATTCAGTTCTCTAGTCACACTAGCCACACGACAAGTGCTCAATAGCCACATGTGTCTAGTGGCTACCATGTTGGACAGCTCAGACACAGAACATTCCATCATTACAGAAAGGTCTACTGGACAACTATAGCCTAGTGTCTCATCTAAATAAGCGCACAAGAACACAATTTAAATTGCTCCAGATGAAAATTAGTCACATTGAGATGAATGGATTTGAGGTTAGAAAAATACTCTTACAGACTTACCAAAACCATTTTTTTATATGACTCTAAGAGACACAGCACAATGTGGGATTATAAAATCAGAGAAGACTCAGGAGCAGGTCTGTATTACCAGTATACTCAATCTTGAACACTGAGACTGTGGCCAAAAGCCAAGTAGTCCTAGTAAAAGTTTTTTGAAGATGATTGTTGAATCTCATCCATTTTTTCACCCTAGATTGTCCGATTAGACAGAACAATGGAGCAGATCGTCTTCCCAGTACCCAGCATATGTGAATTCCTAACCAAAGAGTCCAAGCTACGAATATACTACACTACAGAGAGGGACGAGCAGGGCAGCAAAATCAATGATTTCTTCCTGCGGTCTGAAGACCTCTTCAACGAAATGAATTGGCAAAAGAAACTGAGAGGTGGGTCAGCAACACATGAACAGTGTTACAGAGAGGAGGTGTCGAAGGCATGTCCTTCTGGGGTTTCACCATACAAAGCCTGGGCTTGGTGGTACATTTATCTTCAAGCAAGAACAAGGCTGATGTAATTTATGCTTTCCACCTCTGACCACCAGGAAGCTCTAGACACTTTGGTGGTTGATCAGTGAACTCCAGCCCAAGGGTGGCAACTCCCTTGAAAATGTTCCTTCATGCAGCATTTCACTTTATTGAATTGGATAAAAGGAACAAGGGGACAGGGGAAGACCAGGCCCTTGAACTCAGAGGATGAGGCACTTAAGCAGGAAACTCAGATGGCTTGATTGCTCATTTAATAGCACACCTGCTCAGGAGACTCTGGTATTTCCCCTTTTAAGGGTATCTCGGTTTGCAGACTCCAGTATCATTTTATAGGTGGTGAACTCATTTGCCACAGAAGATGTATCGTGGCTCACCAGCAAGTCCCATTGAGAAGCCCAGCCAGTCAGGGTGAAATTACTCATCTAAAACATTTTTACGGGACTTCCCCAGAGGGCTTCTCAGCTCCTGGTTTTCATTAGGGTTTTAATGAGATCCTTCAGTCCCAACAGTATGCTTGGCACCGGCTCTTGTGACCAACTTAAATAGGATCGCGCTTGATTTCTGTTAGGCAGGAGTCAGGCTTCTATTTGAAACCCTGGACTCCACTACAGTAGGGATCTTCCAGGCTCTTTCTGTGGGGTGGGGCTGGAGTGAGGGGAAGCTGGCTTGGAGGTCCATTTTTAGGTCTAGGAGCTTCTGTCTTCTCCCTCATCCCACCTACCTGAGCGGGAACAGATCGGCCTCTTGTGATGATTTTCTAGTTCTTCACTTTCCCACCTTCCTGCAACTCTTGATTCGGCTTATGGCAGAGAGGGCAGTGCGATCGGATTTGCAAGAAGTCCTGTTCCCATCTCACTGCACCCCACCCACACACCATTCTCTCTTATCTCTAAGGAGCACCTCATTGTCCAGCATCTTCAGACTTTACTCAGTGTCTTGCTGGGCCATACATTCCTTACCCGGTTCCATGTTTGGCACCTGACAGAGGGGCCTGGGGCCTTTCGCAGGACACATGAGTGTCTTCCTTGTATGGACTCCAGAAGACGTAGGGTATGATTTCACCCCACATCATGTGTCTTCATAGATTACTTCGGGCTTCATCTAAAACTCTTCCAGCTCAATCATCATGATTAATGTTGAACTTTTATACAGCACCCTGCTAGGGCAATAAGAGAAAAAAGATACAAATAAAATGGTAGATGTAGACCCTACCCATTTTGTACTCTTATATTTCCAGCAATTACATGAAATAGAAAAGAACTTCCTTTTATTTGTTGCTTTCAGCCTTCACTGGTATATTCCATAAATCCAGTTTGGGGGGATATCTTGAATTCACTTATCTAAAACTCCATGATAGTTATTGAAACTGTAATTTTATCCTTTCCAATGTATGAGTCTACTAAGACTGGTCAGATATATTTACTCTGTAAGAATTGTGTTGTCAAATATGTATGTGTATAAGCTCTCCAAGAAGCTTACGAACCAACAGAAAATTCCTCACCTGTTATGGTGAGGTAGATATCTCGTCTTCCCTTTTTCTGAGATGTTGTAGGAAGACCTCAGACCCAAGAGATGGGGATTCTATTCTGCTTCTGCCACCCACTGGCCCTTTGGCCTTGGGCAAATGACTTAACCATCCCTAGCCCCTCACATAGAAAGTGGGAATCAAGATAACCTTATTAATTGATTTATTCCAGTATGGCCATCTGATTATTTCAAGATTTATATTGCATGGTAGCAAATATTTCCTCTTATTTTAGTCTTTTTTTTTTTTTTAATAGTTTTTGTTTCAGTGAAGCTTAAACACAACTATAGTTGTCAACTGAAAGATTTTAATTGGCTTCAAAGCTACCTGCTGGTAAGAGAGAAATTGAAAATAACTAGATTAAACATGATTTGCATATATAGAGGGAGGGAAGAAATGTACTCATTAGAAGTGCAATTGTAATAAAATGGGCTTTTCCTCGCTAAGAAGCTTATTTATCTTCTAATAAGTCTGCATAAAAGATCCTCCTGGCTTATTTGTTTAGCTGCTTTACCTTTTCCTGAATGTATCACTGGAAGATAACCTGTGCTTGGGTAAACCTGTAGCTACAGCTCAGACACAAAGTGTGATCTGTCTGAGACTGAAGTTGCTTAGTTTTTTCTTCTGCAGGTACTAACATACCCAATTGCTGTCCTCTTCGGAAACCCTCCTCCTGCTCTACTCACATCACACAGGCATGCACACCCACATGCCACACACACACACACACACACACACACATAGACACACCCCACACACATATGTGCACACCCCCCACACACACATACACCCCCACACACAGACACACACACCCCACACACGTGTGCACACACATACACACCCCACACACACACCCCACACACACAGACACACACCCCACACACACATATGTGCACACACATACACCCCCCCCACAGACACACACACCCCACACACATATGTGCACACACATACACACACACCTCACCCTCTTCTGTGCTTTCACATAATTTCTCTGACCCAGCCTGACATCCTTTCCTCGAGATCCTAGCCCCAGTGAAGCGAAAGCTCAGGGCTAGGAAAACTAGAAGGTAGTAAAAGAGGAAATTGAGGCAGGGTTGCATATGCTGCCACTTTCTTTCTTGGGGTTTTCCCTTGTGAATGTCACACTTGCCAGAATGGAGCCGGGAAATTCTGCTGCTGTATAGATACATGGAATACAAGTCATCAAAGCAAGGTCCAGTTCCTTTAAAAAACAAACAAATGAAACTGGGAAAGAGTGTTCCCTAGAGACATCCTGGGTTGCAGTTATTTAAATTGCCCTGCCTGTCTGGGATCGTGGCACCTCTGTGGTTTTGCTGTGATGTAGAAGCATCAGTAGAGCCAACCAACTTTTAACCGTTAATGGTTTGAGTCTTCCCTCAGGCACCTCAAAGGAAAGGCCTGGTGTTCTACTTCCAAAAGATCAGCCATTGAAAACCTTGTGGAGCTCAGTTCTACTCTGACAAACATGGGGTTGCCATGAGTCAGAATCAACTCAACAGCAACTGGTTGTTTAAATAGAAAACATGCTACAAGGTAGAGTGGGGAATTCAACAATGTGTAAGCTAAGATTCCTTCCTGCAGGAACTTACCATCTGATGGGGGCAGGCCACACAGGCATATTTTTAAATGGCTGTAATGCAAAGCAGATTCTGACAGGGGCTGCAATTGAGCAAGAACCCATTGTGGTTTATGTACAATTTGTTGAATGAAAAACTAATTTGCTCTGTAAGCTTTCCATAAAACACAATAAAATATTAAAAAAAAAAAAAAGAAGAAGAACACATTGTGGGAGTACGGGAAAGGAAGGCCTCCTAGAAAATGTAGGGTGTGAACAGTGCTGAGAAGGACAGATAGAACTTGGACAAACACAAGCCTGAGAGACTGGAGGAGGGATGATGTATTAGCTTTTTATTGCTGCTGTAACAAATTACCACAAACTTGGTGGTTTAAAATAACATATATTCATTATGTTATGTCTGAAATGATTCTCACTGGGCTAAAATAAAGGTTTTGGCAGGTCTGCATTCTTCTGGAGGCTCTAGGAGAGAATCTGTTTCTTTGTCTTTTCCAGCTTCTAAAATCCACTTGCATTCCTTGGCTCTTGGCCCCTTCCTCCACCTTCAAAACCAGCAATGGCCAGTCGTCTTTCCCACACTATGTCACTGACTCTGACTTTCCTGCTGCCTTCTTTCACTTACTAGGAGCCTTGTGATTACTTTGGGCTCACCCAGAAAATCCAGGTGAATCTCCCCATCTCAAGTCCTTAGCTTAATCGCATATACACAGTCCCTTTTGCCATGTAAGGTGACATATTCACAGGTTCTGGGGATTAGGACATGGACACCTTTGGGACCATTATTTTGCCTGTCATAGAAGATAAATCAGTTCCATTCTATTGTATCACAAATTATCCCAAAACTTAGAGGCTTAAAACAATAAACATTTATTATCTCATGATATCTCAGAGCCAGGAATTCAGGAGTAGCTTAGCTGGATCATTCTGGTTCACAGTCTTTCTTGAGGTTGCTGTCAAGATTCAGCCAAGGCTTAACTAGACCTGGAGGATCCACTTCTAAGCTCACTCACATGGCTGTTGGCAGGAGGCCTCAGTTCCTTATCACATAGGCCCTTCCTTAGGGCAGCTTGAGTGTCCTCACAACATGGCAGTTGGTTCAAGAGAGAGATTCAAATGAATCAAGAGAGAGCAGAGAGGAGGCCTCAATGCCTTTTATGACCTAGTCTTGGAAGTCACACACCCTTGCTTCTGCCATTTTCTATTTATTAGAAGCAAATTCCTAAGTCCAACCCACACTCATGGGGAAGGGAATTAAGCTCCACCTCTTGAAGGAAGGAATATCAAAGAATTTGTGGACATATTTTTAAATCACCACAGAGGGAGTGCATGGAGTCTGCAGAGTGCCAGGTGTGTGCCAGGTACCACAACTAGATGGGGATGCAAAGGCAGAGTAAATGAGGAAGGAAAGTGGAAGAAGGGTCTGGAAAGATAGGTGGGGGCCACAGTTCCACATGCACAGGAAATAAAGACATTGCACAATCAAGGTTGCTCTCTAAGCATCTTTTGCACCTCAATAAATACCCAGTTGATTTGGAAGACCGTTCATATTTAAAATGACACAACAATTTAAGCGGAATGTTAGCCTTATAAAAGTAAGACTTACTTGTGAAATCTATGCCATAGTTCAAAAGACAATTTATTACAATTGTATTAAAGTATCCTATAATGAATGACCTCATGCTTGATATTGAGAGCTCCTTCTGAAGACAATACTGGCTTTACATAGTCCATCACTGAGCTTTGCCATTTCCTTAAAAAAAACCTTATTATTATGAACTTTTTATACATACACTAATGTGGAGAGAAAGTCCCTAGGTGGCACAAATGTTTGTGCTCCACTGCTAAACTATAGGATGGCAGTTGGAACCCACCCAGCAGCTCTGTTGAAGAAAGGCCTGGTGATTTGCTTTCGTTAAGATTACAGCCAAGAAAACCCTGTAACACATAGGGTGCCCATGAGTCGGAGTCGACTTGAGGGCAACTAACAACAACAACAATGTGGAGAGAATGATACTCTGAATTCTCATGTACCCATCACTCAGCTTCAACAGTTGTCAACACTGAGTTTCTTACCATTCATTTCTTCTGTCCTCTCCTGGAATTTTCATATCCAGATCAGATATGTGCTTTGGTCCTAGAAGAAACACCAATAGCTGTTGTTTCCAGAACAGATCATCTTAAATTGACTTCACAATTAACTTACAAAAAAGTAAATTGTTAACTGAAGGTTGATTGAATCCTGGTTAGCTAGTCTATCATAGAGCAGCGACATGGGCCCTTATCTCTATCCCTTTTGTTGACCCGGGTAACTGACCCAGGTTGCAGGTTGCCCAGAGATTACTGACCTGGGGAATGAGATCTCTACAGCTTCTGCCCTCATCTGGGCCTCAGTTTCCCTCATTTCTATAAAATGAGTGATTTTAGACTAAATGATTGTCATAGCTCTAAGACTCTGGTTTAGAAACATTGCCTATTACTGAGTGCAAACATGAAACCAGCAATTAACAAATTACCCAGGGCTCTGTTTAATTGTACTATAACTTCATTTTGGAAGGAAGTTTCCAAAGGCTTGGCTGCAGCTATCAGCCTCATTCTAGGGCCATTGGATTTGTCTTTGGCTGCTGTCCTAAAGTTACGTGATGACTTCATTGGGAACAAGAAATACATGGTAGAGATCCATCCTCACGTACTCCACACTCTGGAGGGGAGAATGTTGAATGAGACTATCTTTTTGAAACTTTGCCTCTGGCATAGAGACTGAAACCAATCCTACCACATCTAATTTTGAGCGTCATTCTAAGTATAAGGCAACACTGAAAAAGAGTTCAGGGGAAAAGGAAGCACTGTTGCACCCAGATGTGTGGCCATGGGTTTTTTGTTCTAAGACTGAGAATGCCCAGCCAGCACGGTATCCCTCATGGTAACAGTACAGGTGGAAGCAACATCAAAAGTGTCTCTTGCCCCTTTGTGATGGCTTCAGCACCACATCCTTTCTCTAGAGCCTTTGGAATTGAGATCACTGCTACTTACCACCTAGTCAGCAACTCTCACGCCTAGCTCCCCGCCCCTAAAAGTGATCATCAGACTTAAGGGAAATGGCAAGTGACTCATTGTCTTGCTGTTAGGCACCAGCGAGTCAATAGATGATTTTGAGCAAGGCAAGAATGCAGACATGGTACCCATCCTTATCTGCAACCCAGCTGATCCAGCTCTGAGTGCTGTGTCCCTCACCCTCACCTTCCCCACACTTCTAGAATGCAATTTGAATTCTTACATCTCTCTGGGTATCTCAGTCTGGTTCAGGAACCCTGAGGGGAATTAAGGACTCAATGGGTGAACTCTGGGTAACCCCTAGTTTCCATGCCTGGTGGTGTTGACTAGGGCATTCAGGGTTTCTAGATGCGCCAACTTTTCTCCTTCTCTTCTCCCTTGCCCCCAAATACACCCTGTGTTCCAGTAAGTGTTCCAAACAGAACTAATCCAATCTGCTGCCGTTATGACCCTATGAGTCAACTTCAAAACAAATGACCATTTTGACTGTTGTGGTAAAAACTAGGAACAAAAATGGACTTGTAGGGGAAGAGCGGGCAGAAGGGCGGCGTTGAATGCCGGGTCTCGGACGTCACATGGCTCTTCTTTGTGTTCACAGCCCAGCCAGTTCTGTATTGGTGTGCCCGCAACATGTCCTTCTGGAGCAGCATTTCCTTTAACCTGGCCGTCCTGATGAATTTGCTGGTGGCGTTTTTCTACCCATTTAAAGGAGTCCGAGGAGGTACCCATATCTTTTATTTCAAGGAAACTATTAGAAGCAATGGAGTCCCTGGGTGGCATAAACGGTTAAGCGCTTGGCTGCTAACTGAAAGGTTGGTGGTTTGAACTCACCCAAAGGCACCTCAGAAGGCCTGGTGATCTACTTCTCAAAAATCAGCCATTGAAAACCCTGTGAAGCACAGTTTTACTCTGATACACATGGGATCACCATGAGTCAGAATCAACTTGATGGCAACTGTTTTTTGTTTTGTTTTGTTTTATTAGAAGTAACAGGTAGGACAATAACGCCTGTCATAATTAGCGCAATATTTAGGATCCCAGTTACTCATTTTCAAACACAATGAAAGTTTTAAGTTAGTTTTAAATCTAATACATTTTATGTCCATATTTATTTCCCAGGAAAGAAAGAGAAGAAACTATACACTACTAAACCTGTCAGAAATAATCTTGGTCAATCCCCTTATTTTATACATTGGGAAACTGTCTCAGAGAGGTTGAGAGAGTTGGCCAAAGTTGTACAGCTAGTGCAGAGCTAACCCTAGAACGTTGGTATTTTGACACTCAGTCCAGTAGATTTTTTTCCACATCATACTTTTGGAATTGATTTCAGACTGAAGAATTAGTAAGAAATCTCTGAAATTTTTTCTTTTGTGAAGAGCAGGGCGAGGCAGGACTTGAATGACGGCAGACTGTGCACCCGTGAATGTTTAGTCTGTTAGGAGGAGTTGCATGCCATTGTTCATAAAATAAAACATTATGTCCACGGTCTTTATGGTCCTCCCCCCACCCCCCCACCCCCTCAGTCAGCTGTATAAGCATTCTCCGTATTGTGCTGGGAAGAGGCAAACAATTGAGAAGGGGCATTTTTCTATCTCAGGGCCCTCGATTGGCTTAATGACATTCTAAAGGCATTCACACTCTTGAGTTTCTGGTGGCAGACCTTGAAAGCTCCGCCCCCCCCCCGATACCCACCAAAGCCTTCTGGGAGGTCTACTTTTCAGCTAAATTTTTCATCAGAGCTTTTTAGCAGATCACCTCACACATTTATATAAAAACCTACCAGGAGCCATCTTGTGTGGAATATAATGGGAGAAAGAGCCCAAAAGTAAAATACAAAAACAATACAGGAGTAAGTTTTAGGCTCAGCTCTTGATGACTCAAGCAGCATGTGTATATGTAATAAAAGTACATTTAAAGGATGACTTGAAACTGAAGACATCTTAGGTTATGCTTCTAACTGAGGTGCCTGGGTAGTACAAACGGTGTGCAGTCGGCTGCTAACCTAAAGGTTGGTAGTTTGAACCCACCCAGCGGCACCACAGAAGAAAGGCCGGTGATCTGCTTCCTTAAAGATTACAGCCAGGAAACCCTATAGAGCAGTTTTACTCTGTAACATACGGGGTCGCCATGAGTCAGAGTCGACTCAATGGCAACAGGTTTGATTTGGTATTATACATTTAGCTTACACATTTGAGGAGTTAGAGAGCTTTTC
>NW_004443937.1:4042549-4043382 GCF_000243295.1 Trichechus manatus latirostris
TTAAGTCCTCGTTATCCTCTGTAATAAGAGGTGCTTAGACTAAGCCAATGATTGGAAAACTTTGGTGTGGATTCAGAAATTCTTATAGAGTTCAGGGAAAATTAGATGCCAGCTCAGTCAGAGTCTCTGGGACGTCTATTTCTTGCACATCAAAGTTGAGACCCCTTGGGTGAAATGATTGTTAAGGTCCTTCCAACTCTCAAATGGTGTGTTCTGAATCTAGCATCAACTTTGGCCTACCTGTAGGAGTTAAGGCTTCCTCTTTTGGAAGCATGGGCTTAAGAACTTCATGTTGATGGATTAAACCAGAAATCGTAATTTACTCTCCTGGGAGGGAAGGGATGTTGATCTGACCTATGAAAGACTTTTCAAATATATAGTGACTGAGATTGCCTCAAACACATCAGTTCACTCTCAAGGGGATTTTTGTTTCTTTTGCAAGATGTGTTGGTGCATTTTCTTACACTCATTGCTAACCAGGAGGATTGCATTAGGCCTACCTAGAAACAAGATCTGATTAGTTACCTGAAAATGTTTCTTTGAGATCAGTATTTGTTCTTGTTGAATCCTGAAAACAGGACTTCCAAAATGTCTGCCTTGGATGTGTGCATTGACCTTTTATGTGTGCTAATGTGGCTTTGTGGCTTACAAGACTTGTGGCTGCCAGAATACTGGTGGCCTTAAAAGCTCCCTTTTTCCCTTTATTTCAGAACTAATAAGTCACACAGTCTTTCAAAAGCATGAAATTTAGGCAGCTTCGATTTCTTACTGAATTTGTGAGCGTGCTATGATGATTAAAACAAATACAGTACTACTTTTAAACTTTTTTATTA
>NW_004443937.1:4043712-4051905 GCF_000243295.1 Trichechus manatus latirostris
GCTTTTATAGTAGGAAGAGCAGGTTTTTATACTCACCCCTTCCAAATTTGAATACATTCATTGTAGTGGTCACATTTATTATACTGAGATTTTAAGAGGCAGTTTAAAATAGTGACTAAGCAGTTAAGAAAATGAAAAGCAAGCCACAGGCTGGGAGAAAATATTTGCAGAACATACATCTGACAGAATATGTAAAGAACTCTTACAACTCAATAATAAAGAGGCACCCAATTAAAACAGTGGGCAAAAGATTTGAATGGATATTTCACAAAAGAAGACATGCAAATGGCCAATAAGCATATGAAAAGATGCTTAACATCACTAGTTAGCAGGGAAATGCAAATTAAAACCACGATGACATGCCACTACCAACCTACCAGAATGGCTAAAGTTAAAAAGACTGACAATATCACGTATTGGTGAGGATGTAGAGCAATTGGAACTCTCATATATGACTGCTGGAAGACAAAATGATACACTCGTTTTAGAAAACAGATTGCCAGTGGATCCAACAATCTACTACCAGGTACTTGTCCAAGAAAAATTAAAACATATGTCTACTCCAAGATTTATACTTGAATGTTCCTTGTAGCAGTACTCATAATTACTCCAAACTAGAAGCAGCTCAGATATACATCACTTGTTGCATGGACAAATAAACTGTGGTATATCCATACTATGGAATACTACTCAGCAATAAAAAGAACAAAATATTGATTCATGCCATGATCTGGATGACTTTCAAAAACATTATGCTAAGTGAAAGAAGTCTAACACAAAAGATTACATACTGTAGGATTATTTTTTTCCAATTTTTATGAAATTTTAGAAAATGCAAAACCACAGTGACAGAAAGCAGATCAGTGGTTGCCTAGGGCTGGGGGTGGGACAAGCAGATCAACTACACATATGCCCAAGGAAACTTTTTAGGGTGATAAAATATTCTGTATCTTGATTGTGGTGGTATAAACTGCCAAAATTCATCAAATTTTATACTTAAAATGGGTGAATTTTATTGTCTTTAAATTAGCCCCAATGAAGCTGAGGGGAATTTTTATATTTTAATTAGTGGTTAAGGACCTGGACTTCAGAGTCAAATAACTCTGGCCATTAGCTGTGCCACCTTGGGCGAGTTATGTAACCTGAGACTCAGTTTCCTCTAGAGTAAAATGGAGCAATAGTAGCAACCTCATAGGGTGATTGAGAGGATTAAAGAAATGGTAATCGATGTAAAAGGCTTAATACAATGTCTGACAGTTGTTAAATGCACAAGGAATGCACCTATGCCTCAACATCTGCTTCTTCCTGAAACTCTGAAAAGCTTCTGCCTCTCTGGACCCATTTCTAAGCAGGTTTTCCTCTTGAAGGATATCAAAGGGGAAAGGTAAATGGTTGGGGCAAGGGGGGAACAGTTTTTAGAGAGAAACTGAATCTTGGCAGGTTTGCACTAAATAAATTAGAGCAGGCAGCAAACTTGTGGAAGAGCTGTAACCCGTACGGTTCTCAAAAATGCCTTTTTTGTCTCTTTCCTGGGTGGTGCCGTAATCCCAGCAGTTCTGAAGAAGTGAAAGTCCTTTATATAAGTGGCCTTAATCATGTAGTGCTGCTTGTTTACATCTGAAGGAGACTCAAAATGTGACAGCATTTGAAATAGGAGTGTGTTTTTTTTAATGAGTGTTTTACAGAACTGTATTTTTAGCCATGTTGGCTCATGTTATATAACCAAGCCGTCTCGTGGGACACCCTAAATAGAACTTGCAATAGCAAGAGATGACAAAAACTGGTATAAGCTCTTTGACTACAAGGATAATCTAATTGTGGGATGATGCTAATGATACGGAAGTTGCTTTCCTCCTTCCCTTGAAGAAATCTGATTCAGGCTGGGGACCTGCAATTTTCCTTTGTGTACTTTTAATAATAAAAATTAAAAGTTTAGGCCTCCAGTTTGCCTTCCCTAAGAGCGCAGCGTGACACATGTTTGCATTTTGTTTGTTGAACAAGCATTTGGTGAATGCCTACTGGGTGCCAAATAACTTCCCTCAGGGAACTTGGAGACTCAGGATGGGGGAGACCAGTAAACTGACCACTAGAATGTAGTATTCTATAGAGATGATCGAGGGCCATGGTGGCTCAGTGGTAGAATTGTCACCTTCCATGCAGAGACTCAGATTCGATTCCCAGCCAGTGTACCTCATATGCAGCCACCACCCATCTGGTAGTGGAGTCTTGTGTGTTGCTGTGATGCTGAACAGTTTCAGCGGAGCTTCCAGACTAAGGCAGACCAGATAGAAAGGCCTGGCGATCTACTTTAGAAAATCAGCCAGTGAAAGCCCTATGGATCACAACAGTCAGATCCCATTGTGCATAGGGTTGCCATGAGTCAGGCTGACTTGACGGCAGGTAACAACAAGGATGACCAGAGAGTGCAAGGAACACAGAGAAGGAGGGAGCGTCTGGCATGCTTCTGTGAGGAAGAAGAGAATGGGCGAGGCTTCTTGGGAGAGGTCATGTGTAAGCTGAGACCTGATATGAGTAGGAAAGGGAGAAGAATTTTCCAGGCAGAAAGAATGTGTATGAAGACCTGGAAGTAAGAGAAAAATGGATGTGACTGGTTACATCTGGGGCAGAGAATTTTTTGTTTTAATTGTGATAAATACATGAGTAGCAAAACAGTGTCCCCTAAACGTTGTCTTCCTTTCCTTCTTCCTCTCGCCTGGTAACCTTTAATAAACTTTGATCGGTCTATATTTGCCTACTCTAGATATTTCATATAAGTGGGATCATACAATATTTGCCCTTTTGTGTCTGACTTATTTCACACAGCATAATATTTTCAAGGCTTATCCATGTTGTCATATGTATGCGTCAGGACTTCACTTCTCTTTATGGCCGAGTAATATTCCATTGTGTGCATATACCACATTTTGTTCATCCATTCATCTGTTTGGGGCAGAGAATTTGAGATGAGAGTTGTGTCAGATAAGGCCAGACAGGTGATTGAAGCAGGCATAATTAAGCCCATTTTGATCTGTCACCTATACTAGATGAAAGCACTGATCTATGAGGAATCTACCTTGTCTTTCCAGGGACTCTGGAGCCACACTTGTCAGGCCTGCTGTGGACAGCCATGCTTATCTCCTTGGCCATCGTGATTGCTCTCCCCAAGCCCCACGGCATCCGGGCATTAATTGCTTCCACAATCCTCCGGTTGATATTTTCAGTTGGGTTACAACCCACATTGTTTCTTCTGGGAGCTTTCAATGTAAGTATGAATAACTTTGTAGCCAATTTTTTGTTAGTAAGCCCATAGGAAAGCCTTCCTTTCTGGTCCCTAGAATCTTGGCTTCTGCTTTCCACACAGAAAAATGTTGGTTGGGTCAAGTCGTAAAATAGCAGTAGCAAAAGAGCTTCTCATGGTACCATGAGCCCCTTAATGCATTGTCTGGACATTGAATATCTCATTTTTAGGGAATATTGCTCTCAAAAGTTAGGCAGAGAGAGGGATAGCAGTTGAGATTTAAATCAGTTTTACCAACCTGGTCAAAGGTTTGCTGGGAGAGGAGATTTTAGCCAATGAGTCAAATCATCTAATATTAACACAGTACTCACGTCTGTGAGGACCACATAGAAAAAAGAGGCAAAGGAAGAAGAATTGCTCAAAACACAGAGGTGAAGCAGTTAGAAAAGTAAGAGGACAACCCGGAAGAGTTACTTAAGAAGTCAGTGGTGATATTTGGAAATGCTTTTTCAGTGTAGGTGAGGGATAGAAGCCAACTGCATGTATAGGAGGATTCTTAGGAAGTGGAGACAGCTGACTGGAGACCACAAATTGGAGAGGTTTCCTGGTGAAGGCAAGGAGAAAATTTCAGAGATTTTTGCCCTGAACATATAAGGAAGCTGAGGTCACTGTGCAAAAATGGCAAATGATATTGCAAAATAATGTGGATGATAGTTCAGTACAACAGTACGTGTTCCAGTATGGGTATTCAAATAGCAAGGCAACAAGGACTTTAGAGAAGAGACTACTTCAAGCTGTCAAGCTCAGGGGAAGGAGATAGAGTTGAAGCTATGTCTTAACAAATGGAAAAGACCTGGCCAGAAGTAGGGATTGAGAAGAGCCCTTTTCTGTAGGTCCCGTAGACCAGAGCAGAGCAGTGGGGAGCCCAGGGTGTTGTCAAGAGCCAATAAAGAGTCGAGTGTCACCTCAGTTGTGGTTTATGCAGCAATATGGTGGATCCTGATCCTGTACAAGTAGCCCAGGGCACTGAATTTTAGGCTAAAACAATTGGATTGGATCCTCCAGATTAGCATTTCCAAAGCATGTTCTAAGTTAATAAGTGTTAGGTGAAAAAGGTTTCTGTGGTCAAATCAATTTGGGAAACACTGGGTTAAACAAAATTAGACAAGTTTTTTACTGCAGGACTTTCAGAGACTTTACTATGCTAATATGCAGTTTGAATCTTCAAGAAAGGGAAGCACTATATTTGTGTTTCCCAAATTTATTTGACCACATTGTTTTTTAAGTATCTCTTGGGATTAGTGCTATATAGAATATGTTAGGAAATTGTTCCCAGTATTGAGAAGTGACTGAAGTTTTTCTGAGCAAAGAAATGCTATATACAAAGAGGTATTCTTGAGAAAATCCTTTCACCAGTGACATGTCATGTGGATTACAGTGGGAAGGGGGTGGAGGCTGGGGGACCATTTAAGGGGCTCTAGTGGTGCTTTCGATTAGGTACAATGAGCCTGAGTCTTAGTCATAGTGTAGAAGTAAGAAGGAAGGTACAGATGTCAGAGATACAAAGGAAATAGTGACATATGCAGGTGTAGGTCATAGTCTCATACCTAAAAAAACGTAGGGCCTTGATTGAGGCCTTTTGCTTCAGGCAAAGGAGGTATTATTGTTTTATTGGGTGAAGAAGGAGGTACAGATTACTCCAGATTTTCAGTCATGGATGACTGGGAGAAAAAGAATGCGCACAACTAAAGTGAAGTCTTGCAAAGATGTCGTTTCAGGCTGAAAATTCGTTTAAATCATTGACTCTGTGGGCTTGAGGTGACAAATTATTAATATTCGCTCTGGCATTTGGAAATGCATGCCCAGAGTGCTAAAGAGATGTCAGGGTTGGAGAGGGAAAGTATCACCTGCAGTGAGAGGAAGCTATTTAAGACAGAAATACAACATAAAGACAGGAAAAGACTCTCGATGGTTCCGACGTTGTCTTCTATGGGCTGTCTAGTTCTTTTGTTTCTCTGGCCTTGAATCACTTCTTTAACACTGATCAACTGGGGGAAAGACTCAGATGATTAATTGTCATTTATAATAACATTAGCTGGGGTGGGGAGCTGAAACAGCTATAATAAATAATTACTTAGAGGGAAAAAAAAAGACTAACACGCACATAGAGCATAACAGAAAAGAAAGAGTAGCTATGGACACAAACAGAGGAAGGAACATTGGAAGTCGAAGAGCTTGAGAAATAGGACAAGGCAGAATCTAGAATCACGGGCAGCCAAGGGCTGGGAGAGTGGGAAGAAGGATAGGGTGGTTAGCCATGTGTTTCTGTAGAGAGCAGGGATTAGATGGTAAAAGCAGATAGGGAAACACAGCTGGATTTATCCTTGCAGAGGCCCTTAGAGACTTTTCCAAGAGTGTCTTTAGCTGAGAGTCGGGGCTGGAAGCCAGATCTAAAACTAATTAAGCAGAGTCAGTAGAATATGGAGACAGCAGGTTCAGACCAGGCATAGGAGATATTTGCTGGTGAAGCCAAGGAGAAACCTCGGGCAGTAGTTAAAGGGGAGAGTGGATTCAAGTGAAGTGGATTGCTCTTTTATTAAGACAGCAGAAACCTGGGCATATTTGAGGTCCTGTAATGTCACCTGGAGCATTGTCTTTGTTGTTTTGTTTTGTTTTTTTAATTGAAACCCTATCAACACAGATCACCCAGAATTAATACTTTTCCACCCTCCGAAAGATCCTACACTAGTAAAGTTTAGAATATTGAAGAAACTGGTGTATTGAATGTTTTGCTCGTCGGAGAAAGCCAGAAGTTCCCTGTAGGTTTTAGCTTCCTCATTTATCTGATTTGCTGAAAAGCTCACTTACATTGACCTACAAGATTAACTGGCAGAATTTCCCTCACACCTGTGGCCAAGATAGCTAGGGTGGCAGAAGATGGTTTTGCCAAGTGCCTCAGAAGATCTTTCTCTGCAGCCTTCTCCTGATTCAAGTTTTTCTGTCAACATGTTACTAGAGATGGACTTTCAGGCATGAGGTTTCTATCAACGCAGGGCTCCATTACACAGCAGATGAATTAGGACTCCTCTGTTGCAAGTGTCAGAAAATCTAACCCACGCTAGCTTACATGGAGGAGAAAATGTATTGGTTCATGTGCTGAGAAATCAAGAGCTTAGCTTCAGGCGTAGCTGAATTCAGGGGCCCAGACAGTGGTATCAGGGCACAGTTGCTCTTTCCATCTTTTGGCTCTGTGTCCTCTGTGATGGTGGTGCTCTTGGGTCCATGGTATGGAAAGATGGATGCCAGCAGATCCAGAGCTTACATCCTCTAGGGTTCAAGATCAGTGGAAAAGGACAAAATTGTCTTATGCTGAAGTCCCAGGGAAGTTCTCGGCAGATATCTTTGGCTGCACTTGGTCACGTGCCTGTCACTGAGCCAGTCAGTATAACCAGGGGAATACAGTATTCTGATTAACCAGGGTGAAGCTCCCTGCAGACCATAGGACTGATATAGAAATTAATGGATTCCCCAAAGGAAAATGAAAAGTTATTACCAGAAGAAGAGAGGACAGTACTCACCCTGAAGTTCCTTCTTTTTTATTTAAAAAAAAAAAAAAGTCTCATTTTCCCTGTGAAATCAGGAGCAATTAAAGACAAGAACTGGCTGCTTTCCGTTGAATTGCAACTCTATGATGCCTAGAACGTAAAAGAAATTCAGAAAATGTTTTTAATCATGCTGATCACAGGGTGTGTGGACTGAGGTGAATTCTGTGTTTGACTAACTCATATAAGAATATTAGAAATTATTCATATCTCATTTTGAAAATCATAATCTTAGTATGTGCTAATTTTGTTTTTGTCATATACAAATGCTGTTGGATTACTATTAAACATGAAGTTATTTGACTACCATGTAATTTGTAATATGCCTGAAAAGCAAAGTAATGAAATGACTTATATAAGCAAAGTGGTTCTTGGAGGGTTTGGTGGGCACTTGGGGCAAAAGGAAGCTGTTCCATAGTTCAGCTTTTGTTTGGTCCCCAAATTTATGATACCTTGTAAGTTGCTGTCGCGGTTACTAAAATATGTTTGTGTGAGAATGACCATTAGCTCTCATGAAGAATCTGAAGTTGAGCGTCAGCCATGTGATCTCACTTTTCATGTCCTCCTTCTCAGGTCTGCAATAAAATCATTTTTCTGATGAGCTTTGTGGGCAACTGTGGAACATTCACCAGAGGCTACCGAGCCATGGTCCTTGATGTTGAGTTCCTTTATCACTTGTTGTATCTGCTGATCTGCGCCATGGGACTCTTTGTCCATGAATTCTTCTACAGTTTGCTGGTGCGTACCTGGTGTCAGAATACTTGTTGAATACTTGGAGAGAGTCCCATGTCCTCTTTCTCATAACAGACCCTTCCTTTTCATGGTGATTGGAGTGCCTGGTTAAATAAGGTCATAGCCCCACTGTAAGCAGCATTTGGGGGCTCTAGAGTGGAAAGCTACACAGGGACCAAGGCAGCCATCCAGACCCCTGGAGGTGCACTACCACACTGCATACCGTGTACAGCAAATCTTTTACTTCTCTTTAATAGATGATGCCTACAGTCTGGTTTGGGAGATGTTTCCTCTGCATGCACTTTTGTTTTATTTCTTGGGCTCAGCCAGCACTTGCCGAGGAGAAATGTTTTTGAGACTGTCATCAAACTGTTCTCGTGGGATTCGTTTCTCAGGGGAAAATGTAGTGACCAGGATAAGAGTAGGAGCTACTTTCAAAATCCCATGACCCATGCATGGTAATGAGCTCGGTAGATTGATGGGTCCAGGAGACCTTTCTTTTTTTTTTTTTTTATTTTTTTTAATTGTACTTCAGGTGAAGGCTTACAGAACAAATAGTTTCTCATGAAACGGTAGTACACATATTGTTTTATGACATTGGTTAACAACCCCACAACATGT
>NW_004443937.1:4052226-4054412 GCF_000243295.1 Trichechus manatus latirostris
TTTTTTGTGAGTTAGAGTTTTGTTCTACATCCTTCTCCAGCTCTGTCCAGAACCCTCTGTTGTGATCCTGGTCAGAGCAGTCAGTGGTGGTACCAGGACACCTTTTCATTCAAAGTTATTTTGTTGAAATCTGAGTCAAGTGGTTAATGTCTTCATAGTCTAAAAAATGATTTGGTCCTGTCGCCTTCCTACTGAGCAGGTTTTCAAAGTACCAGTCAATGACCTGCTTACTCTGCTGTTGTTAGAGGGACATAGACCTGTAGAACTGTAGATAAGAAGCCATTTCCTTATCCCCAAATAAAATGACAGGGAGCATAAAGTTGGCTGATCTTCAAACAAAACCATCCATAAATAGTCTAGAAATTTAAAAATGTTTGATAGAAAATCATCAAGTCCTAATTTTTTACTTAAAAAAGGGGCCTTCCTTGCAAAAGGCAGATGAAAGAATGCTATTCTAAGAGGTGCCATGCAAGTAGTCTCTGGGCTGGTTACTTAACTGCTCTGTGCCTCAGTTTCCTCATCTGCAAAACGAGAGGAGAACAATATATCTCCCTCCCAGGCTGTTGTAGGGATTATACATACTTGTGCATGTACAACGCCTAGAATACCACCACCACACCATACATGCTCAGTGCTTGCTAGCTATTTTTGCTGTCTTTGTCATCCCATCTTCTATTTTCATCCAAACACCGTAAAGAATTCACCATTCAAATCATCAGGATTAACTCATTCCATTAGTGGTAGAAGTTGGCAGGCTAAGAGGAATGGATTCTTTCCCCTCATTTGAAAATAGGTCTGACTATACATTGAGGTTTTAGGCAAAGAGGTCTCAAGATATACTTGTGATTATCATTATGTGGCCTATTTTGGTTACTCTGTATCAGAAATCTTTAGAGCCCTATGTGTATTTTTGAGGCTTTTTGTCTCATTTAATAATGTCCTCGGATGGAGTCCCAGTCTGTGAGTCGGAAGAGACCTAAGTCTGCCAGTCCAACAGGGACAGTTCCATTGCTGGTCTCTTTCATCCCTACTGAGGGTTTCTTCCAAGAGACAAGAGATTCTCCTTCAGACAATGCCATCTCATCCTGTTCGAGAGTTGGACCTTTCATACAGTCTATATCCAGTTGACTTTATTTTCTCTTCTGTTCATTTGAGACCTCGTCTTTTAGTCATTCAAAATGCATGTCAATGGCAATGCTAGATGCAGGGGATATAAGGGTGAAACAACAAATATTGTCCCTGCCCTCACGGGCCTCACAATCTGGAAAATAATAACCAACCAGTTGCCATCAAGTCAACCCAATTCACAGCAACCGTATGTGTCAGAGTAGAACTGTGCTCCATTGGGTTCTCAGTGACTTATTTTTCAGAAGTGGGTCTCCAGGGCCTTTCTTTCAAGACACCTCCAGGTAGAATCGAACCTCCAACCTTTCTGTTTGTAGCTGAGCACATTAACCATTTGCACCACCCAAAGACTCAGAAAATAATAGGTGCTACCATTTCTTGAGTTTTCACTGTGTATTCTTTCCATATGCTCTGTCACAACCACCTTTGAGGCAGATGATATATCTAGTTTACAGATGATAAGCTGAGACTTGGTGAGGTTAGGGTAACTTGCCCAAGGTCACACAGTGAGTAAGTGGCAGATCACACAGTAAGTAAGAGAGACGATAGCAACTCAATTCTGTTGACTCCCAAGACCACCTTTCATTTGAGCATGTGCAAAAGTCCCAGCTTCAATGAAACAGGTAGATCACATTGCAGTTTGCATTCGTGCTTTCAAATCTATAATCTGTCACAGAAAGATAAGAGTAACTCAAAGCCTTCGATGATCTTATCTGAGCTCAGTTCCCTTTTCAAAATACTTCACAAGGTCAGACTAGATTGTGGCCAGATGCCTCTCATATGTGCTCTTGGGGTTTTTCTAAGCCATCTGGACTTTGACCTGCCCATGACCTCAAGTGATGTGTTCTTTTTGGTGCCAAAAGCAGTATTTAAGGTGTCTGTTGAAAATCACAGAGAAAATACTGAAACCACTCAAATTATTCCACAAATAAGGAAAACCTGGGAGCTGATAGGAATTGGGCTGGCTGTAAAAGGAGAGAGACTTCTAGCAGGGAATGTGGGCACTGGTGGTCCAGTGGTAGAATTCTCACCTTCCCTGTGGGAGACCTGGGTTTGACTCC
>NW_004443937.1:4054885-4065934 GCF_000243295.1 Trichechus manatus latirostris
GTGTTTTATCTGTGACCTTAGGCAAGCTTAAAAAGCACCATCATGCTCAGTACTAGTGAGAATGGGGTAAAATGGGCAACATTCTCTACTTGTGGTAAGGATAAATTGGTACATCTTTTCTGGAAGGAAATTGGGCAATGTGATTCTAATATAATATTCGACCCAATAATTTTGTTTCCGGAAATTCACGAAAAAGAAATGACTGGACAAGTGTGTAGAGAGGTATATACAGAGGTGTGCATCTCAGTATTATTCATCATGACATATAATTGAAAACATCTTGAATATTTTTTAAAAATTGGTTAAGTAAATGGTATTTTTTCTATATAGTTGAAATACTGGACGATCATTTTTGACATGAAAATGTTCATAATTGCTAGGTGAAAGAGGCTGACTGCATACCAATATTATGGTATAAAATTTTTGTAAAAATGGGTGTGTATATATTACATTTTTTAAAGGACAAAAGAAACTAGAAATTGTTGAGTAGATGTCTATAGTTGGTGGGATTATTGGTGATTTGGGGTTTTCTTTGTGCTCTTCTGTGTTTTCAAAGTTTTCTCCATTGAACCAATGTGATTTTCTGATTAGAAGAAAGTGTTCCCTTTATATAAGTAATACATGTTCACTGTTTTCAAATTAAAAAAATATAGATAAGCGAAAAGAAAAAAATCACCTGCCATTTCAATGAACTGAGGGTTGTCTAGATCTCTAAGGTTCTTAGAGAAAACAAGTGGCATTTGTTTGTTGTTGGAAGTTGCTCTTACTTGCTGCTTTATATGGAGTTACTGAAAAATATTTAACCAATATCAATAGCAGCACGTAGTCTTTTACACTCTTAGATTGAATGAATGCCTCTCCCTGGCTTCCTTTTAAGTATTATCCTTTACCCCATGCACTTCACCAGCTAGCCTCAGGATGCAGATTGATGGTAGGCAGGCAGAAAAGCTAACTGACCAGAAAATGGGCTCTGACATAAAATTCTAAATTGGAAGGGACTCAGAGATCAGCTCGTTTAGTCCACTTGTTTTACAGATGAGGAAACTGAGGTTCAGAGAGGCTGCATGGCTTGATCAACATCTTGCAGCAAATTAAAAGCAGAGTCAGGCTTCAAACCCATGACCCCTGACTCAGGTCACCGTGCACAGTCGTCCACCAAAGCACCAGTGATGGTAGAAGCTTTGGAAAAGGATTAATTGTCAGGTCAGCACAGGGGCCATATTAAAATCTAGCCTAGTGGTCAAAGAGTAACCCCATAGAGCTCTCCTCCCATAGCTCCCCACCATTCCCCCACCAAATACCTGAGATTGCAGTTCTTGGAAAACTAGCCATCAGTTAGATCACTATATCTATAGGGATCCTCCATTTCTCACGTAGCTAACTTCATGCAAAGAGCAGGTCCCTTAACCAAAGTAATCCTAGATCTAGACACATTGTGAAATGCAAGGGCCTTCCCCCAACTGGGTGATGTGGGAGTGGGGGGTGGGGGGTAAATAGTAACAGTTTAGGCTTCTGGGTACATTATCACCACCCATGTCCCTGCCGTTTATTAGCTATGTGACCTTGACCCAGTCTCTTAATCAGGAATTTAATGATAATTACCATTTATTGTGCACTTAGTACATGTCTATAACTATTTGCTAAGCATTGTGCATATGCTGTCTATTTATTCTTTACAATAACTCTACATTCTTCAACCTGCAAATGAGGAAACTAAGGCTCAGAGGGAAAGGGGAAAGTACCTAACCCAAGATCATAGGGACGGTAAGTAGCTGAGCTGAGATTTGAACTTGTATCTAAACGCAGTCTCCTTGTTCTAGCATTGATTTATTGCACATCTGCCTTCTCCACTAGACTCTATGTTCTAGGAGGACAAGACCAGGGTCTTGTCCATTGCCATATCCAGAGTTTCTGGCCTTTAGTAGACAATAAATACCTCCTAAGTGAATGTATGCCTGGACCCTCATCACTTTTCTCTCCCTTGCTCTCTGAACCTCATTGGTATAACCCTATGTTTTCTCCATTTCCAGGACCCTGAACTGCCCTGAATACTGCTTGAAGTTGCAATTGTTTCCTGCCCTCCTCTGCTATATTTACTTTTCCTTCTTTTTCCCATCTCAGTTTTCAGTATTAAGACAGGCATGATTGAAATGTTAAGATAATAGTATAATTCATTTGAGTTTCCAAGAGGGTGAATGCTCTATAAAGCAAGTTTTCATTATGGAATATTGATGTAAATCAGGCCTTCTAGAATTTGTCCTATCATCCTCCTTTTGTTTGTTTTTAAAGCTTTTTGATTTAGTGTACAGAGAAGAGACTCTGCTTAATGTCATTAAAAGTGTCACTCGCAACGGACGGTCCATTATCCTGACAGCAGTTCTGGCTCTGATCCTGGTTTACCTGTTCTCCATAGTGGGCTACCTTTTCTTCAAGGATGATTTTATCCTGGAAGTAGATAGGTTGCCCAATGAAACGGCTCTCCCAGGTATGTTTGGGATCTTCTGATCTTATTTAACATATAAAGAATATTTCCTTACAGTGACCTGTACACCAATGTTCATTGCAGCACAGTTCACAGTAGCCAAAAGGTGGAAACAGCCTAAACGTCCATCAATAGATGAATGGACAAACAAAATGTGATATATACATACAGTGGAGTAAGCCACTCAGCCAGAAAGAGAAGTGAAGTCCTAACACATACCACAACATGAATGAACCTTCGAAATATTATGCTGAGTGAAATAAGTCAGTCACAAAAGGACAAATATTGTATGATCCCACTTACACGAAGTATCTAGAATAGGCAAATATATAGAGACCTAAGTCTTTATTAGTGGTTAACAGAGGTGGAAATTGGGGGGGAAGGGGGAGTCATTGCTTAGGGGGCACTGAGTTTCCGTTAATGGGATGGGGGAATAATTTGAAAATGAAGAGTGGTGTTGGTAGCGCAGCATGATGAACGTAATCAATGTCACTGAATTGTACACGTAAAGAATGTTGCGTTCGCATTGTTATGTATACATATTTTTTATATATATTTTTACCGCATAAAAAAGTGAGGAAATGAGACAAAAAATAAGGAATATTTCCTAATTATAACTGAACTAAAGAAAATGATGACTTTAGCAATGTAGCTATCTCCCCAACACCCAGAGAGTGAATTTTGAATTCATGGCTTAGTTCTCGCGGTATGTAGAGGATGATGTGATACAGCAAATGCTAAGGATGAATGTTCAAATCTTACATTTAATTTTTGCACTGAAGTCATATTTTAAACTAGTACAACTTTTCATAAGGCAGTTTGACCTTGCTATATTGAAAGCTTTAGGAGTATGCATCCCCTTTGACTTAGTCAGTTCACTTCTAGGAGTTTATTCTTAGGGGAAAAACCTACTGACTGTTCACGTAGAAACAGCTGCATGTGGAAGAGTGTTTGCTGCAGTGTGGAGCTGGAAGAAATCTAAATGCCCAGATTATGGTGCATCCATAGGGTAGAGTACTCTGCAGATATGGTTGTGTCTTTAAAAATGTTCATGGGAAAAACTAGCCACAATATATAGTGGGAAATTGCAGAAGAATAGCTATAGTAGAGCACATGTATAAATTTTTTTTATTTAAAAAGCTCTTACATCTCTTTTATAATTTTTTTATGGTAAAATACATATGACAAAAAATTTGCCCTAGTAACCATTTTTAAGTGTATAATTCAGTGACATTAATTACATTCACCATGTTATGCAACCATCACCACTATCTATTTCCAGAAGTTTCTTCACACCCCAAACAGAAACTCAGTGCCCTTCATTATATGTCTCGTGACATGTCTTTTCAAATACGGATAAGTATATCCCCAAACTACTAGCAGTGACCATCTCTAGGTTTGGTTTTATTTTTTTACTATGTGCAAGTTGTACAGTCAGCTTCTATTAGTTTTCTATATAGCAAGAACAGAAGAGCCTTCCAATTGTGAGGATGAAAAGAGATCACATCCTTGAGTGATACTCAAGTGCTCTTTTCCCTTAATTAAAATATTTGGCATTACTTAGTAAAATATTACTGGTTTTTCATCAGGTAGCCAGGCGCCTCCAGTTCCAGGAACATACTGGGTTGTTGTGACTAATTGAGCCAGGCAGCCTTTGTTTCCTCACTCCCAAATGCTATGTTCTTGGCACATAACTCCAGCCTCCAAGTCGATACTAAATGGAATTGACTGCCAACCATCTTAGGGTTCTGACCTAAACCAGTTTGGACCTCGGATTTCCACTAATGCCGGCTGATGATTCCCATGCAGACTTGGTATAAATCTTGCTGGAGTCTGTACATTCAGTAGTAGTTTGTCTAAGAGTTTCAGCTGTTTGTCTTTAAAGTTGAAGAGGTGCTATTTAAGTGCGATATTTCTAGTAAGTCTACAGAAATTGACATTTTTGGCTTTTTTCCCATCTCGATCACCAAATGAAAGTGTAAATTGCATCTCTGCTTGGAATTTATATGCAGGATTGTAGGGTGTTATTTATGTACAGAATTGTTTAATCAGCCGTGAATTGGTGAATTCAAACATTTTAACCATGTGCTGCCAGATTATTCATCATAAAATTTCCGTCTCCTAGAAGCCGGTGAGAGTTTGGCAAGCGAGTTCCTGTACTCGGATGTGTGCAGGGTGGAATCTGGAGAGAATTGTTCCTCTCCTTCACTCAAAGAAGGTAGGACCTGGTAGCCCGAAGCCCCACAGTAATGTCAGACTCCTCCAGAGGCTTAGATGATGCAGATGATGTTGGAAGCAAATTAAAGCAAATACTCTGCTCAGATGTAAGGCCAGTGGCAAAGAGGAAAGGCTGGGAGAGAAGAGGGAGGTGGAGGTAAAAGAGGGCTCCATGTGAAGAAAATACCTGCTTAATTGATTCAGCCACTATTTCCTGAGTGCCCACTGTTTGCTGGGGGCTCTCTTGTACCCTAAGATACAATGATGTAGGAGAGGTAGGCAGGTGAACAGGTGATTACTAGAAAGCATGCTAAATGCTGGGAATAAGGATGGGATAGAGGAGATAGGGAGTCCTGGGTGGTGCAACCGGTGGATGCATTCAGCTGCTAACTGAAAAATCAAGTCCACCCAGAAGCACCTTGGTAGAAAGGCCTTAGTGACCTGCTTCCGAAAAATCAGCCACTGAAACCTCTGTGGAGCATGGTTTTACTGTCACACACATGAGGTCACCAGGATTCAGAATCAACTCCACGACAACTGGTTTTTAGTGACCCAAACAAAATTGCCCCCAGACAGCGAGAGCTTTTGAAAGAATTTGACTCTTGATTGCTTAATTTTATTTTTTTATTGTTCCTGTCAGCTGGGGAGATGGCATTCAGGAAATGGAGTATCAAAATCATGGTATCTGTCTTCCCTCACGTCTTAAATCTGTTTTTCCTTGCTGTGTGCATAGAGCTGGTCCCTGCGGAAGAACTGGAGCAAGATAAGGAGCATACATGTGAGACGCTGCTGATGTGCATTGTTACTGTACTGAGTCACGGGCTGCGAAGCGGGGGCGGAGTAGGAGATGTGCTCAGGAAGCCTTCCAAAGAGGTAAATGAATCCCGAGGGGAAGGAAGAGCAGAGCAGGGGGGTGGGGGTGGGTGGGTGGTGAGCACACAAAGCAGTGGGATGAAGTGTAAACTGAAGAAGGAAAGGAAGAGCTGAGAGTAGTAATGAGTGGATGTGCAGACTAGATATTTAAGGCTCCTTTCATCTCCGTTTGCCATGCTAAAGCAGTGCAGCGAAATCAGCTGTGGGGAAAGGGACAGCTTTATTTTTCCATTCAGTGTAGTCAGGTGATTGTTTCCTTCAGGGTTGGGGCTGGCCAACGTGTATACAATTTCCAAACATCTTAGATCCCAGGAAGGAGTCCCTGGGTGGTGCAAACGCTTAGTGCGCTCGGCTGCTAACTGAAAGGTGGGAGGTTTGAGTCCTCTCAGAGGTACCTCAGAAGAAAGGCCTGGCAATCTACTTGCAAAAGATCAGCCATTGAAAACCCTATGGAGCACAGTTCCCCTCTGACACACGTGAGGTCGTCATGAGTTGGAATCAGCTCCACAGCAACTGGTCAGATCCCAGGAAGCTGCTTCCTCCACGTGTCACATAGCACTTGGAGAATTCGCCATTTAGAAACGGGTTACCAAAAGCAATGATCCAGTTGTGGGTTTTCAAGTTTGACGCTCCCTTTAACTTCTGCAGAAGCAGACTGATGGCTTGCTGATGGGTGTAAGTTTGACACAAGTGTTGAGATGTGTGACTTGCGTGTGCTTTCACCACTGAGCTCTGCAAACCAGAGGGGAGTGGGGTGACCGGAATGATTCAGACACCTCTCTTTTTCAGGAGCCCCTCTTTGCGGCTAGAGTGATTTATGACCTCTTGTTCTTCTTCATGGTCATCATTATCGTCCTGAATCTGATTTTTGGGGTCATCATTGACACCTTTGCAGACCTGAGGAGTGAGAAGCAGAAGAAGGAAGAAATCTTAAAGACCACGTGCTTTATCTGTGGTGAGTGTTGCTGCCCAGCTTCCTCAAGAGAGAGAAGGCCTCACGGAGCAGAAGATGAGCTGGAGATGCTGAGGACGTGAGGCAATGCAACCAGCACCCCCTCCCAAGATGTCCTATGGGAGGGGATGCTGGTTGCATTCTGGAACATCTCTGTCCTTGACATTGAGTGCTGCTGGATTCTATGCAGGTGGTTTTTAGACATGAGGTTTAGGGGAGCAGAAATGTGATCGTGCATTATTTAAAATGAATGAATTTCAGGGTCTTTTGTTGTTGGGGTGCTCGATCTTCCTTGGTCCCGTTCAAGTAAACTGGCAGTAGGAAAGTTACCCAACAGAATAATAGTCCCGTTCAAGACATTTTCATTCAACTTCAGCCTGTGGAATGTCTTCACTGCAGATAGAATCAAGCATTAAGTGAAAAAATATTCTTTGTAGAGTATATGGCAAGAGTTCAGAGTTTGGAACCCAGGGAGTCACCTGGGTACTGTTTAAGCTGCTATCACTTACTAGCCGTGTAAGCTTGGTTTATTCACTTAGCTTCTCGGAACCTTTTTCCTCATCTGTAAAATGGGTACAATATTACGTACTTCTCTAAATTATTGTGGTAACTAAGAGAGAGAGTTTATATAATACTACTAACATAGAACCTGGCACATTGTAGATACTCAACAATTAGCAACTGTTACCTGAAAGAGGTACGTGGATTACCAAAGCAATTATTTTCTGTATAGGAAGCTACAGGGAAATATAGGTAAATGTAAATTAATCATGTAGGAATCTGGCAGCTGAGTAATCATGTGAGGATTATTCATTGTATAGTTACATAAATATATACATTTACTTCTGGTATGTATACCCCCCAAAATGAACATTTTTCATTTTATAACTTAAATTCATTGCTTTTTCCCCCTTAAAACTTTTTTAAACATAATTTCAGAGTTACTGAAAAATCATAAAAATAGTGCAAAGAATTTCTGTGTCTCTTTCACCGAGATTCCACAAATATTAATATTTTGCCACATTTGCTTTATTCTTTTACACACACACACACATTATTTTTCTGAACAGTTTGAGATGATGCCTCTTTATCCTAAATATTTCAAACTCTGTTACCTAAAAGCAAGAAGATTTTCTTATATATCAACAGTACAATTATCCAAATCTGGAAATTAACACTGATACAATACTATAATCTGTAAGTTCACATTCCACCCGTTTTTCCAATAATGTCCTTTATAGCAAACGAAAATCCCAGGTCATTGTTGCATTCAGTTGTCATGCCTCTCTAGCCTCTTTTGACATTTTTGAAGAATTATAGGCAGTTATTTTGTAGAATGTCACTTGATTTTAGTTTGTCTGATGTCTCCTCATGGCAAGATTGAGGTTATGCATTTTTTACAGGCATATCAAAGACAACTTGTTGTGTTCTTCTCAGTGCATTATATCAGGAGGCACAGGATGCCAATCCACCTTACTGCTGGTGATAGTAACTTTGATCACCTTGATTAAGGTGGTGTTTGCCAAGTTTCCCCACTGTAAAGTTTACTCTTTTTCTCTTTGTAATGAATAACTATCTTACGGGAACATACTTTGAGATTTCGTAAATACCTGTTAACTCCTCAGACATTCACCCATGAATTTTAACATCCATTGATAATTCTGGCCTGAATCTATTATTATGATGATTGCCAAATGATGATTTTCTTATTTCATTATTCTTTCCACATTTGTTAATTGGCTTTCTACTATAAGAAAGAACTTTTTCTTCTCTCCCATGTATGTGTGTATGTTTGCGTGTATGTATTTATAACAACATGCACTTAATGGGTTATAATCCTTTGCTATGATTACTTATTTTGATTTTCAAATTGCCCCAGCTTTGACCAATGACAGCCCCTTCAAGCTGGCTTCTGTGTTATCTTGTCATGTCCCTATTATCCTTAATGTACTTCCTTACTTTTGTGGTACAATAAGATATTCCAGGCTCACCATTTACCTTCCCTGTCCCTGCCCTTGAAACAGCCATTTCTTCAAAGAGCCCTGTACTTTAGTAGGGAATGGCATTTAGAAGCCATGATCAGAGGGCTAGGTGTGCTCATTCTACTGCTGTGCTACTGCTCCCAGGGCCTATTAGGGCACAGATCTAGGGGACGTACCTATGTATATAAGCCTGTGTACATATATATATATATGTATACACATACATCTATATTTCTATATCTATGTTCATAAACATTTGAAAAAGCATAAGTTCATATTGACACCTCTAATTCCATTTTAATATCAGTGTTTATTCTTTCTCCCTTTCCATATTTGTAACTCCCTTATGTGAGAGTAAGAAATCTGATCCCATTACCCACACTATGTTTGTTTATTTGCTCAATCCTAAAATACACAGAAAGTAGTTTCAGAATTTTCCACCCAGACCTCTGCAAAATACAGACCTACCAACTAGAGTTCAATACTTGTTTAAAGTTCTTACAGCCCTTATTCTGTCTTCTCAAAACTTTTTAACATGTCTACATGTTGGCATTTACCTGGGAGAAGATACCTTACTTTCACGGGGTTCCTACTATCCATGAGTGCTTTACACATATCCCTATCTAACCCCTCAACATCCTGGTAACATAGGTGGTAGTCTTCCCATTCACTGACGAGGTGCTCAAGCGCAGAGAAATTAAATACCAACTGGTCAGGGTCAGAGGTGAGACTCAAACCTGTGTCAGTCGGCTCACAGCCTGTGTTTTCCTACTGGCATATAAAAGGGAGTACATTTATAAGGCCAACAGAATCCAACTCTTTAGACAGGACTGAAATAACAACCTTCTCTGTCTCGACTGTCCTGTCGAGAATTTTTCTTTGCCATGGCCACTTAGTTGGGACTGGGGGCTTTGTATCTCTTTTTAGGCTTGGAAAGAGACAAATTTGACAACAAGACTGTCACTTTCGAAGAGCACATCAAGGAAGAACACAACATGTGGCACTATCTGTGCTTCATCGTCCTGGTGAAAGTCAAGGACTCCACAGAATACACGGGGCCCGAGAGTTATGTGGCGGAAATGATCAAGGTGAGTGGGGAGGCCTCCTGGGAGGCAGGCCAGGCTTGGGGGCTGCATGGCCTGAAGTTACCCAGCAGAAAAACATCAGATGTTTATTGAGCCCTTCTCTTGGATTCACTATATTCTGAGAGCTTTATATAAGTGATCTTCGTAACCACCATGTAGATGGCTATCATCCCCATTTTAAAGATGAAAACACTGAGGCTCAGAGACATTAGCACCAGGTCACCTAACTGGGACTGGGGTTTTAACCTAACTCTAACTCCACAGCCCAACTTTCCATCTCTCTGCTAATCTGCCTCTCTTCTTAATGGTGGGTGCTTTTTTACCTCCTTAGATAAGACTTGGTTTCCATCACTCCATGTAGTTCAGCATGCTTTTGCTTGTTTGGCCTCAGCCTAGCCTTTCTAGAAAACACTTTGCTAACCATCAGGAAGGGATCATATGACGGAGAAATCTGAGTCCCACCCAAATTAACTTTCTTGCGGGTGGGAAGCATGGACTGCCACGTCTCAAAAAGAAGGGAAGCTGCTGCGAGCTTCAGAGATCTCTTATCAGGCAGGGCTTGGTGGAGGCGCCAAGTGTGAGCTGTGGGAGTCCCAGAGCCAGCTGCCCTTTCATACCTGTGGCTTCTGAACGTCATTAAAATGTGCTGGGATATAAGGTAAAGTGAGGAGGCATGAACTGTGAAATCTGGGGAGTCTTTGTGAATTACACTGACTTACTCTGAGGAGAGGGAGGCCGTTAGCGACCCTGAAAGATGACCCAGTTCACTGATTCTGCCTCCAGTTACCAAGGACTTGAGCACTCTGCCCAGTAATGAGCTCTCCCAAAGGAGCCCTTCTGTGTTTTTTATGCAGATGTGGTTTTAAAACGTTTCCTGAAAAGAAACTCCAAGTCAGGTCTGCTCATATGAGTATCGGATAAAGCCAGAGCCTAGATGCAGGCAGGCTGTCAGTTTTCTCACTGGCAGGCCAGCCACCACACGGTAATATTTCTTGAACAACCATATTACACAGAGCTCACAGGCCTCTCCTTGGTTCTAGAGGGCTTTCCGGAGATTGTGTGCCGTCTGTTCCCTTGAAGTCTTTAAAGTCTAATTCTGTGCTTCTCAAATTTTAATGTATGTATGAATCATCTGGAGATCTTGTTTAAATGCAGATTCTGATTCAGCAATCAGGCAGGACTTGAGATTCTGCATTTCCTACAAGCTTCCAGAGGAGGCCTATGCTGTTGGCACGTGAATCATACTCATTAGAGTCTAACAGAAGGAATAAAACATAGACTGATATAGGAAATTATCATCCAAACTGGGTGTATGAGTGCTGAGGAGAAATAGTTTTAATTCTTTATATGGAATTAGCCCTCTACAGTTTGTAAAATTCTTTCACATCTATTATTGTATTTGATCATTAAAATTACCCTAAGTAGGGAAGCACTAACACACGTCTGTCAATTTTTCAT